>NC_091981.1:93341119-93699056 GCF_044704955.1 Pristiophorus japonicus
AGAAGCTATTGGTGCAGCACTTAAGTAAGAAGACATGGCTGAAGACTGCAGCAAAAGACTAGGAATTTTTTTTTAAAATTTTTTTTTAATTCGTAGCCAATCGTTCCAATTCTTTGTCAAATCACAAACGCCAGAGGTCACCTTGCACACATCAAGGATCACTCTGCGCCAATGCTCTTAGCCAAAAAGCCTAGGGCCACTGCACCGTTCCTGGAAGTACTGCAATACCAGGTTCGTGCCATGGAGGTGGATGGGTCAGGCCCCCCACACACCTCCGTGGAGGTGGATGGGTCAAGCAGCAGGTAAGCCATGCATCCTGTGCAAGACTGAGTTGACTGAAATATAGTTGTAAAAGATGGCTTGTGAGAATTGGTGGCACTTTTGAAGAAGGTCTCCTACTGGAGGAGCACACAAAGGCTCCTGAAGAAGAGACCAATGCATTGGAAGGAGGCAAAATGGTGAGAGACTAGGGACTGCAGAGGACAAAAGAGATTTGGGAGTCCAAATCATTAGTAGACTGGTACAAAAATAAATCAAAAATGCTAATAGAATTTCTCTCAAGGTGAACTGGAATACAAAGGGGAGGAAGTTTCTCATGTATCTTACATTATTATATATAACTGTATCCTAACATGCTATACATGACTGTAATAAGATATGACCTGTAACCACCAGCATACCTTACCACCAGGGGTGGACTTGCAAGAGACAGGTATACAAGGGCAGGTCTCAGGCAAGTGCAGCATTCCAGAGCTGTGAAATAAAGGTGCAGGTCCAGAGTGACCTTGACTTCACTACATGCCTCGTGTGAATCTGTACTGAGGGGACAGGACTTTACAGTGGTGACGAGTTACGGGATTACAAAATCCACAGAATGGCGAACAACAGATCAGATGAAAAGTACAATGCGGGAGACAATTGGGAGGACTTTTAGAAAGACTCCAGCAAAGCTTTGTAACCAAAGACTGGTTAGGCGACGATAAGGCAGACAAGAGAAGAGCCCATCTCTTGACCAGCTGTGGCTCGAAAACATATGCTTTAATGAAGGATCTGTTGGCACCCGAGAAACCAGCAAGCAAGTCGTTTGAAGAATTGAGCACACTGGTAAGAGACCACCTGAAGCCAGCGATCAGCCTACACATGGCCAGACACAGGTTCTACAACTACAGACACTGTGTGGGCCAGAGCATACCTGACTTCGTGGCGGAACTTTGGAGGTTGGCTAGTTTATGTGAGTTCTCCGATGAACTGAGGAGAGAAATGCTGAGAGACTTTTTCATTGAAGGAATAGGCCACGCAGGCATATTCTGAAAGCTCATAGAGACTAAGAACCTAACCTTAGAGGCAGCAGTACTGGTTGCACAGACATTCTTGGTAGGGGAAGAAGAAACGAGGTTGATTTACAATGCAGGTACGACAACTAACAAAATATTGGAACAAGAAGTTCACAGCACTAAACAAGCTGCTTCCCCCACACACAGACAAAACCGGGAGAACAGGTTCTCGACAGCAGGCAGAAGCCATCAAGGGCCACAGGAACGGCCGTTCACACCTCATCAACCCACAATGCGAGCAATCAACTACAAACTGAGAGAAGCTCAAGAGAGATCAGCCAGACGCAGCTCATTCTTTGCAACTCTTTGAACAATGAAACAGGTCTGTGCTGGAGGTGTGGGGGTGGGCACTCATCAAGGGGATGTCGATTTCAGCAGGCTGTTTGCAGAAATTGTGAATATACAGGGCATTTGGCCCGCATGTGCAGAAAAACGGCAGCTCGGCTGGTATACGAATCGGATGGGTCGGAAAGTGGACCAGAAGATGATGGGGACAGTACCCGGGACACCGGTGTACAGCGGGTCAACATGATCAATGGCTGCTGCTCCTACAACAGGACGCCTCCTATAATGATGAGGGTCCTGCTCAACGGGATATCTGTCAACATGGAGCTGGATACGGGAGCGAGTCAATCTCTCATGGGCGCTCAACAATTTGAACAACTGTGGCCGCATAAAAGAGACAGACCAAAACTCACAACGGTCGATGCCACACTAAGGACCTACACCAAAGAAATCGTACCAGGCCTCGGCAGCGCCATGCTCTCTGTCACACACAAAGGGACAGTGAACTGACTTCCCCTGTGGATTGTCCCCGGAGACCGCCCAGCACTGCTGGGAAGAAGCTGGCTGGCAAAACTAAACTGGAAATGGGATGATGTCCATGCCATGTCATTAGAGGAACGGACCTCCTGCTCAACAGTTATAAAGCGATTTGAACATCTCTTTCAGCCAGAAGTGGGCACTTTCAAAGGGGCCAAAGTCAAAATCTACATCACACAGGATGCTAGACCGGTCCATCACAAGGCCAGAGCTGTACCCTATGTGATGAGGGAAAAGATTGAACACGAACTAGACAGGCTTCTGCGGGAAGGCATTATATTACCTGTGGAATTTAGCGACTGGGCAAGTCCCATCGTCCCAGTCATGAAGCCTGATGGATCCGTACGAATCTGTGGGGACTACAAATCTACCATAAACAGAGTCTCCCCACAGGACCAGTACCCGCTGCCCAGAGCGATGGACTTAATTGCCACATTGGCTGGAGGTAAACTTTTCTCAAAATTAGACCTCACATCTGCGTATATGACGCAAGAATTGACCGAGGAATCCAAGCTACTCATCACCATCAACACACATCGAGGCCTTTTCAAATGTACAATCGATGCCCATTCGGCATCAGGTCGGCAGCTGCCATATTCCAGTGCAACATGAAGAGTCTGCTTAAGTCCATCCCGGGGACGGTTGTATTTCAAGACGACATATTTACCACGGGCAGGGACACCGACTCCCATCTCCGTAATTTGGAGGAAGTACAAAAGCGGTTGGATCGGGTAGGCCTACGAGTCAAGAAATCCAAGTGCCTGTTTCTCGCACCCAAGGTTGAATTTTTGGGCAGAAGGATTGCCACTGATGGAATCCGCTCAACAGAGTTCAAAACAGAAGTAATTCGCCTGGTACCCAGGCCCCGGAATGTCTCAGAACTGCGCGCCTTTCTCGGGCTATTCAATTACTTTGGGAACTTTATGCAGAACTGAAGCACGCTGCTGGAGCCTCTCCACATGCTACTCAGGAAGGGGTGCGATTGGTTTTGGGGGGATGCCCAGGAACGCGCCTTCAATAAGGCACGCAACCTTCTTTGTTCCAACAGTGTTTTGACTTTCTTTGACCCAGGTAAAAAGCTAGTTCTCACATGCGATGCGTCAGCGTATGGGGTCGGGTGCATTTTGCAACATGTCAATAGTGCGGGCAAATTACAACCCATAGCTTATGCCTCCAGGTCACTTTCGCGGGCGGAGCGCGGGTACGGAATGGTAGAGAAGGAGGCGCTCGCGTGCGTGTACGGTGTCAAAAAGATGCACCAATACTTTTTCGGGGCCAAGTTCGCGTTAGAAACTGACCACAAGCCCCTCACGTCCCTCCTATCTGAGAGCAAAGCAATAAACGCCAACGCCTCGGCGCGAATTCAACAGTGGGCACTCATGCTGGCGTCCTACGACTATACCATAATGCACAGACCAGGCACAGACAACTGTGCCGACTCGCTCAGCAGGCTACCCCTGGCGACCACGGAAGGGTCTGACGAACAGGACTGTGAGATAGTCATGGCAATCAATGCCTTTGAGTCCACAGGTTCGCCCATGACGGCTCGCCAAATCAGAGCCTGGATGGCCAGCGACCCCACGTTATCCTTAGTAAAAAGATGTGTCCTAACCGGTGACTGGGCAGAGGCTCGCGATGCCTGTCCCGAGGAATTAAAACCCTTTCACAGGCGCATGCATGAGCTATCACTACAAGCAGACTGCTTGAAGTGGGGCAGCAGAGTAGCCATGCCTCTGCGAGGCAGAGAGGCATTTGTCTGGGAGCTCCACTGCGAGCACCCGGGGATCGTTCTCATGAAGGCCATAGCCAGATCCCACGTCTGGTGGCCTGGTATGACACGGACCTGGAGCTCTGCCTCCGAAGGTGCACCATTTGTGCCCAACTCAGCAATGCCCCCAGGGAAGCTCCACTGAGCCCCTGGCCCTGGCCAACCAAACCATGGTCGCGGGTGCACGTAGACTATGTGGGCCAATTTATGGGCAAAATGTTCCTCGTAGTTGTAGATGCATTTTCAAAGTGGATTGAATGCACCATTTTAAACTCGAGCACAGCCTTGCAACCATGTTTGCAACGCACGGAATTCCTGACATATTGGTCAGTGACAATGGTCCGTGCTTTACCAGCGCAGAATTCCAAGACTTTATAATTGACCACGGCATAAATCGCGTCAAGACGGCACCGTTCAAGCCGACCTCCAACGGCCAGGCAGAGAGAGCAGTGCAAATCGTTAAACAAGGCATGCTTAAAATCCAAGGTCCCACGCTGCAGAGTCGCCTGTCGCGACTGCTGCTGGCATACAGATCTCATCCGCACTCACTGACTGGGATCACCCCCGCGCAACTGTTGATGAAAAGGACTTTAAAAACAAAGCTCTCATTAATCCTCCCAGACATGCATGGAATCGTTGAGGCAAAGCGCCGTAAGCTGACTGAGTACCATGTCAGAAATTCGAGGGGGAGATGGAATAAGATAGGGGACAAAGTGTATGTATTAAACTATGGCAGGGGTCCCAAATGGCTTGCAGGGACAGTAACGGGCAAGGAAGGAAACAGGCTACTGGTAGTACAAATGGACAATGGCAAAACCTGCCGGAGGCATGTAGACCAAGTCAAAAGCAGATTTACCAACAACACTGCAGAACCAGAGGCAGACTACAATGTGGAACTCACACCACACCTGATGGACAGATAGAGGGAACAACCTGAGGAAAGGGCAATCCCAACAGACAGCCCAGGCGAGTCAACAACAATCACACCAATCGAAACAGACAGCCCAGGTGAGATACCAGCAACCACACCCAAAGAAAAACAGACACCAAGGCAAACAACTGAACCACAACTCAGACGCTCCACACGCGAGCGTAGACCACCTGAGAGACTGAACCTATAAAGACAATAAGACCTTGGGGGAGGGTGATGTCATGTATCTTACATTATTATATATAACTGTATCCTAACATGCTATATATGACTGTAATAAGATATGACCTGTAACCACCAGCATACCTTACCACCAGGGGTGGACTTGCAAGAAACAAGTATATAAGGGCAGGTCTCAGGCAAGTGCAGCATTCCAGAGCTGTGAAATAAAGGTGCAGGTCCAGAGTGACCTTGACTTCACTACATGCCTCGTGTGAATCTGTACTGAGGGGACAGGACTTTACAAAGTTAAGCTTCAGTTGTACAGAGCCTTGGCCAGACCCCACCTGGCGAATTGCATTCAGTATTGAACACCGGGAGCTCAGGAAGGATGAATTGGCCTTGCAGTGAGGATTCACCAGAATGATAACAGGGCTTAAAGGGTTGAATCATGAAGACAGGCTGCATTAACTTAGTTTGTATTTCCTTGAGTTTAGAAGGTTAAGGGGTAATCTAATCGAGGTATGTAAACTGATAAAAGGATTCAGTACAGTAGATACAAGAAACTATTTTTTCTGCTGGGGAATCCAGAACAAGGGGGCACATTTTAGGAGCGAAATCAGGAAGTATTTTTTCATGCAAAGGAACTCGCTTCCTCCAAAAGGCTGTAGATTCTGGGTAATTATATACCACCCATTACACACCCCACCACTTTTCCTTTCCGTTGAAGTCAGTGTGTCGGGCCCACAGCTCTTCAGCCCCAACTGACTTTAACAAAACATTATGAGGTCGAAATGTATTCACTATTCGTATAAAAAGAAAGACGTCCCAAAGTGCTTTACAGTCAGTGAAGTACTTTTAAAGCATAGCCACTGTTGCAATGTAGGAATACAGCCAATGTGCCCACAGCAAGATCTCACAAACAGCAATGAGATAAACAACCGGATAATCTGTTTTATTTATGTGTGTTGAGGGATAAATACAACCAGGACACCAGAAATAACTCCCCTGCTCTTCTTTGAAATAGTGACATGGGATTTTTTAGACTCACCTGAGAAGGCAGATGGGAGCTCAGTTTAACATCTCAATGGATAGCTGGCACCTCCGACATTTATTACAGTAGTAAACATTCCAGCATATTTAATGCTACAATGGGAAGGACTGCACCTCATGTTTTAATCAGCTTTCAGCTTTCTATTGCAGAATAAAACGCACTTCAATATTTACTGTTACCACATTGTAATCCCCACACAGTTGGGAGCTATGGTTACCTGTGAGTTAATCACTCTCCCATGGACTTTGATGTTACTGTGGTAACAATGAAGATTCCTCTAGCATGTTTTATGTCGGAACAAAAGACTGAAAGTCAATTTAAGCATGAGGAGCAGATGAGTATTTTAATTTTCTGGATTCCACCCCCCCACCCACCAGCACCACCCCCCTCCCCCGGCTACCCAACAACAACCCCCAATCCCCCAATTCCATCATAAAACATGATGGGATTCTCATTATTAACATCAGTAGATGGATTGGACCAGGAATAAAAAAAGGATTTTTTAAAATTTTAGATTAAAAAGATCTTCAGTTGCCCAAATAGCACAGGCTGCATATTTCTATTACTGGAAGCACAGAGGTATCCCTGAAATGATATGGCAAATAATTTGTGGAACACTTTTTTTTATCTCCTGCAGTTATTTTGTAAAAATGTGTTTTTACCAGATATTCATTTCTAGTTACTGTGCATGGGTAGGTAATCTGTCTCCTGCTGCCAATGGTTACCCTGTAGTGCGTAAATACAGGAGACCTTCACTATAATAGTATGTCATTGTTTATAGGCCTTAAGTTTACTGAGTACCATGTTACTTCAAAACCTATTGAGTGACTGAAGGGTTAGACAATTCCTGCTCTGCTCCTGCTGTATTGCTCTTAGTCTGTCTGTAAATGTCCTTACTTTGTTTTTTACTATTATTTAGTGAGTTGCTGTGTGTGAGACTGAGCTCCAGAGATTTGTTGGGATATTTTCATCAGTTTGCAAAGAGAAAAGCAACAGCATAGAAAAGGCGATCGGTCATTTTTAACTGAAGCAGCTTCTTATGGGTGAAAAGCAAAATACCATGCAATCATAGAATCATACAGCACAAAAGGAGCTTATTCGGCTCATTGGGCCTGCGCTGGCTCTTTGAAAGAGTTATCCAATGTTCTTTCCTCACAACCCTGCAAATTTTTACTTTTCAAGTATTTATCAAATTTCCTTTTGAAAGTTACTATTGAATATGCTTTCACCACCCTTTCAGGCAGTGCATTCCAGCTCATAATAACTTGCTGAGTAAAAAAAACATCTCATCGCCCCTCTGGTTCTTTTGCCAATTAACTTAAAAACTGAAGTTGCTGGAAATCTGAAGTAAAGACAGAAAACTCTGGAAACAATCAGCAGCCTTTCATCAGAACCGGGAGATGTTACAAATGAACTGCTTATAAGGAGCAACAGAGCCAGGGAAAAGGGAGAGAAAAGAATGGGCTGAGATTAGGTGGAGGACAAGAGATGATTAAATGACAGAAGTGATAATGGTGTGAGACAAAAGGAGGTAATGATGAGATAAATTAGAGAAATAAAAATATATCCAAGGCCTGGAGGATATGTAAATGGTTACAGCAGAATAGCAGAGGGAAGCGTAGAAAATCTGATAAAGTGGAGAAAGTTCCAGTGGCCTGTGGGATATGAAAAGAAAAAGAAAAACTTGCATTTATATAGCACCATTCACAACCTTAGGACGTCCAAAGGGCTTTACAGCCAATTATGTACTTTTGAATTATAGACATTGTTGCAATGTTAGACCACACCTGGAGTACTGTGAGCAGATCTGGGCACCACACTTTAGGAAGGATATATTGGCCTTGGAGGGAGTGCAGCGTACGTTTACCAGAATGATACCCGGACTCCAAGGGTTAAGTTACAAGGAGAGATTACACAAATTAGGGTTGTAGTCCCTAGAATTTAGAAAGTTAAGCGGTGATCTGACCGAAGTTTTCACGATATTAAGGGGAATAGATAGGGTAGATAGAGAGAAACTATTTCCGCTGGTTGGGGATTCTGGGAATTCGGGGCCTAGAAATTCGGGCTGTTTGTGCTCTCCGTTGGGGCACTAATGGTGTGCAAATGACGTTTCACCCAGGCACAGTGCCACTAACAACTCTCTCCAAATTCGGACAGGGTTTAGAGGCGGCGGTAACCCGTAACGCCTCACTTGGCTCCGCCGGCGAGGACGATGGCATCACCATGCGGAGCGCCCCGGACCCTATATTGGGTATCGTCCCCTGAAGCTGCACCGAGCGATGACAGCAACAGCTTCAGGGGACATGCACCAGATGGCTGGCTGTTCGCGGGGTGCAAGTTAAAGGGGAGGTGTGGGCCTTTAAAAAAAAATTCTTCAGATTTTGTCGTGCGCCCCATTGGCATTTTGAGTGCAGGGTCTGTGCCGCGATCGTTTAGCCCGGTATTCTGCCTCAGTGCTGGGCTGTTGGCATGGCACCTCTGCTCCCCGGTGGGCTAGGTGGGACCCTTTCATTAATGCAGAGATTTCAGCTTGGGCCCTTTCCTTTAATTAAGGTAAGAGCCCCTTCTATATGGTAGCACTACGCGGCCCAGTGTGTAACACTGCGCCTCGCAACCGACACATCCGCCCACTAGCGGCCCAGAAAGGAAGTGGAGCTTGTTATTTTGCGGCTCTGCTTCCTTTCAAGAGCAGTAACCCCAATTTTTTGTGAAAGGCGAGACTTCTGCGCCTGGTGCAAAGTCTCGCGCCTCGCGATTGTTACCACCCCGAAATGGGGCGCAACTGAATTTTCCCTCCTAGGACTAGAAACTCTAAAAATTAGAGCCAGGCCTTTCAGGAGTGAAATTAGGCAATACTTCTACACAGGACGTGTGGTAGAAGTCTGGAACTCGCTTTTGCAAAAGACAATTGTTAATTTTAAATCTGAGATTGACAGCTTTTTGTTAACTAAAAGTATTGAGTGATATAGGCCAAAGATGGCTATATAGAGTTAAGTCGCAGATCAGCCATGATCTCACTGGATGGCGGAACATGCCCAAGGGGCTGAATGGTCTACTCATGTTCCTATGTTCCCAATGTAGCAGCCAATTGCACGCAGCAAGCTCCCACAAACAACAATATGATAATGACCAGAGAAGAAGTTTTTAGTTATGTTGATTAAGGGACAAATATTGGCTAGAACACCGGGGATAACTTTCCTGCTCTTCATCAAAATAGTGTAAGTGGTTTTGCTCTTGGTGGTTTCGAATCAACCCCTTACAGCAGTTCTAGACCCGGGAATTATAGTAGCGAACAGAATACTCAGTTATAGACAGATCTTTCAGTCTCAACCGTCACAATGCTTTTATTCAAGTTAAAGCATACACCTGCTTCCAGTAAAACACACTCTGGTGGCGTAAAACAAATACAGTACAACACACAACACTGGCCCATCTGAACAGGTCCCTATCGCGAAGTACCCACGAATAAAACCACCCCTACTTGGCTCAATAGTGTACCACCGAATCTGTCCAACAGACTGTGTGTACTCCTAAGATCCGTGCAAAACCTCTCCACTAAACCCCGAAGACATGGTTAGGACACATAACACCCCTTCACACTATGGGGTGGTCTAAAGGAGGTGTGGGCTGGGATAATGCTCACCAGTTACCCCTTTGGCTTACTCGCTGCTTCTCCCAATGAGGCGAATCTTCTGGTTCCATACCAATCTGTGGTTTCCAAGTCCCAGTCTCAAGGTCAGTTTCCCAGTCAAAATAGCGAGGCTCTCTTCGCTCATAGATGATGGTTTCTTCTCTCCGTTCCACATGGAATGCTCGGTCCTTGAATGCGTTGATTGAAGCAAGCAAGCGTAGAAGAGGAGAGAGAGAGAGAAATGGCAGCAAACTGCCCTCTCTCATAACTGAAAAATGCTTGCTCAATCCTCGCACCAAAAAACAGTCCTTTGCCTGAGGCAGTCCAACTAAAGAACATGAATTACATCTCTGGCCTGTGCCTTTGTTACTGGGCTCTTCCTGGGGATAAAGGCTCCAACGAGTCTGGGTGGCCAATAGTTTCTTTTGTCCTGAGGTTCCCGTGCTCCGGGGCTATCTCCAGTCATTTTGATGGCTTGAGCACTGACCAGATGCATACAGTCCCCCCTTTGATATTTCAAGAATCCCTCTGGAATATCAAATGTCCGCTGGTGAAAAAACATCGTGGCCTCCAACCAACCCTATATACTTTACATTTAAACCCCCCCGAATACATCCCTTAAAATACAACACGAAACACATTCGTACAACATATTTATAGAGAAAAACATTCGGGTTCAACCTTTAACCAAGGCCTCCCACCGACTTCGGAGCGCCTTGCTTCGTCTTTTGCAAGACAGTCGCAACCAATACATTACAATAAGAAATTGTATAATTACAAGAGTGCGCGAGCAAATCTGGATCCACGGAGGAACTTCTACATTCAAACCAAAGTCCCACCAGGGCGGGGAATTTATCCCTTTAATTTCCCCCCTTGTGTTCCGGTTTGTCTGTTCCAATATAAAATAATGTTTCTGCTAGAGCTTGACGGCTTTTATTAACGTTGTGAGGTGTTCGGATAGAAATGGAATTTGATATTCGAACTGTGCGATGTACTGCTGCAGATTCTGAATTGTGTCGTTCACCGTGATGTGCACCATGGATAGCTCTGGGATTAGGAGGATGCGCTCTTGGGCCACTTGAACTTCGGTGTTGGGTTTGAAGCAGAAAGTCGTGTCAGTGACCGGACACCAAATGTCATGGTGCACCCGGTACTGGTCCAGCCTCGGCGTGACGAGGTACGTCCCGTTGCCCGTATATGCTAACTGAAATGGAACATGGCTCTGGCCCATCACCTCCATGATGCAATTAATAGGCTCTGTACTCTCTGATTCAAACCCGCACTCTGGCTGATTGAACGCGTTCAAGTACTGGGGATGTGATGTGTGCGCCACTGCTCTGGCACCCCATGAGGTCAGTGCCAGTCATGGCGTGCTCCCACTTTATTACAAACGGTGGGGCCCGATGGTACCGCACGTCCACCCCCTCCTGTAAGACGCCAATGTTTCCCACTCTGTATACTGGCGCTGGCTGTGGTGTCCCGCCCATGACCGGCATACGCAACACAATCCCCATAACTGAGTGGTTGGACCAACCACAATCCACTGGAACTGGGTAGGCTTTGGAAGCTAAACAGAGCTGACATGGACTCATCGAATTAACCGTTTTAGCATGTGTCTCCAGCTCCGCGATGGCCTCTTTTAAGTGAATAGTCATCGCAAGGTCCTCCTTTAGCTCCGACCCTGCCATTTCGTTCCCTTTCCCCAGGATCTTCCGCAGCTGGTCCTTTAAACCACTAACCTGCATCTGCAGCTGCACGTCGTCCATACTATTGACGAGAGATGTACCCGCGCTAAACGCCATAACGACATCATTGCAGACCCCTCGCCTCTGCCTCCCCAGACCAACGTTATCGTACATTCCCATGTGTTACAACTTTTCCCGACTCACATCCCCGTAACTGAGTTCAAAGAACTGACGGAACATTTCTTTAATGAGGGCCTCATGCAGCTGCTCAGTTTC
Organism: Pristiophorus japonicus; assembly: GCF_044704955.1. Taxonomy (NCBI): domain Eukaryota; kingdom Metazoa; phylum Chordata; class Chondrichthyes; family Pristiophoridae; genus Pristiophorus; species Pristiophorus japonicus. The sequence continues at coordinate 93,352,780 of NC_091981.1, forward strand.
TTTTGGACACCACTTGGGCAGATATACCCCGGTTAAATTTAAAATGACCGACGCGACCGCATAATGCACCCCCTGGAATAAAACTAAACCATTCCCTGGGCCTGGTTTGGTGGTGGGACACCTAACTTCTGTCGCCTGTACCGGTGGGGCTGTGGGAAGGGGTTTCCTCTTGTGTGTGACAAGCTCCGTGGAATTTATTGTGTTGGGAGATTCTGGGATCACGCAGGAGTCCATACTCCGATCCCATCTGATTCCAGCTCTGGAATTCTGCCATTGCTGCGAAAAGGCAATCGACACACCCGCTGGGCAGATCCGTTCTGACCCCCACATACACACATAAATTCCCTGTTCCTTCTTCCACTTGTCCCAGCACACTTCCACTCCCCCCTGTGTCTCCGTGATCTGTCGGTATGTATTGTTCCCTCATCTCTCCCAGTCAGCTGTCTGGTTCCCCATGTCCTGACTCAATTTCCTGAGCCACCACCACCGTCCCAGGGGAATGTGTCCCTTGCACTTCAAGCATACGCGCTTGCCCTTGGTCACCCTAACCCATGTGGCTGTGAACTTTAGTCGGAGACATGGTATGGAAGCCTCCCCGTATGTGAAACCAGCGTGGCTGGAGTATTCCGTCGAATTCGACCCCAGCCACCCTGGCCACCGTCCCTCATGGAAGTAGGCTGCCATCCCGTTCGTGTCCCCTGTCCTACCCCCCTGTGTCATGGTGGGTCCATTCCCCCCAATACAGCCGTAGAGCAAGGACAACTCGGCGTCTCCTCTCCTGCTGTCCTCTCCCGTTACGGCCAGCATCTAAATCAGGCTCAGTCTCAGGTCTGTCTCCATTCCGTCCTCGGCTTCCTGCAAAACAAAACTAACAAGCACCTTGCTGTGAGAGGGTCTACCTCCACAGGTCTGGCTTCATTACAACTAAGCAAAACACTTTAAAAGAAAACCATATACAATACCACCTGTGCTGCCGGGTGGCCCCGCTAGGGCACCTCTTGCCTGGGCCTTTTAAGGCCCTTGGTCAGCGTGTAAGGAGACGTCTACGGCGCTCTTGGCTGTGGGATCCTGCTGCTCCTTTTTTCAGGCCCCACCGCGGGGTCCTCGCTGTCCCAAACTATGGGAGGAAGACCCGCGTGCACCATGCTGTTTACAATGCTTGGTGTTTCTTTCCTTTCCTTACCCTTTCCCCCGGGTTAAACAACTTATACTGGTTCATGTGGAACCACTTTGTTGTGCCTTGGAAGTTTAACCGCGTAAACCATGATGCTTGCGTTATCCACTATATTGTAAGGTCCTGTATACAGTTGCTCAAATGTCTCTACGCGAGTGTAGATTCGGACCATCACCTGGTCCCCTCCCTTCCACTCGTGCGTTCTCTGGGGCTCGAGCAGCAACCGATTACTCCGGTGCTGCTTCCCCATGTTACTGGCTGCCTGCCAATGAATCTGCTTCAACCTCTCGTACAGATTCTTGACAAACTTATCCCGGTTTATTTCTCTCACTTGACCTTCAGTAAGAACTGGTGCCAGAACATGGGTGGGCGTGTGCATGACCCTCCTGGTCATGAGCTCATGCGGGGAGTACCCTGTGCTCCTGGAGAGGCTGGCACATACCCCCATCAAAATTAACGGCAGTACCTCAGCCCACTTTTTTGGGGACGGCCCTGTTTCCTTCCGCAGCCTTTCTTTGATGGTCCGATTAAGTCACTCCACAACCCCCGATAACTGGGTTGTAAGTGACATACCATTTACCCCCTATCCCCAGAACCTTCAAGGTGGCCTGCATGACTTGCCCCATGAAATGGCTCCCTTGGTCGGACTCCATGATCTGTAGTAGTCCCCACCTGGAGAACACTTCCCTTACCAAAATCATTGCCATCGCCAATGCCATGGCTGATTGGCAAGGGAAGGCTTTCACTCACTTGGAAAAATGTTGGTCCCTTAGAGAAAGAGACCGAGGAATTAGTAATGGGGAACATGGAGATGGCAGAAACTCTGAACAAATATTTTGTATCAGTCTTTATGGTAGAGAACACAAACAATATCCCAACAGTGGATAGTCAAGAGGCTATGGAGGGGTAGGAACAATCACAATCACTAAGGAGGTGGTACTCAGTAAGATAATGGGACTAAAGACGGATAAATCCCCTGGACCTGATGGCTTGGATCCTAGGGTCTTAAGAGAAGTAGCAGCAGGGATTGTGGATGCATTGGTTGTAATTTACCAAAATTCTCTGGATTCTGGGGAGGTCCCAGCAGATTGGAAAACTGCACATGTAAGCCCCTATTTAACAAAGGAGGCAGACAAAAAGCAGGAAACTATAGACCAGTTAGCCTAACATCTGTGGTTGGGAAAATGTTGGAGTCCATTATTAAAGAAGCAGTAGCAGGACATTTGAAAAAGCAGAATTCGGTCAGGCAGAGTCAGCATGGATCTATGAATGGGAAGTCATGTTTGACAAATCTGCTGGAATTCTTTGAAGATGTAATAAACAGGGTGGATAAAGGGGAACCAGTGGATGTGGTGTATTTGGACTTCCAGAAGGCATTTGACAAGGTACCACGTAAAAGGTTACTGCACAAGATAAAAATTCATGGGGTTGGGGGAAATATATTAGCAAGGATATAGGATTGGCTAACGAACAGAAAACAAAGAGTCAGGATAAATGGTTCATTCTCAGGTTGGCAATCAGTAACTAGTCGGGTGCCACAGGGATCAGTGCTGGACCCCAACTATTTACAATCTATATTAACGACTTGGAAGAAAGGACCGAGTGTAACGTAGCCAAGTTTGCTGACGATACAAAGGTGGGAGGAAAAGCAATATATGAGGAGGACACAAAAAAATCTGCAAAAGGACATAGACAGACTAAGTGAGTGGGCAAAAATTTGGCAGATGGAGAAAGATTGCAAAGTGCTGCAGTACAGCGGGACCTGGGGGTACTTGTGCATGAAACACAAAAGGTTAGTATGCAGGTACAGCAAGTGATCAGGCAGGCCAATGGAATCTTGGCCTTTATTGCAAAGGGGATGGAGTATAAAAGTAGGGAAGTCTTATACAGGGAATACAGGATATTGTTGAGGCCACACCTGGAATACTGCGTGCAGTTTTGGTTTCCATATTTATGAAAGGATATACTTGCTTTGGAGACAGTTCAGAGAAGGTTCACGAGGTTGATTCTGGAGATGAGGGGGTTGATTTATGAGGAAAGGTTGAGTAGGTTGGGCCTCTACTCATTGGAATTCAGAAGAATGAGAGGTGATCTTATCGAAACGTATACGATTATGAGGGGGTTTGACAAGGTGGATGCAGAGAGGATGTATCCACTGATAGGGGAGACTAAAACTAGGTGGCATAATAAAATAAGGGGCCACCCATTTAAAACTGATTTGAAGAGGAATTTCTGCTCTCAGAAGGTTGTAAATCTGTGGAATTCGCTGCCTCAGAGAGCTGTGGAAGCTAGGACATTGAATACATTTAAGACAGAGCTAGATAGTTTCTTAACTGATAAGGAATAAGGGGTTATGGGGAGCAGGCAGGGAAGTGGACCTGAATCCATAATCAGATCAGCCATGATCGTATTAAATGGCGGAGCAGGCTTGAGGGGCCGTATGGCCTACTCCTGCTCCTATTTTTTATGTAACACGTCTACTAGGACCAAACAGTACTTGTAATCCCCCTTTGTGGTGGACAATCCCCAATGTAATCGACCTGGAGAGACTGCCATGGTCCCTCTACCCTTCTTGTGTGCCCCATGGGAACCTTCCTATGTTGCGGATCGGAATGGTTCACCGTGCACACCAGACAGGCTGCACAAAAATCGCGGACATCCTCTCTCAGTTGCGGCCACCACCCTGCATGTTTTACCCTTTGCCAGATAGTTTCCGGCCCTGGGTGTCCCGCTCCTGGGCCCCCGTGGGCCAACTGGAGGAATTCCCTTTGGTGTGTCTCAGGAACTATCCACCGATCACCCTTAAAGAGCATCCCCTCCTTTATGGTGAAGCCCGCTACACCGAGCAGACCTTCTACCTTCTTGCCCTTAGCTAGCTGCTCCAGGACAACCTTGAGGACGGGATGCTGTGCCTGGACTTGCCTCAATTCCGGGGCCAATGCTACCCCTGCACTCTCTGGTATCCCCCCCTTGTCCCGGATCGCTGCTACTGGGCTGGACCCGTATGGATCCTAAAAAATTCCTCCCCGGCTCCCTCCTTTGCTAATTCGTCTGCCCTTTGGTTGCCTTCCCCTTTGTGCTCTGTCTTAGAGTGGGCCTTTACTTTGTGGATGTAATGACTTCCCGGGGTCAGCAACCTTTCTCAGCAACAGTGCTGTTGCTAAGGGCTTCCCATCTGTGGATCTGAAACCGCGACGAGCCCAGATGGCCAAATATTCGGTACACGAATTGCACGTAAACATGGAATCCGAGCAGATGGTGTATGAGGCCAGGAACTTGTCGGCATGGGTAACGAATACACTACTGCCCGACAGTTCGGCATGCTAGGTGCTCAGGATGCTCGGGAGTTTAATGACCCTTGTTATCCCAGCCGTTGGATCATTAGTCCCTCACCCAGTGAAACGCTCCCCGTTCATTACTGAACCAGATCCGTCGACGTAGATCAGTTGGGTGTAACCCGGCCCCGAATCCTACGTCCACGTCCCATACCCTTTCCACCGTACACTTATGGGCCGTCCCTGCGTGGATCATGTTGGCGGCCAACTTGGGCTCACTCAGGCCTTGCACTCTCAGATGCATTTGTGAGAGCAATAAAATCCAGTGGGCAATGCGAGCACTGCTCACCATGCTGTCCTTTATCTTCCCATCTAATAACGTCTGAGTGGGGGTATGGTGGGTTAGTAGAATGATCAGGGATGATCCCGTAAAGAGCTGTGAGCACTTTATGGCCCAATGCGTAGCTAGGAGATGGCTCTCGCAATTGGAATATCCCCGTTCTACATCCGTGAGGACTCTTGATGAGAACACCATGGGCCTCAGCTTGCCGTGCCGCTCCTGGAGCAGCACCGTACTCAAACTGTCCCCGCTGGTTGCTACTTCCAAAAAGAAGTCCTCCCCACCATTAATCATCCCTAATATGGGAGCCGTCTGCAGGTCTGTCTTGAGGTGATTAACCGCTGCCGTGCAGTCCCCATCCCACTCCCATCTGAGTCCCTTGCGGAGGAGCCGAAACAGAGGGGCTGTCATGGTGGCATAATCTTCAATAAAATCCCTGCAGTACCCCGCGAGCCCCAGGAACAATCTCACCCCGTGACGGTCGTGGGGGCTGGTAACTCCTGTACCACCTTCCGTTTGGCCTCATCTATAGCCCTTTCCCCAGCCCTCACGGTCAGCCCGAGGAATTTTACTTCCCTCTGATCGATCTGAGCTTTTTTAGGATTGACCTTGAACCCTGTCTCTCTCAGCAGCTCCAGAAGCTCAGCCAGCAGCGGACCATGCTCCTTCCCCTCATCGGAGAACAAAAGCAAATCATCCACATACTGCACCAACTGCTGGGGTCTGCTGAAACCCTTTAAGGCGTCTGCCATACACTGATGGAATATGGCGGGGCTGTTATGAAATCCCTGTGTACTGCTGTCCCTTAAAAGTGAAGGCAAACTTGTACTGGTCTTCCCGTTTCAGGGGAATCAACCAAAACCCGTTTGAAATGTCCAGCACCATAAATGTGGTTGCGGTTGCTGGAATACTCCCTATCAGATCAGCTACAGCCATGACTGTGGGCACGCAGGCTGGGATGTTTTTGTTGAGCACCTGATAGTCCATGGTGGCTCTCCACGACTGGTTCGGTTTCCTAACCGGCCAAAGTGACGAGTTCACGTGTGTGGCTATGGGCCTCAACAATTCCTGTGCCACCAGAGATCCCATTGCCTTCTCCAAGTCAGCCTCTGCCTCTCTGGGGAAACTGTACTGCTTCTGTGGCCATGACATGGGGACCCCTGTCCTCGGGCTTCCACCCCTGTCACCCCACCACAGTCGTGCTTGTGTGTGGTGAACGATGCGAGGTTGTCCCACACGTACGCCTGGTACTTGGCCGGGGTAGTATTGACCAATTGCTCTAGGTCGTAACTCCCCTTCGGCTTCATGGTACACATGTTGCCTTTTCCTTCCCCTTTCCTTGGGATCACTACAACTTCTTTCTCCTTATTGGAACCCACTGCTCCCCAAAGGTAGTGATTCCTCAAATCCACTATAATCCTGTGGGCTAACATAAAGTCGGCCCCTGGACTCCTGACCCTGGCTGTTCCCATTTTATTTGGATGCATTCCCACCGGGTATGGCGGGATCCTAAATCTATGGCTAACAGCCTGCACATCGCCCCGCCTGCTCGTTCCCAGTGAACCCCATGAGACTGAATGGAACCTTGCTGGACCATGGTGAATCGGTCGGGTTACTCGCATGGATCACCGTGCTCGAAGCTCCGGTGTCCACCAAGTACTTCCCCTCTACCTTCTCCACCCCCTTCTCCATGGTCTACTCCACTCCTCGTATGTGAGTGAACACAGGTACTCAGGCTGGGTGTGCACTAGTCAGGGTGGTGGGATTACCGGAGCGGTGGGGATTTCCCTGCTCACGGCAGGGTCTACCCTTTCCTGCTCTGGCACAAAAACTGTCTGAAGGGTGGCCACTGGAGGATCCTCTTTGCCTTGCCCCACCTCGGGGCCGGGCAGTCTTTCCTCCAGTGTCCCATCTTCCCACACTCGAAACACATCCTAGCCTTCCCTGCGCTAACCCTTTCGTGACACCATTCCTTTTTACTAGCCTCACTGGCCTTCATTTCGTGTACCTTGCCCTTACTTGGTTTGACCTCCTCCTCTGAGCTGGTTTTAAAGGCCAGGCTTATGTGACGGAGCATGCCGACCTCCATATTCACGAGGTCCTCGGAGTCAAACCAGGCCTCCGATTTTACCCTTATTCATGGCAAGCTGTTTGACACGAGGGTCCTGAGCCAATGGTTTCTCGGCAACCCCTGCAACTGTGCTCTGTCAAGCACCCCACCCATGGCCTTTTCGTAGATGGGCCAGGGAATGTCCGCGAATGCCTGAGGTGCTTCCCCTGCTAGTTGCAATGTCCTCTCTACCCTAGAGAACAGACTACCCTGATTTCCTCCTTTAAGCCGGCCGTGGTCCCCTGTCCCCATTTGGTTTCAGTGGACAGGGCCGAATACAGTTTTCCATCCAGGGAAAACAGCAACAGTTTGTGAGCCTCAGCCTCACTACACCCGTTAATCCCCCCAATCTGGTCCACTTCGGTGAAGTGAACTGAGGGGTCCCCTTCTTTCTTTAACTAAGGCACCCTCGGGATCATATTCTGTAGCTGCGGGATGGTGAATGGGACCATGAAATTGCTTTGCAGCACACCCTGACCCGCGCAGTCTACAGGCGGACCGTACTTCTGCTGTCGTATGGGACACATCGGTCCCTGTGCGCTTCAGGCGGTGGTCGGACATCCCTACCCTGCCCCAAATCATTGCTATCTTCTCCTTCCTCTTCTCAGTCCATCCGAGCTTCCCCCGGGGCCATCAAGCCAACCATGCCTTTGGTTTTGGATAGAGCATGAATCAATCTTTGCATTTCTTCTTGGCACGGCCCGTGATTCCCACACTCAAACTCCCTACTGTTGGCTACCCTGTAAGCTGTCTTAATATCTCTCAGTTGCCCCTCCACCCGTTAACTTTACCTGTTAAGCGGGCGTCCTCCTCCCGTACGGCCTGCTTGTTGAGCTTGGCCTCGGTGACCTGGCATTGCAGGTCCTCTCCGGTGTTACGGGAGGTTTCCTCCTGAGTACGCCTTTCCTGCCTCACCTCGCGTAACTCATCCACTAATCTATTCTCCACTGTAGCTCTTGTGGCTGACTGCTCCTCTGACTCTTGGCGCTCTGTCTTAAGCTTACCAACCTGTTCCCTGAGCAGCTGGACTTGCTTCTGCAAACCCAAGAGCCAAATGACCTTTTCTTTTGACTTTATGTGCTCCTTACTCTCCGTCCACTCAAGAGCTTTGTCCTCAGGACTCTCAGCCCACAACAGGTCTAACACCCATTGCTGTGTTACATTAACTTTTCCGAAGACATACAAGGAAATCCTATCCCCCATTGCCGATCTCTTGACCTTGAAATCTTCCATAACTGCCTGTTCACTCAAACCAGGGTCCTGCCTCGGTCGCCAGATTTTGTAAGAGGTTTTGCCCTTGGTGGTTTCGAATCACCCCCCTTACAACACTTCTAGACCTAGGAATTATAGTAGTGAACAGAATATTCAGTTATAGACAGATCTTTTGGCCTCAACTGTCACAATACTTTTATTCAAGTTAAAGCACACACCTGCTTCCAGTAAAACACACTCTGGTGGTGCAAAACAAATACAGTACAACACACAACACTGGCCCATCTGAATAGGCCCCTAATGCGAAGTATCCACGACTAAAACCACCCCTGCTTGGCTCAACAGTGCACCATCAAATCTGTCCAACAGACTGTGCGTACCCCTATGATCTGTGCAGAACCTCCCCACTAAACCCCTAAGGCTTGGTTGGGACACACTACACCCCTTCACACTATGCGGTGGTCTAAAGGATGTGTGGGCTGGGGTAATGCTCACCAGTTACCCCTTTGGCTTACTCGCTGCTTCTCCCAATGAGGCGAATCTTCTGGTTCCGTACCAATCTGTGGTTTCCAAGTCCCAGTCTCAAGGTCAGCGTCCCAGTCAAAATAACGAGGCTCTCTTTACTCGTAGATGATGGTTTCTTCTCTCTGTCCCAGATGGAGTGCTCAGTCCTTGAATGCATTGAACGAAGCAAGCAAGTGCTGACGAGGAGAGAGAGAGAGAAATGGCAGCAAACGACCTTCTCTTATACCTGAAAAATGCTTGCTGAATCCTCGCGCCAAAAACCAATCCTTTGCCTGAGGCAGTCCAACTAAAGAGCATGAATCACATCTCTGGCCTGTGCCTTTGTTACTGGGCTCTTCCTGGAGATAAAGGCTCCAACGAGTCTGGGTGGCCAATAGTTTCCTTTGTCCTGAGGTTCCCGCCCTCCGGGCTATCTCCAGTCATTTCGATGGCTTGAGCACAGACCAATTTAACTGATCTCTCACTAATGGGTTCCCATTACATGACAAAAGGGTCGTCCATCAGCCATATATCTGCGATGAGGTTCTTGCTTTCAGCCATTGACCCATCCCAGACTATCCCCACCCACCTGATGTGTATTCCTGTGGCACATGCCTGGGCCTATCCCAGTCATGCAGTCAGCACTTCTGCAGTAAATGAAATATGGAAAAGCAATGTCTAAAACTTAAAGTCCAAAATCCTGAGTCTGTGTCGATGTTTACGCCGATGCTTTCAATAATGCCATGGAATATTTTATGTCCACCTGAGAGAGCAGACTCGGCTTAACGTCTCATCTGAAAGACAGCACTCCCTCACACTGCATTTAGTGTCAGGCTAGAGTTTTGTGCTCAAGTTTCTGAAGTGGGACTTGTAGTGTCTCTGCACCTTGTTACAAACTCACACGAGGTATGTATATATCAGACACGGTCACTCTGTGACCTTCACTTTATTTCCAGGAATGCTGGCCCTGGGTGGGACCTCCCCTTTTATACCTGGAAACCCAAGTGAGGAGTGTCTCCCGCAAGCTCACCCCCTGTGGTCAGGTTGTGCATTTCTAGAGTACAGGTACAGTGTGCATGAGTTACAGTTACATAACTATTGTCATTGCAAGATGGTGAAATACATGACATCACCTCCCCCCTTAAGTCTTTTAGTTTCAGAGTCTGAGTCTATTGGGTGGTCAACGCTCTCTCGTGGAGCGCCGCAGTTGTGGCTCTGGTGGCTGAGCCTCAGCACGCATCTCTGTCACTTGAGGTGATTCCGGCCTGTCCGGGCTGGCCGCAGGGACTGTGCATGCTGAGGGCTGTCTTTGTTGCTCGTACGCTGGCAGTGGTGTGGGTGCTATCTCATCATGCTCTTCTTCCGGTTCCTCCGTGTCTATGCTGAACCTTGTCTTTACTTGGTCCAAGTGTTTGCGGCATATCTGCCCATTGTTTAGTCTGACCACCATGACCCTGTTTCCTTCAGTGCCAATTACAGTGCCCTCAAGCCATTTGGGTCCCAAAGCATGGTTAAGAACAAATACCAGGTCATCTATTTCTATACACCTCCCCCTTGAGCCTCGATCATGGAGCTTGGTTTGGGACTGGCGCTTGCCCTCAACAATGTTTGCCAGGTCTGGGTGAATGAGGGACAGCCGCGTCTTGAGCGTGCGTTTCATGAGGAGTTCCGCATGAGCAAGTGCGGCTGGGACCTGTAGGCCAGCAGGAGGCGCGAAAGGCGGTACTGAAGGGAGGGTCCTTGGATGCGTAGCATGTCCTGCTTTATGACTTGGACCGCCCGTAACGCCTGGCCATTGGAGGCCGGCTTGAACGGCGCTGTCCGGACGTGCTTGATCCCATTGCCCGACACAAACTCCTGGAATTCATGGCTGGTAAAACACGGGCCATTGTCGCTGACCAGGATGTCCGGCAAGCCGTGGGTCACGAAAACCATACGCAGACTCTCCACAGTGATGGATGTCGTGCACGAGTTCAAGATGATGCACTCGATCCACTTTGAGTATGCATCGACAACGATCAGGAACATTTTCCCCATGAATGAGCCCGCATAGTCTACATGAATACATGACCATGGCCTGGTGGGCCAGGGCCACGGGCTGAGTGGGGCCTTCCTGGGGGCATTGCCCAGCTGGGCACACGTAGTGCACCTGCAAACCCAGTGTTTCATGTCTGAGTCAATCCCTGGCCACCATACGTGTGACCGGGCAATTGCCTTCATTAACACGATGCCAGGGTGCTCGCTGTGGAGTTCCTTGATGAACGCTTCCCTTCCTTTCTGGGGCATGATGACCCGGCTGCCCCATATCAGGCAGTCGGCTTGGATGGAGAGTTCATCCATCCGTCTCTGAAACGGCCTGACTTCCTTGGGGCATGCCCTATGTGCAGGCGCCCAATTCGCAGTCAGGACACATTTCTTTATCATGGATAGGAGGGGGTCCCTGTTGGCCCAGAGTTTGATCTGTCGGGCTGTGATAGGGGAACCCGCAGTGTCAAAAGTCTCAACGGCCATGACCATCTCGGCGCTCTGCTCCGACACCCCCTCGGTGGTGGCCAGTGGGAGCCTGCTGAGTGCGTCAGTGCAATTTTTGGTGTCTGGCCGGTGCCGTATGGTGTGGTCATATGCAGCCAGCGTGAGGGCCCATTGCTGTATGCGAACTGACGCATTAGCGTTGACAGCCTTGCTGTTGGACAACAGGGATGTTAACGGCTTGTGGTCCGTCTCTAGCTCGAACTGTCTACCGAAAATGTACTGGTGCATCTTTTTCACACCGTACACACACGCGAGTGCCTCCTTCTTGACCATGCCGTATCCACGCTCTGCCTGGGAGAGCGACCTGGAGGTGTAAGCAACCGGTTGGAGTCGGCTGTCATCGTTATCCTGCTGCAATACACACCCAATCCCGTAGGATGATGCATCGAATGTTAAAAGCAGTTTTTTACAGGGGTCATACAAAGTAAACAGTTTGTTGGAACACAGCAGGTTCCTCACCTTATTAAAAGCTTGTTCTTGACAATCCCCCCAAAACCTTTCACAACCTTTACGGAGGAGCATGTGTAACGGCTCCAACAATGTGCTTAAGTTCAGCTGAAAGTTCCCAAAATAGTTCAAAAGTCCCAGAAATGATCGCAACTCTGATGTGTTGCCAGGCCTGGGTGCCTGGCGAATCACCTCAGTTTTTGATTCAGTGGGCCGGAGCCCGTCTGCGGCAACCCTCCTGCCCAGGAACCTGACCTTTGGAGCCAAAAACACGCACTTGGCCTTTTTCAGCCGCAAGCCTACCCGATCCAATCGGCGTAGCACCTCCTCCAGGTTGCGGAGGTGTTCCTCGGTGTTCTCGACCCATTATAAGGATGTCGTCTTGGAATACAATCGTTCCAGGGATGGACTTGAGCATGTTTCGCTGAAAGATAGCCGCTGCCGAACGAATGCCAAACGGGCACCTGTTGTAGACAAATAATCCTTTGTGCGTCGTGATGGTGGTCAGAAGCTTGGAATCTTCCGCCAGTTCCTGAGTCATGTAGGCCGAAGTGAGGTCCAGCTTCGTGAACAGCTTACCACCTGCCACCGTGGTAAAGAGGTCCTCTGCTCTCGGGAGCGGGTATTGGTCTTGCAGCGACACTCGGTTGATGGTGGCTTTGTAGTCGCCACAAATCCTAACCGAGCCATCTGCTTTGAGGACGGGAACGATGGGACTTGGCCAGTCGCTGAATTCAACGGGTGAAATTATGCCCTCTCTGAGTAGCCTGTCCAGTTCACTTTCAATCTTCTCACGCATCACGTACGGCACCGCTCTGGCTTTGTGGGGCACTGGTCTGGCATCCGGAGTGAAGCGTATCACTACTTTAGTGCCTTTGAACGTTCCGACACCGGGTTGAAAGAGTGACTCGAATTTTTGCAATACCTGTGAGCATGAACTTCGCTCCACGGATGAAATGGCATGCACATCCCCTCATTTTCAATTCACCTCAGCTTGCCAACTCCTCCCCAAAAGGGCGGGGCCATTTCCCAGAACAATCCAGAGTGGCAGCCGGTTCTGTAATCCATTATGGATTACCACCAAGTTTGCACTGCCCAGCACTGGGATGATCTCTTTGGTGTATGTACGTAGCTGCGTCTCAATGTGTTCCAGTTTGGGCCTGCTAGCTCTGTGTGGCCATAGTCTCTCAAATTGTTAGGCGCTCATGAGTGACTGGCTAGCTCCCGTATCCAGCTCCATGTGCACCGGGATGCTAATCAGTAAGACTTTCATCATCATGGGTGGCGTTTTGGTGTATGAGCTGTGGACATCAGCCACATGAACTCTCTGAACTTCAGCATCCATGGTTTTTCCCCAGGCCTCATCTTGAATTACAGACCCCTCGTCTGGTTCCTCTGTCTCGCAGACTAGCCTCGCTACTGCCTTTTTGCACATCCTGGCCAAGTGTCCACTGACATTACAAATCCTACAGGTATAAAGCTGGAACCTGCAGCTTTTGGCAGTGTGTCTACCCCCACACCTCCAGCATGAGCTGAGATTGCTGTTAACAAAAGGACTATTCCCAGGCATTCCTCTCTGATGGCCCGTTTGGCTGTTTCTAAGCACTCTGATGGGGAGTGTTAATGGTCCCATCACAGGATGCATTGTAGCTCATGATGGCGTGAATTGCCGATCCCCTTTTCATTGTCCCTGTTGTGGGCCCACCCTGGAGCTTGTTGCTGCCTGGGCGGTGTCGAATTACCCTTGCCTGCCTGCCTGGGCGGTGTCAAATTGCCCTTGCCTGCCTGCGGGTTTCTGTATCACTTTTACAACATTAACTCCCTGGTTCATCGCAACGGTAAAACCAGGGCTGCGTGCGTAAATTAGCTTGGTCTCCTCTTCCCCTGCCATAAAGGTCTGAACTATCAACGCCGCCCCTTCTAAAGTCAGGTCCTTGGTCTTTATGAGCTTCCTGAAAATGCCAGCATGATTAATGCCCTCGATGAAAAAGTCCCTCAACATCTAATCCCTGCAGACATTGGAGAACTTACAGAGACTGGCCAAATGCCACAGTTCCGCCACGAATTCCGAGACGTTTTGACCCTCCCGACGCCGGTGAGAGTAGAACCGGTGCCGGGCCATGTGTACGCTACTTGCCGGCTTGAGATGCTCACTGATCAGCTGGCTGAGCTCTTCGAAAGACTTGTCTGCTGGCTTTTGGGGTGCGAGTAGATCTTTCATCAGCGCATACATCTGTGGACCACAGCTGGTCAGTAGATGCGCCCTCCGCTTGTCAGCCGCTGTCTCTTCCAGCCAGTCCTTTGTGACAAAGCTCTGCTGGAGTCTTTCATAGAAACATAGAACCATAGAAAATAGGTGCAGGAGTAGGCCATTCAGCCCTTCAAGCCTGCACCGCCATTCAATAAGATCATGGCTGATCATTCCTTCAGTACCCCTTTCCTGCTTTCTCTCCATACCCCTTGATCCGCTTAACCGTAAGAGCCATATCTAACTCCCTCTTGAATATATCCGGTGAACTGGCATCAACAACTCTCTGCAGCAGGGAATTCCACAGGTTAACAACTCTCTGAGTGAAGAAGTTTCTCCTCATCTCAGTCCTAAATGGCCTACCCCTTATCCTAAGAAGTTCTGGACTTCTCCAACATCGGGAATATTCTTCCTGCATCTAACCTGTCCAGTTCCGTCAGAATCTTACATGTTTCTATGAGATCCTCTCTCATCCTTCTAAACTCCAGTGAATAAAGGCCCAGTTGATCCAGTCTCTCCTCATATGACAGCCCAGCCATCCCTGGAATCAGTCTGGTGAACCTTCGCTGCACTTCCTCAATAGCAAGAACGTCCTTCTTCAGACTAGGAGACCAAAACTGAACACAATATTCCAGGTGAGGCCTCACTAAGGCTCTGTACAACTGTAGTAAGACCTCCCTGCTTCTATATTCAAATCCCCTAGCTATGAAGGCCAACATACCATTTGCCTTCTTTACCGCCTGCTGTACCTGCGTGCCCACTTTCAGTGACTGATGAACCATGACACCCAGGTCTCGTTGAACCTCCCCTTTTCCTAGTCTGCCGCCATTCAGATAATATTCTGCCTTCGTGTTTTTGCCCCCAAAATGGATCACCTCACATTTATCCACATTATACTGCATCTGCCATGCATTTGCCCACTCACCTAACCTGTCCAAATCACCCTGCAGCTTCTTAGCGTCCTCCTCACAGCTCACACCGCCACCCAGTTTAGTGTCATCTGCAAACTTGGAGATATTACACTCTATCCCTTCATCCAAATCGTTAATGTATATTGTAAAGAGCTGGGGTCCCAGCACTGAGCCCTGCGGCACTCCACTAGTCACTTCCACAAAGTCGTCCCAGTCCTCACCCACACAGTAGCGTTCCTCTGTGCCACCGGTGGCCATCCTCGTGGTTCGGTGATTCCCGTTTCTCGTCGCCAAATGTAGTGTCTCTGCACCTTGTTACAAACTCACACGAGGCATGTATATATCAGACACGGTCACTCTGTGACCTTCACTTTATTTCCAGGACCAAGGAATGCTGGCCCTGGGTGGGACCTCCCCTTTTATACCTGGAAACCCAGGTGAGGAGTGTCTCCTGCAAGTTCACCCCCTGTGGTCAGGGTGTGCATTTCTAGAGTACAGGTACAATGTGCATGAGTTACAGTTACATAACTATTGTCATTGCAAGATGGTGAAATACATGACAGGACTTGAACCCACAACATTCTGACTCAGAGACTTAGGCTGGGATCTTGCCAGCACTCAGAGGGCGGGTTTGGCGGCGGGCAACCTGCTAAAATTTAAAAGATTGACAGCGGGTAATGTTCCTGCTGTGAACCCACCTCCGTGTCAATTTCCCAAGTGCTGGGTCTGCCTGCGCTTTGCAGACCCGACACTAATGGGTGCTTGATCTAATTGAAATAGTTAAGAGGTTGTTAAAAGGTACTTAAACAGCATTTTCCAGCATTTGACGAGTTTCACGGTGCTCGGGGATCATATCAGATAAGTAAGTCAGGTTTTCAATGACTCTCCATTGCTCTGAATAGGTGCCGGCTGCAAAAGTGATATAAAAGCTATCATTTCACAGCTGTTCACTTTCCAATATTAGAAGCTGGTGCCTTCAGGATTTGGAAGACACTTTTCAGCTTTAGGAAGGTTGGAAGTGTTTGCAGTAAACTCTCTATCCACTGTCATCTCCTTGGAACAACCTCTCTCACCATTGACAGATTGCTTCTGTCCCCTCAATTTCAGCTGCCATCTATTCCAGCAGCATGGCGGTGCCCTTGAAAAAATCTCACCTTGGTCCTCAGAATCCCACCATCGTCAGCCCCAACACCAACATCATTAAACACATCAGCATCACAAACAACAACACCAACCTGCTCCGCAGTCACCTGTTGCTGCACAGGACAGAGGGCATCAGCACATTACCTAATTGCTGCCTGGGAGGCCAGGGAAGCCCTCACTATGACCAGATTTATGTCACTTGATGCTGTACACCTTGGCTGTCACCTGATGCGCCAGGTTGGCACCACCCCACACCAGCACCATAAAGCCCAAGCCATTCCTTTCACACTCGTCACCATTGTGGGAATACTGTTATGTCTCACCATTCACTACAATTCACAAAGTCACTTCCAAAGGTGCACACAAATCTGTCCAAGAAGGCATAATGTTGAAAATAAAGATTTCAATTTTTGGCAACACATTAACAGAAACTTTACATGAATATTGGCTAATAGACCCAAGTTCCTACTCTTTTGTGGCATGATTAGACTAGGATGTGGGTGAGTGCGAGGAGTGGCTAGTGAGATAGGGATGTGATAATGTAGAGAGAGAATGAGGGATGGGTGGAGATGCAAGGTGAGTTGGTGTGAGTAGGGATATGCAGGGGTATGGTAGGGAAGGCAGAGTGATGGGGATGTGATGAATGGCACAGCAGGATGACGTTGAGTGTGGTTTTGCAGTAACGTTTCGCGATCTACTGAGTTTATTGAAACATTTGTGGCACTGCACCCAGGTCCTCCAGAGTGCATACCTGCTGTGCAATGTGCAACCAGGCTGCAATGTTGTCCTGGGGAGGTTTCTTCCGCCCATTGGAAGGGAAGAGAACCTCCCTGCATGCTGTGACTCCCTCCAGAAGCATATAGAGTCATGGGAGAGCCTGAGTTCAGCCATGCACCTCTGTGCAGTGCTTGTCAGTGTTTGCAGCACCTCAATTCTGTAGAACACTGATAGTACAACAGTCAAAATGAATGTGGACATGGTCCCCTTAAGGAAACTGTCTGATGTCCCGTCATCAAATGACCCGTTTCCTTTTAATTAGCCAGGGACCTCACAGGGCAGGCTTAACACGCCCCATCAACTTAAGATACTTCTCACAATGCGGGATGGAGCTAGGAGCAGGTTGCAACCCACCACCTATGCCAGCCGCACTGGGCCTGCCTTGGTAGGTGAAGTCATGGCTTTAGAGTGCTGCACATTAAGCCACGGCTGAGACTTGGTATGGTGGAAGGCAAAGGCAGGTGGACATTAGGAGTGCAGACCACACAGTTGACTGTGAACCAATTGCAGTTCCTCATCCCAAGCAACAACTTACAACCTCCCCCATTCATGTAAACATTGGTGCAGCCATTACATTATCAGCTCCTGCTATCTGAGAGAAAATGGCAGCTGTGGATAAGGTGTGAAGTTGTTAAAATCAGAATTAAGGCCAGAGGACTGTAAAATGCCTAGTAAGAAGGTGAAATGCTGCTTCTTCAGGTTTTGTTGAGATTCATTTAAACAGTGTAGGAGACCAAGGAGAGAGAGGTCAGAGAGAGGGTGGAATGGAGAATTAAAGTGACAAGTGACTGGAAATGCAGGGTCACACTTGAAGACAGAATGACAATGTTATCACCCAAACTGCATTTGGTCTCCCTGATGTAGAGGATGTCATACTGTGAGCAGCAAATACAGTATACTAAATCACTGGCTCATCTAGGAGAAGTGTTTAGGGCCCTCCACAGTGGTAAGTGAGGTGAAAGGACAGGTATTGTATCTCATACACTTCTACAGGAAGGTGCCATGGAAGTGTGGGGAGGGAGAGGGGAGGAGAGCAGGTGCTGGTGAGGATGGAGAAGTGGTTCAGGATACCATAGAAGGAATTGTCTCTTCGGAATGCTGGAAGGGGAGGGTAGGAAAAAATGTGTTTGGTGGTGGGATCGTATTGGAGGTGGCGGAAAATGATCCGTCGAATGCAAAGGTTGTTGGGGTGGAAGGTGAGGACATGGGGCCCCTATCATGGTCCTGAGAGGGAAGAGAAAGGGTAAGGATGGAAGTGAGAGAAATGGGACGGACATGGCTGAGGGCCTTGTTTACCACAGTGGAGGAGAGGACAAAGAAGGATATTTCGGAAGTTGTGGTACAGCAGGCGGCATTGTCAGAGCAGATGCCGCAGAGATGGAGAAACAGAGAGAAGGGAATGAAGTCCTTACAGGAAGCAAAGTGGGAAGAAGTGTAATCAAGGTAATTGTGAGAGTCAGTGGGCTTGTTGTAGATATCAGTGAACAATCTGTCCCAAGCTGGCAATAGAGAAGTTGTAGGGATGAAGTTAGAAGCAAAATTAGTTAACTTCTGCAGCTCAGAGTGAGACCAGGAAACAGAACCAACACAGTCATCTATATATCGGAAGAAGAGGGTGAGGGAGTAGATTTGAGTAGAACTGGACAAAGAATGATCAACATATTCTACAAAAAGTCAGGCATAGCTAGTACATATTGAGGCTCTCATAATGACACCCAAAAAATAAGCCCTGAGACCCAGAACACCATCTGAAGTAATATTGTCAGGGAGTAATTTTAACTTTAATCACCAAGACAAAAATGGCTGATAGCAAATCAGCAAATTTAATTTAATGGAAGAGAAAATTGGTCAAAGTGTAAAGCAAGCTGCCAATTCATTATCACACATCCCGCCCCACGAGCAAAGCTAAATTTACCCTCGTTGTTTCCATCAAAAGAGTTTTCTGGGCATTCATGATTCAACATTAAGTTTAAATCATATTAAATTTAGGTTTACATTCTTCCCCCGTCACGTTCTATGACATCTCCAACTGTTATTATTTCCTTTCTTAAATTTTGGTCCGTCAGAATGGATCATTTCTCACTTTATCCAGCTGTCGAGCTTCCATTGTGCATAATTCAATAACATAACTTCACATAATGATAATGCATCTGATCCCTCTTCCCAAAAGTAATGATGGACGTTGCAAGTTAAAGTCAATCCTTTGTGATTGCACTGAAGTAGGGTCAGTTTGGCACTTGATTGTTTTATTTTACTCTTAACAACCAAAGATGTAGGAATGTGCCAAAATGTACAATGGTTGAAAGCAATTCCGATTCCTAAACCGTAGGCTTGGGAAAGAGCAGCAAACAGAGATAAGTCTGGATTTAGCCAGATTATTTGTAACTTTGGACTATGGTACCAATAATGAAGGAACTTGTTTAAGAGTATGCACTTTACCATCTACTGACATTTATTCACCTGCTTCAATTTGGTGCTGCAATCATTTTTAGTTGGTAGTGTAATATTCCAAAAACAAAACTTTTAATAAATCTTGTATTCTAAAATGTTATGTTACAAAACATCGGCTGTATGTTAATTTAAGGGTACTGTTCTCTAAATTGCATTATTCCTGTAATGTTGTGTCGATTGGCAAAGGCTTAGCCAGCTTTGGCGGGGAATTGCACCCCCCCGCCCACACCGCACACCCCCCCCCCACTCTCAGTAAGCAAGTTGAATAATTTACCTTCAGCCTAAACCAGCAACTCTGCCCCTTCCCACGAGTTCTCCGAGACTGTATTCAGGATGTCTCACTGAGTTATTTTTCATAATGTAAAACCTGAAGAATTAAGTTGCAATTTTATTCTATGTTTTACAATATTGGAGAGGAGGCATTCAAATGACTTTTTTGCTGAATAGCTGCTTGGCTATGAAAGTCCCAGGAGCAAGTTTTGCATTGGAATGATTAGCACAATATCTAAGTGTCTATGAAGCTGCTTAAAATTATCATTGAAAGCATGAACAAAGAACTTGCATTTATATAATGTGTTTAATGACTTCAGGATGTCCCAAAACTATTAACATCCAACAAAGTAATTTTAATGTGTAGTCCCTGTTGTAATTTAGGAATTGCAGCAGCCAATTTGCACACAGTAAGGTCCCACAAACAGCAATTAAATAAATGACCATATCATCAAGCTTTAGGTGTTGGTTGAGGAATACGTGTCTCCAGGTCAACAGGAGAAATTCCTTGGAGGAAGAAATTGGGCTACTTTGCACCTCCTGGGCGCAAATGAGTTTTTGCCTGGGCGTAGTGAGAAAAGTGCCTCCGGCTAAATTCGGCGGCGGGTTTGCGGCGGCAGGAACACATAGCGTTCCGCTCGGCTGCACCTGGTGATGCTGATGTCATCACTGCGCGCAGCATCCCATTATCGCCCCCTCTTATAGTGCTTGCCGCTGACAACGATAGCTTCAGTTGTCGTGTTTCAGTCGGCTGGAGAAGCTTTATTTAAAGGCGGCAGCATTGTTTAAAGTTTTAGTCGGCCAATAATGGTTGCTGCTTACTTTCACAAAGGCAGACAGATATTTTGAGAAATTTCACTGATTTGCAGTTGAAGGAGTGTTCTGCCTGTTAAAGATTTGTGACTTTCATTGAGGGCAGATTTGAAACTCCAACACTGATATAATTTCAAGGGGGCTGTGTTGGCATTGGATCTCATGCTCTGATGTCACCATCGGAGGCAACATAGGCAGAGAGAAAGACAGCAAAATGTCACCAGAGAGAGGAGGGCCAACAAGCCTCACAACAGGAGACCTTACCCTCCAAGGGTAATCCCGCAGCAGTTCTCCTACATCAATTTCACTGAGGAACAGTATGTTCGAAGGATGCGCTTCAGCAAGGACATGGTTACAGAGCTCTGCTACCTCCTGCAACCAGACCTCGAGCCTCTGACCAGGGAGAGGACGGCTCTCTCAGTGGCAATCAAGGTCAGCATCATGTTCAATTTCTACACCAGTGAATCCTTCCAGTGTGCAATAGGTGACATCACCAACATTTTCCAGTTTGGGGACATTGCTCCACCTGCCAGGTCACAGATACTCTCTACAGAAGGAGAAGGGACTGTATTTCCTTCCCCATGACCAGAGAGAAGCAGCTGGAGTGTGCATGAGGTTTTTCGAGGATAGCAGGCATCCCCATGATACAGTGCGCCATTGACTACACCTATGTTGCAGGAGGTAACATCACAAAGACATGGCTCCAGGGTGACCAAGGCTGGGAACTCAACATCCAAGGGTATTCAACATTCAGGAAGGATAGACAGAAAGGAAAAGGAGGTGGGGTGGCATTGCTGGTTAAAGAGGAAATTAATGCAATAGTAAGGAAGGACATTAGCTTGGATGATGTGGAATCTGTATGGGTAGAGCTGCGGAATACCAAAGGGCAGAAAATGCTAGTGGGAGTTGTGTACAGACCACCAAGCAGTAGTAGTGAGGTTGGGGATAGCATCAAACAAGAAATTAGGGATGCATGCAAAAAGGTACAGCAGTTATCATGGTCGACTTTAATCTACATATAGATTGGGCTAACCAAACTGGTAGCAATACGGTGGAGAAGGATTTCCTGGAGTGTATTAGGGATGGTTTTCTAGACCAATATGTCGAGGAACCAACTAGAGGGCTGGCCATCCGAGACTGGATGATGTGTAATGAGAAAGGACTAATTAGCAATCTTGTTGTGCGAGGCCCGTTGGGGAAAGAGTGACCATAATATGGTAGAATTCTTTATTAAGATGGAGAGTGACACAGTTAATTCAGAGACTAGGGTCCTGAACTTAGGGAAAGGTAACTTCGATGGTATGAGACATGAACTGGCTAGAATAGACTGGCGAATGATACTTAAAGGGTTGACGGTGGATAGGCAATGGCAAACATTTAAAGATCACATGGATGAACTTCAACAATTGTACATCCCTGTCTGGAGTAAAAATAAAACGGGGAAGGTGGCTCAACCGTGGCTAACAAGGGAAATTAAGGATTGTGTAAATCCAAGGAAGAGGCATATAAATTGGCCAAAAAAAGCAGCAAACCTGAGAACTGGGAGAAATTTAGAATTCAGCAGAGGAGGACAAAGGGTGTAATTAGAAGGGGGAAAATAGAGTATGAGAGGAAACTTGCTGGGAACATAAAAATTGACTGCAAAAGTTTCTATAGATATGTGAAGAGAAAAAGATTAGTGAAGACAAATGTAGGTCTCTTGCAGTCAGAATCAGGTGAATTTATAATGGGGAACAAAAAAATGGCAGACGAATTGAACAAATACTTTCGTTCTGTCTTCACAAAGGAAGACACAGAATAACCTTCTGGAAATACTAAGGGACAAAGGGTCTAGTGAGAAAGAGGAACTGAAGGAAATCTTTATTAGTCAGGAAATTGTGTTAATGAAATTGATGGGATTGAAGGCCGATAAATCCCCAGGGCCTGATAGTCTGCATCCCAGAGGAAGTGGCCCTAGAAATAGTGGATGCATTGGTGATCATTTTCCAACAGTCTATCGACTCTGGATCAGTTCCTAGTGACTGGAGGGTAGCTAATGTAACACCAGTTTTTAAGAAAGGAGGGAGAGAGAAAATGGGGAATTATAGACCAGTTAGCCTGAGATCAGTGGTGGGGAAAATGTTGGAATCAATTATTAAAGATGAAATAGCAACGCATTTGGAAAGCAGTGACAGGATCGGTCTAAGTCAACATGGATTTATGAAAGGGAAATCATGCTTGACAAGTCTTCTAGAATTTTTTGAGGATGTAACTAGTAGAGTGGACAAGGGAGAACCAGTGCATGTGGCGTATTTGGAATTTCAAAAGGCTTTTGACAATGTCCCACATGAGATTGGTGTACAAAATTAAAGCACATGGTAATGGGGATAATGTATTGACGTGGATAGAGAACTGGTTGGCAGACAGGAAGCAGAGAGTGGGAATAAACGGGTCCTTTTCAGAATGGCAGACACTGACTAGTGGGGTGCCATAGGGCTCTGTGCTGGGATCCCAGCTATTTACAATATACATCAATGATTTAGATGAAGGAATTGAATGTAATATCTCCAAGTTTGCAGATGGCACTAAGCTAGGTGCTGGTGTGAACTGCGAGGAGGATGCTAAGAGGCTGCAGGGTGATTTGGACAGGTTAGGTGAGTGGGCAAATGCATGGCAGATGCAGTATAATGTAGATAAATGTGAGGTTATCAACATTGGTGGCAAAAACACGAGGACAGAATATTATCTGAATGGCGGCAGATTAGGAAAAGGGGAGGTGCAACAAGATCTGGGTGTCATGGTACATCAGTCATTGAAAGTTGGCATGCAGGTACAGCAGGTGGTGAAGAAGGCAACTGGCATGTTGACCTTCATAGCTAGGGGATTTGAGTAGAGGAGCAGGGAGGTCTTACTGCAGTTGTACAGGTCCTTAGTGAGGCCTCACCTGGAATATTGTGTTCATTTTTGGTCTCCTAATCTGAGGAAGGACGTTCTTGCTATTGAGGGAGTGCAGCAAAGGTTCATCAGACTGATTCTTGGGATGGCAGGACTGACATTTGAGGAGAGACTGGATTGACTGGGCCTGTATTCACTGGAGTTTAGAAGGATGAGAGGGGATCTCATAGAATCATATAAAATACTGACGGGACTGGACAGGTTAGATGAGGAAGAATGTTCCCAATGTTGGGGAAGTCCAGAACCAGGGGACACAGTCTAAGGATAATGGGTAAGCGATTTAGGACTGAGATGAGGAGAAACTTCTTCACTCAGAGAATTATTAACGTGTGGAGTTCTCTACCGTAGAGAGTTGTTGATGCCAGTTCATTTGATATATTCAAGAGGGAGTTAGATATGGCCCTTATGATTAAAGGGATCAAGGGGTATGGAGAGAAAGCAGGAAAAGTGTACTGAGGTGATGATCGGCCATGATCTTATTGAATGGTGGTGCAGGCTCGAAGGGCCGAATGGCCTACTCCTGCACCTATTTTCTATGTTTCTATGTCGCTTTGCGGGCACCGCATAACAATCCTGAGGTATTCTGTAACCACAAAGGCTTCCGCTCACTGAATGTGCTGTTGGCAGCATCCTGTGCCAGACTGGTGTGCCAGCTCTCTTTCAGCCACTACATCAAGCTCGCAGCTGGTTAGTCGGAGCCAAGGGCTATCCACTCTCCACCTGGCTCATGACTCCCCTCTGCAACCCCAACACTCCTGCCCAGCACTCATATAATGAGAGCCATGCTGCCACCAGGAACATCATTGAGCAGACCATCGGAGTGCTCAAGTAACCGTTGTGCTGCCTTGCCCGCTCAGGAGGAGTCCCGCAGTACTCGGCTGAGTGGGTGTTCCTTTTCATCATGGTCTCCTGCGTACTGAACAACTTGGCCATCATGTGGGCGCAGCCATTGCTACCAGTCAAAACTCCAACATCTCAGGAGGAAGAGCATCAACAGCAGCGATGGAGGATGCAGCCACTCAATCGGCATTCTGCCAGGGCGGTCCGCGACTGTCTCATCAGACTTTGGTTCCAATGAAATCCAGCCCACTTCCCGGTTGCTCTGCACATCCCCAGCAGCGCAACAATTTACCCTTCCATACCACAGCTCCAAAACTGAAATGAGGGAAAGCACCAAATATGCAACATTCCAATTAACATATTGGCCCAGAAATCCAGGTCGGCAATCGGGTAAAAAAGTTAAAAAAGATGTGCACCTACCTGAAGCTGCTGCGCCCACGTGAGTTCCCGGTCCTGAGACCTCCATTGACTGTGTGTCGGAGCACGTGCACATCTGGACGTGCGCAGGGCTGGAGCTGCAGTCACATGGCTCAGGCAGTGGTGGCTGATATGCAACGGTCACCACACGTTAAAAAAAATCCACGCACAGGCATCTTCCACCCCTGGAGTTCAGGACTGGAATATCTGGTCCTTCATTGAAACTTCTGCGAACTCGTCCCTTTTGGTGTGCAAGCAAGTCATCCTCGTTCGAGGATGTTATGTATGTAAACATTGTAACTGTGTAAGACTTGCCACAAGAAGGCGCAACTGTTGGAGGCCCAAGGGTCACGTGCACACCTCGTGCAAGGGAGTATAAAAGGTTGTCTGCCAGGCTGCTTAAGCACTCTGGAGTTGTATTAAAGAGACTAAGGTCACATCAGTTTTAGCTCACAGTACTCACAGTCTTATGGAGTTCTTCCATACTTAACAATTGGCGACGAGTATCAGATTACGAATTTTCACGCAGTTATGGCTGCTGTTGGTATTTTAGAGCGATTTGTAGAGGGGTATGATTGGGAAGCCTTCGTTGAGCATTTCGATCAGTACTTTGTGGCCAACAAGCTGGATGGGGACGATAAAGCGATCAAGCGCAGGGCGATTCTCCTATGGGTCCACAATATACGGCCTCATCAACAATCTGCTAGCACTGGAGAAACCAGTGGAGAAGACATATACACAGTTGTGTACGCTGGTTCGGAACCACCTCAAACCGAAGGAGAGCATCTTAATGGCCAGGTATCGCTTCTACACGCACCACCGCTCTGAGGGCCAGGACGTGGCGAGTTATGTCGATGACCTGAGACATCTTGTGGGAACTTGCGAATTTGCTGGATTTTTGGGGGAAATGCTGCGGGACTTTTTTGTGCTTGGCATCGGCCATGAGGTCATTCTTCGCAAGCTGCTGTCCACCGAATCACGATAGCCCAGGCATTCACATCCATGAGCAATAATACCAGACAGATATCTTCCCAGCATCGAAGCTCACCGACAAGTACTGTGCATAAAATAACATCGCTAGCAGGCAGAGCTGCATATGGCAGGTCCTACATGTCTGCAACTGCAAGACCTAGGATGACTCAGAGTCCGCCATTGGGCATGAATGCAAATCTATTAGCACCATGTTGGCGTTGCGGGGGTAATCATCGAGCCCATAAATGTCAATTCAAACAATACATGTGAAAAGGCTGCAAAACAATGGGACACCTCCAGCGAATGTGCAAGAGTGCTGAAACTCACCACGTGGCAGAGTTGACAGAGGATGATCGAGCCAGCGCAGATCACGCAGAACAAACAAGAGAGGCAACTCAATCCAAGGAAGAAGTGTATGGGGTACACACCTTCATCACCAAGAGCCCTCCTATCATGCTGAAAGTCAAATTGAATGGTAATCCGGTATCAATGGAGTTGGATAGGGGGGCGAGTCAGTCAATTATGACCCACAATGTTTTTGAGAAACTGTGGGGCAACAAGGCACAAAGGCCCAAACTGAGCCTGATTCAGACAAAGCTGCGCACCTATACCAAAGAGCTCATACCAGTCATTGGCAGTGTGGCAGTTAAGGTATCGTACGATGGAGCTGTGCATGAGTTATCACTGTGGATTGTACCAGGCGATGGCCCAACGCTATTCGGCAGAAGCTGGCTGGGAAAGATTCGATGGAACTGGGACGACATCAAAGCACTATCTTCAGTGGATGATGTGCCCAAGTGCTGAGAAAGTTTCCATCGCTATTTGAACCAGGCATCGGCAACTTAACAGGCGCCAAGGTGCAGATCAATCTATTCCCAGAAGCAAGGCCCGTTCTTCACAAGGCTCGAGCGGTTCCATATATGATGAAGGAGAAAGTCGAGATCGAACTGGACAGACTTCAACGAGAGTGAATCATATTGCCAGTTGAGTTCAACGATTGGGCCAATCCAATTGTTCCGGTGTTGAAAAGCGTTGGCACGGTCAGAATCTGCGGAGACTGCAAGGTTACGATCAACTGAGTCTCGTTACAAGACCAGTACCCGCTACCCAAGGTAGATGACCTGTTTTCAATGTTAGCTGGGGGGGTGCGGGGGGAAGTCGTTCACCACGTTGGACCTAACCTCTGCCTACATGACACAGGAGCTGGCTGAATCTTTGAAAAGATTGACGTGCATCAACATGCACAAAGGACTGTTTATATACCACAGATGCCCTTTTGGAATTCGCTCTGTTGCTGCCATCTTCCAGAGGAACATGGAGAATCTTCTGAAATGGGTTCCGTGCACCGTTGTGTTTCAAGACGACATCCTGATCACTGGTCATGACACCACTGAACACCTGCACAACCTGGAAGTGGTTCTAAGTTGACTAGACAGAGTGGGACTCAGGCAGAAATGCTTCAAGTGTGTTTTCTTGGCGCCAGAAGTCGAATTTTTGGGGGAGAAAGATTGCGGCAGCCGGCATCAGACCAACGGATTCAAAGACAGAGACCATCAAGAATGCACCCAGACCACAGAATGTGACGGAGCTGCGTTCGTTCCTGGGACTCCTCAACTATTTTGGTAACTTTCTACCCGGGTTAAGCACTTTGCTGAAACTGTTGCACATGTTGCTACGTAAGGGTGACGACTGGGTTTGGGGTAAATCTCAAGAGACAGCATTTGAGAAGGCCAGAAACCTACTTTGTTCTAATAAGTTACTTGTCCTGAATGACCCGTGTAAACGAGTAGTGCTAGCTTGTGATGCATCTTCATATGGGGTCGGCTGTGTGTTACAGCAAACCAATGTATCGAGCAAACTTCAACCGGTTGCATACGCGTCTGGAAGTCTGTCTAAGGCTGAAAGAGCCTATAGTATGGTCGAGAAAGAGGCATTAGCATGTGTATATGGGATTAAGAAAATGTACCAATACCTATTTGGAATTTGGTTTGAGCTTGAAACCGACCACAAACCACTAATTTTGCTGTTTTCAGAGAGCAAAGGTATAAACACCAATGCTTCGTCCCGCATCCAAAGATGGGCACTAACATTGTCCGCCTATGACTATGTTATCCGCCACAGACCAGGCACGGAGAACTGTGCTGATGCCCTCAGTCGGCTACCATTGCCCACTACCGGGTTGGAAATGGCGCAGCCCGCAGACTTGCTTCTGGTTATGGATGCTTTTAAGAGCGAGGGGTCACCCGTCACTGCTCGCCAGATCAGGACCTGGACCAGCCAGGATCCTGTGCTATCACTTGTAAAAAGTTGCATCCTCAATGGGAGCTGGTCGGCCATTCCCAGGGAAATGCAAGATGAAATTAAGCCATTTCACCAACGCAAAGATGAAGTGTCCATCCAGTCAGATTGTCTCTTATGGGGTAATCGTGTGGTTTTGCCAAAAAAAGGCAGGGAAACATTTATATGCGACCTACACAATACCCACTTAGGCATTGTCACGATGAAGGCTATAGCCAGGTCGCATGTTTTATGGCCCGGCATTGACTTGGACTTAGAGTCATGTGTACACCAGTGCAACACGTGCTCACAATTGAGCAATGCACCAAGGGAGGCTCCATTGAGTCTGCGGTCATGGCCCTCCAAACCGTGGTCCAGGACCCACGTAGATTTTGCTGGCCCCTTTCTTGAAAAGATGTTTTTAGTTGTAGTGGACGCTTACTCTAAATGGATTGAATGTGTAATCATGTCATCCAGCACATCCACTGCCACCATTGAAAGCCTCCGGGCTATGTTCGCCACCCATGGCTTACCCGACATCCTTGTCAGTGACAACGGACCATGTTTCACCAGCTCGGAATTCAACGAGTTTATGATCTGCAATGGCATCAAGCATGTCAGGTCTGCCTCGTTTAAGCCCGCATTCAACGGTCAAGTGGAACGGGCAGTCCAAACTATCAAGCAGAGCTTGAAATGCGTGACGGAAGGCTCCTTGCAGACCCGCTTATCTCGGGTTCTGCTCAGCAACTGGACGCAACCCCACTCGCTCACTGGGGTTCCCCCTGCAGAATTGTTAATGAACAGAGCACTCAAAACCAGGCTCTCCCTAGTCCACCCGGATCTAAATGATCATGTGGAAACCCAGCATCACCGGCAAAACATGTACCATGATCACACAGCTGTATCACGTGACATTGATGTTAACGACCCTGTGTTTGTCTTTAATTACGGTCATGGTCCTAAATGGGTTGCTGGCACTGTCTTGGCCAAGGAGGAGAATAGAGTGTTTATAGTCAAACTATTGAATGGACAAACGTGCAGAAAGCATTTGGATCAGACCAAAAGCAGTTCACCGACAACCAGGAACAACCTGAAGAGGAGATCACCATCATCGATCCACCAACACACACCCAACCAGCAATCGACCTCGCTGTCAATCAAGACAATGAACCCACCATTCCCAACAGTCCTGTCAGACCAGCCACGCCACAGTGCAGCAATGGTCCGACCAACTCACCCATGCCAGGGTTTGAACTCAGACGATCAACCAGGGAGCATAGGGCCCCGGATCGTCTCAACTTGTAAATAATTTGTATCAAAGACTTTGCAGGAGGGAAGTGATGTTATGTATGTAAACATTGTAACTGTGTAAGACTTGCCACCAGAGGGCGCAATTGTTGGAGGTCCAAGGGTCACCTGCACACCTCGTGCAAGGGAGTATAAAAGGTTGTCTGCCATGCTGCTTAGGCACTCTGGAGTTGTATTAAAGAGACTAAGATAACATCAGTTTTAGCTCACAGTACTCAGTCTTGTGGAGTTCTTTCATACTTAACAGAGCGACCGCCTATGATGATGATGATGATCTCATAACAGTCACCACAATTATAAACAACAATTAAATTTATGAATCACCCTTATGCAAAACCTTATAGCCCCTCTTAACATTGACTTTAATTATTCTACTGCTCCTTCATAGTGTGTCCCCTGTGGCTGTAGCACAGCTGGTGGAAGGCTGCTGAGTGTCAGAGCCAGAGACTACAGTTGACCTTGCAGGAGGCCCTCAACCAGTTCTGGGCCTGGAAGGCCCGGCTGTAGATTGCATCACCTCAGGCTAGGTGGCGGCAGTCTGGGCTGGCTGGATGACAGGCAGTGACAAATACAATGGCAGAGTGGCAGTAGTGGGCTCAGGAATGCTGTCATCCTAAGAGAGGACAGCAAGTTCCTGCTCCACTGACCCTCAGCCATTCTCCCAGGGCAGCACCTCAGCATCCCTACCAATCTGCTGGAACACAGATTGGTAGCCTGCTGTTAAGCTATGAGAGCCCCGGCTGACTGTGCTGGAACCAGCCACGATGGCAGCAATCAGAGCTCGCATGGCATGCAGTTGAGACTGCATGAGAGCAGTCTGAGCTTCCATGACAGCAATCATTGACTGCATGACAGAACTAAGATGTTGCATGGCTTTCGCCTGTGCTGCAATGGAAGCTGCATGACACGCATCATGAGGTCTGGGTCCCCACAGCCTCTCTGGCAGTCCACCATAGTCTGCAGACTGGAAATGATGGGCCACATGGTGTGCGCAGAGCTGTGTGCAATGTTGGAGGTGGACACCTCCACGCTCCTTTCCATTGCCGAGAGGCTCTCAGGCACCCTTGCCATTGCACCTATCATGTCGGAGTGCATGGCCATCACCCTTCTTGTGAACGTCTCCCTATCGAGGTCCTCATCTGAGTCCTGTGCAGCAGAACTTCCGTGCCAACGCTCCCTCCGGGGAGCTGGCTCCCAAGCTACCCTTTTCCCTTGGCCTTGCTGCATCCCGCTAGTCCCCGGTGCAACCCGCTAGTCCCCAGTGCATCACCCAGTGCAGACCTCTCTACCAAGCTAACCTTTAATGAGCGCGTAGTTCCGATCTCTGAACTGGTGCCTGCGGGTGGAGATACAGTGACGTGGTGCTTGGGTCCTTCTCCTCCTCTTCTCCTTCATCACTATCATTGGGGGGATCAGGGACAGGTTGGTTATCTGTTTGCTGATTATCTGAAATCATTAATGGCACAACACTCGCATTAGGGTGAGGGCAGAGGGGCAGGAATGGAGCAAGGAAGGCAGACAGTATCAGGAGCTGGAAAGTGATAAAGCCTTCTGGTGTGACGGGAAAGTGGGATGAGAACAGGAGAGGGGATAAAGATACCGTTGTTTCCCCCTGTAGGGTCGACATCGCTGATGGCCACGGCGCCCACTAACTGCGGACCAATCAGTCACAGCACTTGCTCCTCCAGTTCTGAGAGCTGCTGGAGCTGAGGTTCACCCCCACCTGTCCTCTGCTGCTCCCTCCTATAGTGTACCATCGTGGCCTGCAAAAGAAAGGAATGTTTGTGAGTCAGCTATGTGTCTGGGAGATATACCTGCCATTGCTGAATAGCTATGAATGTAGGCAAGGCTTTGAGTTTAAGTAGCTGCACTTATTTGGTGGGTGTGTGGTGGGGGAGTGGTGGTTTGCACAGTGTGCAGAGACAGAGGTTCAGAGGCTGGTATGTAGGAGGTATTTACTCACCTTGACCACCCAACAGGTCATTGAATTTCTTATGGCATTGTGTGAGGCTGTGTTGATCGACAGTGCTGGCCGAGACCTCCTCTGCCACTTCCCGCCACATGGTCCTGAAGACTTCAGCCAATGGCCTCCTTCCACTTGCCGGGAGCAGCCCTTCCCTCCTTTGTTCGACTGCCCCCACCAATGCCTCCAATGCTACATCATTGAAACGACGAGTTCTTGCCCTTCCAGCTGGATTAGCAGCAGCCAAAGCAAAATGTTCTTGCAGTTCCTCTCAGATCTCCTTCAGATGCAGGTCTGGTGAAAATGAGCAGCTGCAGCTTGATAGAACATTTCCTTTAAGAGCTGGAATGAGCCATTGTGAAGGATTCAAGGATGATTGCTGAATGCAAGTCACCTAAAAATGGATAGCGCTCTGGTGTTAGTGCCCCTGTGGTGCCCCACTGAGGTCGTTAGCACTTGATTTACCACCCCCTTTGTTCTTTGGGCGCTGCCGCCCAATTTAGAAGAAGTTAAGATTCCTTTGAGTCTGGCATTAAATTTTCAAAATTTAAAAAGTTAACACCCCAAGTGGGTCGCTATTGTCTTTCTCCCCCTTGCTCATTTTAGAATAATTCTGTGTTATATTTTACATCTACCCAAGATGTCTC
The DNA here is from genome assembly GCF_044704955.1 of Pristiophorus japonicus. NCBI lineage: Eukaryota > Metazoa > Chordata > Chondrichthyes > Pristiophoridae > Pristiophorus > Pristiophorus japonicus. The sequence continues at coordinate 93,384,345 of NC_091981.1, forward strand.
ATCCAAAAGGCACCTTCGACAATGCAGCACTCCTTCAGTACTGCGTAAGTCTCTGGAGTGGGGCTTAAACCCATGGCCTTCAAACTTAGAGGTGAGAGTGCTAACACTGAGCCGAAGCTGACACATCATGGGGGTAGAAATTGGTTCTTGATTTCCAGCACAATGAGTCCCAAATTTGGATACCAAAGGCCTGCATTCCAAGGATGCCTGAAAAAGGTCGGGCCATTTTTCAGGCATCCAATGCATATCCTTGCATATGCTAATGATGTCTAATTCTTGGTTTAGGACCCCTTTGTGAAATTGGGTTGCCCTGAGCCGAGAAGGGGTTGGGTCTAAACATGGATGCAATTAAAGGTGAGTATAATTATATATATTTTTTTAATTAATGAGGAACCTGGAGGAGCAGGAGTGCTCCTCATGGCTCCATAGCAGTCCTGACAACCGCAGAAGGCTGCAATTGAACCCCTTTCACTGTCTTCCACCAGGAACTTACCCAATTTAAGAATAAAAGTGTTTATTAATGATTAACATTGATTATGTGTATGTATAAATGTTAAAAATGTAGATTATACAGAAAGGCCTTTTTAGTGTTGAAACAAAATGGATGCCCACGGAGCATACAGAGATGCCGCATGGCTTTTGTGTATTGGCCTCCAGACAGCAACATGTGTGAGGAGAGCCAATAAGGAGCTGCCCCGGAGCCAAGATTCAATCATGAGGCTTTCGGAGGGACAATGGACTTAAGGGGTTTAAAAACTCAAGCCATACAGGTTGCTCTCTCTCTTGGACAAATGGCATGAGAAGACATTCCTTTTTAAAACCAACTGAAACAGCAAGCCATGTGTTCAAACCAGCCAGCCAAAGGGGCGTAACTTTATTATAACCTCATTGTATCTCTGTTGTAACTAAGGTAGATCTGTAGGATATTTGACGACTGCTGTTAAAAGAGAATCATCTCACTGTCAAATGTAAGCCCAGAGAGATTTAGAAATCTTACAAAATTGGTGGAGAATGCGGGCAACTGGTGAGACAGCTTTTTGATGATTCTTTTGAATAATTGGACATCTCGGAAGTTGCAATTCGAACTTGTGTTGCAACTATAATTGAAACAATTAAACGGATCGGTAGTTGCATCTTAGGGGAGCAGTCGCCTCGCTAGTTGTAACTGTTTAAGTGGGGTGGGTTGGAAATGTTTAAGTGGGGACCCACCAGTAGTTATATTCAAAAGACACAGGATGAAGTGATTGGTCATGGATAGAAAGCCAACAATAAAAAGTAATGGTGAGCTTGTTTATCAGGAGAGGTTGTCCAAAAAGCTCCCGATACAAGATGCAGAAGAGTTAAGGGCACAGGCACAGCACGAGGGTAGACCTGCATCATTTGGGGAGATGGTGAAACTCATCCAGGAGAGAATGGATAGGGGAGAGTTGAGATCAAAACAGGCAAACAATCTCGTGGCGTTTAGCGCTTTTTATTGTGCCAGGAGAGATGAGGAATTAATTAGGCAAGACGCCAAAGTGATACAAGATTTGAAAGAATTGCAAGTAAAAGAGATTCAGTTAAAAGAAAGAGAGATTGAAGGTATAAAACAACAAAAGGAAGAAGGTCTCCAACTTGTGAAGCAGTTAAAAGAGGGAGAAATACAGCATTTAAAACAAGAAATTGGCCACTTAAACCACAGGATTAAGCAATTAGAAAGAGGGACCGAACAGGCAGCTTCACTGCTACAGCAACAAAGTTTCTCAAACTTAAATGCCACCGCAGCCGTTGTTGAAGCAAATGAAAACAAATTAGAGTTAAAAAAATATAAATTGGAAATATAAACAGGAAGAGATAGAAGATGCTAGAGGTGCATTAAGAGAAGTTATTAAGAAGCTACATAAGGAGGCAGATCACTCCCAGTGCCAACTAGAAATAGTGAGGCTAAAAAGTAAGTTAGGGGAGCAGCAGCCGCTAGTATCCGCAGTAACACGGGGAGCCATAACAGGGACTGATTGAGAAGAGGACAGAAGTCAGTATAATCCCCAGGAAAGTGGTAGAGTAGTGTAGAATGGGATACCTTGGAGACACAAGAGCCAATCGTAACCGTAGTAACTACTTCTTCACGATGTAATGCGCACGGCGACATCACCAGTAACGGCCCATATCTGGCGCTGACGCCACGGCATGTAGCCACGAGTTGGGGCCCATTAATGATGGGGACAACCCACTGGAAGTTAATAGGAGGTGGGCAAATATCAGGAGGGGTTACCCGAGTCGGAAGAGAGAGACTTAACATGAGTCCTCTTCTTGGCCTGTTCCACTTACCTAAAACATAATCTGCCAGAAGCAGTCCTTCAGCCTGCCGCAGCGGCTGATGCACTTATGACCGAGATCTTAAACCATTTAGGGATCTGAAACTTGAACTTAGTGGTTATGCTTAATCAGATCAAGCAGCACCCAGAAGAGACCCCTAGAGCCTTCAGTAATCGTCTGTATGATATCTATCAACGTATGCAGAACCAGGCACCCGCAAATGCTACAGTAGGAAAGAATCAGGAACAATTTAAATCGATTTTCCTGACCCAACTCCATCCTTTAGTTAAAACCACCCTGGGACTAGCCATGAGTCGCACCAATCAGTGGACAGATGGAGTCCAACGCTCAAATAGCCTGGGAGATGGTAAAAGACCAGTTAAAGCGGAAGTTACCATCCACTGCAAATAAACCAATGTCAATGTTGGAGGGATCTCGAAACTACTCCTTTAAGGGACAGTGCTTTAATTGTAAGAAGGTAGGCCACTTAGCAAAAGACTGCAGCAGACCCAGACCAGCACCGACTACATGATGTAATGCATAGATACCTCCTGAGGGACGAATCCAAGCCCTCTGGGACAGATCAAAGATTGGATACATTGATAACCCTTGAACAAACACAAATTGCCACGGGGAGGATGCAAAATTATTTACCAGTGCAGGTAATCGACAATGCACATTCATTAGAGGGACCCATTCCAGGATCAACCCTATGACTGGGTTCGGCCCCCAAAGTTTGGTCGGAAATGGGGTTCCGACGTAATGATAGCGGGAGACCAGTAATCCTTGTTGTCTTAAAAGGGGGCTGGCAGCAGTTTATGCTTATCGATACTGGCTCAGCCATTACCATCATCCACACCCCACACTCTGAACGACATGCGGCGGCGGGCAAGGGTTATATGACCCTTAAAGGGCTTAATGGTGATACAACCACCGCGTATACAGGGAAGGCTACTGAACTTCAGTTGGGAGGCCTCACCTGTAAAGGTCCCAGCACCTAATGCTGATGACCACCCCTGACGGAAGGGGAATTTTAGGGACTGATGTGTTGGATCAGTATGGTGCGGTGATAGATTATAATCAGGACTGTGTTCGGATGGGATTGGGAGATAAGGCAGGAGTGATAGAAATTTCAGATGCTCACTCGGTTTTTGCTATTAAAAAGCCATCTGAGTATGACGCTCGAGGGAGTGAAAATGAAGCTGTGGTGAAATTAATTCGGGAACACCTGGCGGTGTTTGCCACATGTAAGCATGACTGTGGAAAAATGGCAGGCGAGGAATCTGTTGAGGGACCTCCCCACTCATTCACTAAACAGTTCCCCTTCCCAAGAGAGGGTCACCCTTACATCCGAGACACCATAAAATGCCTAGTCGAGCAGGGTGTTCTTAGGACAGGCACTTTCACGACCAATTCACCTGCATGGCCGGTTAAAAAGCCTGATAGCAGCTGGCGACTGACTATTGATTACAGAAAGTTAAATTCTGTAACACCAGCTCACCGGTAGTAAGAGAAACTCCTACCATATTATCTCAAATTCCTGCTGGTTCCAAGTACTTCTCGACCATCGACATCACCAATGGATTCTGGCGTATCCTTGTTAAAGGGGAAGACCAGTACAAATTTGCATTCACATTTGAGGACCAGAGCTACACCTGGACATGCTTGCCTCAGGGGTTTCACAATGCCCCCACGATATTCCACAAAAGAATTGCTGCAATTATAAAAGACTTTTCCCACCCTTCCTGCTTGCTGCAGTATGTAGACGACCTACTGCTGAAAACCGACAGCATGGAGGAGCATCTGTCCCTTTTGCACGAACCTTTGACATTGTTGGCTCAGGCGGGACTAAAGGTGAATCCCCGTAAGGCTCAATTAGTAGAAGAACGGGTCACCTTTCTAGGAGTGTCCATTTCTCCAGAGGGATCATTCCCCGACTCTCACAAGGTATAATACAGCGACTGCCTTACCCACTTCGAAAACAGCCCTACGATCATTCCTGGATTTGGTGGGGTACCAAAGGAACTTTATCCTAGACTTTGCAGAGTATGCAAAGCCCCTGTATGATTTAATAAAACTGCAGGGTGATGACATACGCCCGGCATGGACTGATACCCACACCCAGTCTGTGGCTAAATTTAAAACTGCAGTGATACAGGCCGCATGTCTGATCCCTCCTGACCCCACGTAGCTCTATCATTTGGGGGTCGGGGCCACAGAGCAAAGCCTCACTGCAGTTCTGTGCCAAATGCGAGCTGATCGACTGCAGCCCATTGCATATGCATCTCAAATCCTGCGGGGGGCAGAAAAGACATATATCGCATGTGAGCGCCACCTACTGGCCGTCTCCTGGTCGGTACATCACTTTACCTTTATTACTGGGTTCCAGGCTACAATCCTGCACAGCGGACACACACCTCTGAAACTACTGATGAAACCTGGAGATTCGCTAGTTTCCTCGCAGCGCCTCAGCAAATGGACATTGGAATTTATGGAAAGAGACATAGATACCATTTCCAAACCCACCACATTGCTGCCACAATTTCTGATCTATGAGAGGGACCAGCATGAATGTCCGTTACCCCTAATTAACTTTGAGACCCATCCTGTGCAGAAAGAGCCCATACAGGGTGCCCCAGATGTCTACATCGATGGATCCTCATATCACATTGAGGGATCCCCTCACACCGGATATGCTGTGGTATTACCAAAAACATCCAGCGAAGATGCAACAGATAGTCTTCACAATATGCAGAAATCGCCGCACTTCTAACTGCTGTAAAGGAAACCTCAGATAGACCCGTGAATATTTGGTCCGATAGTGTCTATGCTATAAACACCATGCTCTCCTTGCCCCATACCACAAAAATGACTATTGTATGATAGACGGTAAGGCCCTGGTCCATGGGCCCTGGTTACACCTGCTCTGGTCATATCTTAAACAGCGATCCCAGCCCTGCTTGATGGGAAAGGTAGCAGCCCATAGAAAGGGCGGTCTACATAGTGAGGGAAATTCCAGAGCAGACAGAGCAGCCAAGGATGCTGTGATTGATGGGGAGATAGAGGATATAGTTGTTGAGCCCTGCAATGCTGTTAGCAAGGCCTCCCCAACAGATCACCGAGATTTAAAATGCCTGCAGCAGCAATACTGGTCCTATGCTGTCATAAGCGCCTGACATGAGGAAGGCAGACCCCTTCCTCAACCAACAGCCTAGGCTCCCAATACCATACTAGCCACTGCCCCTGATTCAGATGAGCAGTTGCTGATGTTCAAAAGAAAGCCAAACACCTGCCCGGTGGTGTGTGTTCCACCAGAGGTGGGTCAGGAACTGCTCTCCCTCTTTCACTCCCATCCCACAGCAGTGCACTATTCGGCCTTGGTAACCTTCTACAAGGTAGCATCCACAGCTTGGTGGCCTTCCATGAGGGAAACAATTGACCAATACGTGGCACAATGCCTACCGTGCCTGCAATACAATCCCCCCGTATGCACTAACCGAGCCTTGCTTCAAAGCGCACCCCCACCTCAAGGGCCATGCACTCACTTCCAGATAGCCTTCATTGGGCCACTTCCACAGGCACAAGGCAATTTTCAGCATGCCCTAGTGGAGGTGGATCAATTCACTAAATGGATCGAAGCATTCCCCTGCTGCTCCAACACTGCAATCACAGCAGCCAAAACACTATTGAATCATGTGTTATGTAGGTGGGTTATATCAGTATAAGTGGACAGCGAACAAGGTTCACACTTTACCAGTAAAATTTTTACCCACCTGCAGGAAATGTTGGGGATAAAACACAAATTACATATTGCTCATCACCCCCAGTCATCCGGAGGGGTTGAAAGGGGGAACAGGACCCTCAAATTGTGTGTGGACCACCCCACTCAATGAACTAACATGCTGCCAATGTGCTGAATGGCAATGAGGTCCGCACCTCATAGAACAACAGGGGTCTCCCCATATCAGGCCATAACGGGGCGGCTCATGAGAACACCAAGCCAGCTAACACAAACAGGGCTGAGTCCCCTGACAATGAAAACATGTAGTTCCAAATGGCTGGAACAAGTGATAGGTCACACCAATCAGATCAATCGATTTATCGCCACCAATTGGAGATGTCAAAAAGACAAATTAAAAAGTATTTTGACAAGAAAGTGCATCCCTTTGAATACGAGGTGGGAGCCTCAGTAATGATTCCAAATTATGGGAAAAAGATGCATGCCTTTGGGGACCGCATAAGATTATAGACCGATTGAACCCCGCGATTTATTTGATTCAGTTACCGGGGAAGAAGGGTGTTAAGTACAAAAGTGGTTTCACATTAATCAGTTAAAAACTGCCAAAGAGTAAATACTGCACTGATCTTGTTTCCTACAGACCATGTTGTCTTGTATCCTACATGTTTACTGTTTGTACTATCACAAGGTGTGCCACCAGAGGGCACAGCAGTGGGAGACTTATAGATTACCTATACAGGTGTGCCTAGCCTAGTATAAAAGGCAGGGCACCAGGTGTGATCCTCACTCTGGAGTTATCAATAAAGGACTAAAGTCACTACAATTCAAGTCCAACACATTGCCTCGTGGAGTCATTATCAGAGCATCTAAGGACATAATAATTGGCGACGAGATTACGGATTTTCACGTGAAAATGGCTACCCTTGGTATGTTGCAGCAATTCACCGATGGTAATGATTGGGATGCCTTTGTGGAGAGGCATGACCATTTCTCCACAGCAAACGACCTGGCAGGAGACAACCCGGCCACACTGGCTGGCAAGCGCAGAGCTATCCTGCTAACCAGTTGTGACCCCACCGTCTATGGCCTCGTCAGGGACTTGCTGACACCAGAGAAGACATCGACCAAGAGGTACGAGCAGCTCGTAACATTGATCCATGAGCAACTCAAGCCCAAGGAGAGCATCCTCACAGCCAGACACCGGTTCTGCACCCACCAACGGCCCGAAGGCCAGGAAATCGTGAAATATGCCACAGACCTCAGGAGGCTGGCGGCACTGTGTGATTTCGGCGACCACCTCAACGAAGCGCTCTGGAACATTTTTGTCATAGGAATCGACTATGAGGGCCTTCTTCATAAACTACTGTCGACAGATACCACAGTCACACTGCAGAAGGCCATTGCTGTGAACCAGGCATGCATGACCTCGATCTGCGGCTCTAGGCAGATGACTCATCCTCAGGACTCAAACCCGGCAAGTACTGTGCACAGCTTGGCGCCTTTTAGAGGCTGGACTGTAGAACGCGAAACTTCTCAGCGAAGAGAGAACAGGCCCCCGAGTCCCTTAACTCAGAGTCCGCCGAGGGGGGCTAATCGAGTAGCTCCATGCTGGCATTGTGGAGGGAATCACAGGGCTCACCAGTGCCGCTTTAAAGACTATGTATGTAAAGGATGCAGCACAAAGGACCACCTCCAGCAAATATGTAAGAGAAATATGACTCACTGTGTCGATGAAGAGTCTGCAGATGGCCATGAATCCAGCATGGATTATGAAACGATAGGTTGAGAGGCAGCTCAGCCCCACGACGAGGAATATAGCATGTTTACCTGCACCACCGAGTGTTCCCCGTTGAGGAGGGAAGTCGAGATAAATGGCGTTCCAGTCTTCATGGAAGTGGACACGGGGGCGAGCCAGTCCCTAATGAATCAAGAAGCCTTTGAGAGGCTATGGGACAATCAAGCTGAACAACCCAAGTTGGTCCCGGTTCAGGCAAAGCTGCGCACCTACACCGATGAACTTATCCCAGTCGTTGGTAGTGCGGATGTAAAGGTACTCCATGATGGCACAGTGCACAAGTTACCTCTGTGGATTGTTGCAGGTGATGGACCAACGCTGCTCGGAAGAAGGTGGATGGAGAAGATCCATTGGAAGTGGGAAGACTTCACCCCTCCAGCGATCGACGCCCTCTGCGCTCAGAGGCAAAGCAAACCCTCACCTGAGGTTGGATCCAGCACCAGAGAACAGACCAGCACAGCACCCGAGGCACAGACCGCTCAGCACGACTGCGTGGAGATGATCCAGCTGAGACGACCCGAACGCACCTTCCAGGCTCCAGTGGCAGGACTCCGGAGAAAGAAATTCGGATCCAGAGGCGACTTCCCAACTTCGGAGGCAGAACCCAGGGAGAAGAGGATCACCGCAGTCGACAATGTGGATGAAGGAAAGATGGTGCCCGAACCCACCAGGTGATGCACTGAAGAAAAAGATGGCGGCGGCCAGACCACGAGGTGCAGCGCTGATGGAGCAACACGTGGCACCAAACAGAGAAGAGGATTGGGGTAAAGAAAGCAAGGTTCTCTTAAAGGAGGCCTGCAACCCACCACAATTAAAGGGACAGTTCCACACACTCAAGCAATGTAATAGCAACTGTAAGTTAGAGACAAAATGCATAACTGACGGTCAGAGTTGTGTACATGCAATAAGCCAGGAAAAGTCACGCGATCATGTAAAATGTGTAATTGATAATCAGAATTGTGTACATGCAACTAGCAAGTAAAGGTCGCGCGATCGCGATCGGAGCTACAGAGTATTCACAATAAGTAATGAAAAGTTGTGCGATGCAGGATTTCAACTGCACACGGCCAATGCAGCTGGCAAACACCCATCGGGAGCACACAGGTCCAGCGAGCTACCTAATGCTGTAGCCTGTGTCCCGGGGACCAGAGTCATGCACCATGGAGTGTGGCCACAAGCAGCCAACACACGAGCTGCAGAGCAAGCGACCTCAGCAGGGCAACGGCACCGGTATCGATACACTGCCCCTGATCAGCTCCACCTCTCAGGCACCCGATGGCACCAACCACCACAAGCCTGAAAGAGCAAACTGTGCTAAGGCACAGCCCCCAGACCCCATCGCCACCAAGGCCATACCCGGAAACGAAGGGTCACCCGCTACAGTCCTCCTAAAGGGGATCGGTCCAGCCAGGGTCCCAAACCAAACAACACCCAGGCTAGCGAGTCAGCAGTTCCCTGTGTACTGCTAGACGACAGCTCCTCAGGGAGCAGCAGTAACCCAGGGCGCAAAGAAAGACAGGGAGGTCACAGGCGTCTGTGAACCTGCCCGACGCTAGGAACCACGGCAACAGCCCCAAGAACTGGCAACTTGAGCCAACTGGGTTCCCACTGTCAGCACTGGGCACTGCGCCTCCACCTGACTGCCTGGACACCAGCCAGCAGTTCTGGAACTAGTTTGTCCTTACGCACCAGTCACCGACCCCCAGTACGCATCGATAAGATACCTCACCAGTCTAACGTACTTGTCTCACAACTGAACCACAAATGTAATGTAAACTTGTTTTTCTGAACTTGAATGTATATGAATGCAATGAGCCTCTGACATAATCTATATGGGGGTGGTGGGGGGGGGGGGGCGGGTGAGAATGAAGTGGTCAGGGACATACACAAACTGCAACCACCAGCAATCTACTGCATCAACCACTCACCCAAGAATGAAACGACCCGCCAAGGGTCAACCAGATAGAGCTAAGCCCAGAGCGTAGTCAATGCAAAGGCGATTTGCACTAAAGGAGAGTGATGTCATGTATCCTACATGGCTACTGTTTGTACTATCACAAGGTGTGCCACCAGAGGGCACAGCAGTGGGAGACTCATAGGTTACCTGTACAGGTGTGCCTGGCCTAGTATAAAGAGCAGGCCACCAGGTGTGATCCTCACTCTGGAGTTATCAATAAAGGACTAAGGTCACTACAGTTCAAGTACAACACATTGTCTCGTGGAGTGATTATTAGAGCATCTAAGGACACAACACTTTTTACGGATCCTCACGATTGTCAGGACGATATTGGCCAAGACCGAAGCCGAGGGAAGATGGAGAAGCGGGAGCTCAGGCATGACTCACGAACATTATCAATCATCAATGTGCTTCAAGAAGCGACGGTGCACTGAAGATGCGGAAAGGGGAGAGTCTCCGCTGGAGATGTTATTAAATCCCCTACACCTTACGAGGTGGGGACCAAGTCAGATCACCCACTTTTCTTCCTCTCCCCCTCAATGTTTACGATATATGAGGGGTCAATAAGGATATTTCCCCTCAAGGTGGGGAGTTTGTAAGAATAAAAGTGTTTATTAATGATTAAAATTGATTATGTGTATGTATAAATGTTAAAAATGTAGATTATACAGAAAGGCCTGTTAGTGTTGAAACAAAATGGATGCCCACAGAGCCTGCAGAGATGCCGCATGGCTTTTGTGTATTGGCCTCCAGACAGCCACACGTGTGAGGAGAGCCAATAAGGAGCTGCCCTGGAGCCAAGATCCAATCATGAGGCTTTCAGAGGGACAATGGACTTAAGGGATTTAAAAACTCAAGCCACACAGGTGGCTCTCTCTCTTGGACACACGGCACGAGAAGACATTCCTTTTTAAGACCAGCTGCAACAGCAAGCCGTGTGTTCAAACCAGCCAGCCAAAGGGATGTAGCGTATATCACTCTTTATTATAACCTCATTGTATCTCTGTTGTAACTAAGGTAGATCTGTAGGATATTTGACGACTGCTGTTAAATGCATGTGTGTGTTTTTAATAAACTGTTCCAATTGTTTTAAAGAGAATCGTCTCACTGTCAAATGTAAGGCCAGAGAGATTTAGAAATCTTACACCAAGGGTCATTTCCGGCAAGGCAGGCGGCCCAAATTTCAATATGTCATTTGGGCGAGCTAACTCTGGAGGTGCAACGCAATCATTTAGAGAAGGTTGAGGATCAATTTCTTCTGATCTTCGGGCCTCCATTTTCAGGTGCAAGGATAATTCCGGGGATAAATCTAGCACTTGAAAATTGGCCTAAATAAGTTCCTAAGTGATAGACTATGGGGAGAATTTAAACCCCCAAGAATGGGTTGGTTGGGGGCAAGTGAAAAGTTAATATTGTAAAAATTTCAAGGGCGGCTGCAACCAGTCTCCACTAAGTCCAATTCCAGGTTTAACAAGGGCACATTTGGCAGTGTGCGAGTAACCTGTTCGCTGGAGGTGGGTTCTTAATTAGCAAAGGTGTTCCAATCATTATCACATGCTAATGAGCTGATATTCAAATGATTTCAGTCGGGATTTGAATTTAATGCTTCCAGCACGAGTTTCCTGGGGTTTGGGAAACTCACTGGTGAAACAGAGGCGAGATTGAGCAGCACTTCATGGGATGGTTTAAAGTTCTGATTTACCATTAGGTGAGAAAGTAAGCTGTGACGAGGAAGCAAAGAGGCTGCAAAGAGATATGGACAGGTTAAGTGACTGGACAAGAACATGGCAGACGGAATATAATGCGAAAAAGTGTGAAGTTAGCCACTTTGGGAGGAAAATTGAAAAGCAGAGTATTTTTTAAATGGTGAGAGACTGGGAAATGTTGGTATTCAGAGGGATCTGGGTGTCCTTGTACACGAATCACAGAAAGTTAACATGCAGGTACAGTAAGTCATCACCATCATAGGCGGTCCCTCGAAACGAGGATGACATGCTTCCACTCCCAAAAAAAGGACGAGTTCAGAGGTGTTTCAATGAAGGACCTGAACTACATCCTGAAGAGTGGAAGATGCCTGTGCGTGAATTTTTTTTAACGTGTGGTGACCGTTGCACACCAGCCACCACACGGGCTTGACAGAGCCAGGTCTTGGTCCAGTGGCAAGGATTACCCAGATGACTGGAGACCAGCTCTGCTGCACGGACCTGGTGTGCACACATATCGCAGTGTGGGCTGGCCCGTGCTGTCCCTGGGCCCTTGGCCCCGAACTCACGCATCCCCTGGGCCTCGATCACGTCCCTCCACAGTCTCTCGCCGCTCCTGCTGTATCTACCCACGCTCCAATCACAGACCGGGATCTTGATGACGTCACTCTTCACAGCCATCGCCCTCCTGCACCAGCTCGCGCTGTACCTTGAAGTGGTACACCACCACGCTGACCATGGCCGCCGCTCGCTGCATTTTTATAGCCCCGACCTGCGAGGGAACATCAGCGATAGGTCGGGGCCATAAAAGTAGCAGCAAGCGGCGGCCATGGGCAGCGTGGAGGCCCTGACCTACAGTAAGTAATCAGGAAGGCAAATGGTATGTTAGACTTTATTACAAAGAGATTTGAGTATAAGAGTAAAGAAGCCTTACTGCAAATTACATAGGGACTTGGTGAGACTATGCCTGGAGTACTATGGATAGTTTTGGTCTCCTTATCTTAGAGAGAGTGCAATGTAGGTTCACCAGACTGATTCCTGGGATGAGGGGATTGTCTAATGAGGAGAAATTGAGTAGACTAGGCCTATATTCTCGAGAGTTTAGAAGAATGAGAGGTAATCTCATTGAAACATGTAAAATTCTTAAGGGGCTTGACAGGGTAGATGCTGGGAAGATGTTTCCCCTCGCTGCAGAGTCTAGAACCAGGGGTCACAGTTTCAGAATAAGGGGTCGGCCATTTAGGAATGAGATGAGGAGAAATTTCTTTACTCAAAGGGTTGTGAATCTTTTGGCATTCTCTATCCCAGAGAGCTGTGGATGTTCATTTTGTTGAGTATATTCAAGGTAGAGATCGATAGAAATTTGGATATTAGGTGAACCAAGGGATATGGGACTAGTGCAGGAAGGTGGCATTGAGGCTGAAGTTCAGCCGTGATATTGAATGGTGGCGCAGGCCTGAAGGAGCAAATGGCCTACTCCTGCTCCTATTAGTTCTTATGTTCAGTTACTTCAACCAATATCCTTTAAATTCCCCCTGCCCCTCTCCTCCAATGACTTCACCTTCCTATTTAACTCAACTTCACCATGCATATAACCAATGATCACTTCTTTTTCAATCTCTTAAAAACCACGCCTTTTATTATCTGCAGATTCGAAATTCTCAACTCCCTTCTGGCCTGCCTTCTGCCCCTTCAATGTGTCCAAAGCTCTGTTGCAGGTATCCCGTCTGACACTAATTTCAGCTCGCCTATCATCATCATAGGCAGCTCCTCGAAGTCGAGGATGACTTGCTTTCACATGAAAAATGAGTTCTCAGATGACTGATAAGTCTGATGCGGGAACTACAGTCTCTGTCGCAGGTTGGACACATGGTGGTTGAAAGGACGTTGGTTGAAGTGCCGGTTTGTTGAAGTGCTTGGCTTGTCGTGCGCTCCTTCCGCTATTTGCGCTTGGTCTCCGCTTGCTCTCGGCGAAGAGACTCGAGGTGTTCGACACCTTCCCGGATTATTCTCCTCCACTTTGAGCAATCTTGCGCCAGGGATTCCCAGGTGTCGGTGGGGATGTTGAAGTTCAGCAAGGAGGCCTTGAGGGTGTCCTTGAAGTGTTTCCTCTGCCCACCTGGGGCTCGATTGCCATGTCGGAGCTCCGAGTAGAGCATTTGCTTTGAGAGTCTCGTATCGGGCATACGGACAATGAGGCCCGTCTATCGGAGCTGGTCGAGCATTGTCAATGCTTTGATGCTGAGGATGTTGGCCTGGGCGAGAACACTGCGCTGGCGTGCCTATCCTGCCAATTGAGGGTGAAGGTTGACAGTTTTGGTCTCCTTACCTTAGAGAGAGTGCAATGTAGGTTCACCAGACTGATTCCTGGGATGAGGGGATTGTCCAATGAGGAGAAATTAAGTAGACTAGGCCTATATTCTCTAGAGTTTAGAAGAATGAGAGGTGATCTCATTGAAACATAGAAACATAGAAACATAGAAAATAGGTGCAGGAGCAGGCCATTCAGCCCTTCTAGCCTGCACCACCATTCAATGAGTTCATGGCTGAACATGAAACTTCAGTACCCACTTCCTGCTTTCTCGCCATACCCCTTGATCCCCCGAGTAGTAAGGGCTTCATCTAACTCCCTTTTGAATATATTTAGTGAATTGGCCTCAACTACTTTCTGTGGTAGAGAATTCCACAGGTTCACCACTCTCTGGGTGAAGAAGTTTCTCCTCATCTCGGTCCTAAATGGCTTACCCCTTATCCTTAGACTGTGACCCCTAATTCTAGACTTCCTCAACATTGGGAACATTCTTCCTGCATCCAACCTGTCCAAACCCGTCAGAATTTTAAACGTTTCTATGAGGTCCCCTCTCACTCTTCTGAACTCCAGTGAATACAAGCCCAGTTGATCCGGTCTTTCTTGATAGGTCAGTCCCGCCATCCCGGGAATCAGTCCGGTGAATCTTCGCTGCACTCCCTCAATAGCAAGAATGTCCTTCCTCAAGTTAGGAGACCAAAACTGTACACAATACTCCAGGTGTGGCCTCACCAAGGCCCTGTACAATTGTAGCAACACCTCCCTGCCCCTGTACTCAAATCCCCTCGCTATGAAGGCCAACATGCCATTTGCTTTCTTAACCGCCTGCTGTACCTGCATGCCAACCTTCAATGACTGATGTACCATGACACCCAGGTCTCGTTGCACCTTCCCTTTTCCTAATCTGTCACCATTCAAATAATAGTCTGTCTCTCTGTTTTTACCACCAAAGTGGATAACCTCACATTTATCCACATTATACTTCATCTGCCATGCATTTGCCCACTCACCTAACCTATCCAAGTCACTCTGCAGCCTCATAGCATCCTCCTCGCAGCTCACACTGCCACCCAACTTAGTGTCATCCGCAAATTTGGAGATACTACATTTAATCCCCTCGTCTAAATCATTAATGTACAATGTAAACAGCTGGGGCCCCAGCACAGAACCTTGCGGTACCCCACTAGTCACTGCCTGCCATTCTGAAAAGTACCCATGTAAGAAACATGTAAAATTCTTAAGAGGCTTCCGGAGACAGCATTGGTGGTACTTCTACAGTGCTTTGACGTGCCTGCTGTATATAGTCCATGTCTCAGACATATATATGGGGGCAGGTATCACTACTGCTCTGTAGACCATGAGCTTTATGCCGGTTTTAAGGTTATGGCCTTCAAACACTCTCTTCCTTAGGTGACCAAAGGCTGCACTGGCACACTGGAGGTGGTGTTCGACCTCGTCATTGGTGTCTGCCCTTGTTGACAGTAGGCTCCCGAGGTATGGAAAATGGTCCACGTTGACTAAGGCCTCATCATGGAGTTTGATAATCGGCGGGCAGTGCTGTGTGGTGGGGCAGGTTGATGGAGGACCTTTGTTTTACAGATGTTTAGTGTAAGGCCCATGCTCTCATACGCTACGATGAAAGTGTTGATGATGGTTTGGAGTTCGTCCTCCGAGTGAGCGCAGAAGCATGCGTCATCTGCATATTGTAATTCGATGACAGAGGATGGCACGACCTTGGATCTGGTCTGAAGGCGATGGAGGTTGAACAGTTTCCCGTTTGTTCTATAGATTATCACCACTCCAGCGGGAAGCTTACTGAGGGTGAGATGGAGCATTGCAGTAAGGAAGATCAAGAACAGCATTGCCGCAATGACACAGCTGTAATATATATAGCTCCACCTGTTGACTCCTGTGGCACTGCAGCCAGTGCTGTTTATAATACAGAGGGAACAGGTCACCTGACTAGAGTTCCGGTGTACTCTGCCATCTTAAGGCTGTGAGTGTGTTTGTGAGTTGTACTGAAGATATAACAACAGCCTTGCTTCACCCCGGTTCATACATAAATTGGGTCTGTGGTGTTGGTCAGGATCACGGCTTACATGTGATTATGAAGCAAGCGGAGGATGGTGACAAATTTTTGAGGACAACCGAATTTGAAGAGTACGCTCCATAATCTCTCACGGTTGACCATGTCAAAAGTCTTTGTCAGGTCAAAGAAGTACATGTACAGAGGTTGGTGTTGTTCCCTGCATTTCTATTGAATTTGTCGCGCGGTGAAGATCATGTCCATTGTGCCCCTTCGTGTGTGGAATCCGCATTGTGACTCTGGGAGGAGCTCTTCTGCCACAGGGAGAAGGCGGTTGAGGAGGATTCTTGCGATAACTTTCCCTGTCGCAGGCACCAGGGAAACTCCTCTGTAGTTACCACAATCGGACTGATCCCCATTCCTGATGGTCGCGATTATGGTGTCTCTGAGATCCCCTGGCATGCCCTCCTCCTTCCAAATAAGAGAAATTACCTCATGTATTCGCACCAATAGAGATTCTCCACCGTGTTTTAGTGCTTTGGTGGGTATTCCATTTGCTTCTGAGGCCTTGTTGTTCTTCAGGTGCCGAATGTCCTTTTCAACCTCATGCAAATTTGGGCTGTACTGAGATGGTGGCGCATAGTATGCTGTGGGATGGAGTCGAGGACATTCACATCAAAGACTGAGTCTTGGTTAAGGAGATCTTCAAAGTGCTCCTTCTAGCAAGTACTGATTGCCTCTCTTTCTTTGATGAGAACTTCTCCATTCTTTGACTGCATTGGGGTAGGGCCTTGGGTGCTTGGGCTCTCGGTGGTCTTTACTGCACTGAAGAATCCACGCATGTCGTGGTTATCGGCTAGTTGCTGGATCTCCTGAGCTTTCTCCACCCGCCATCTGTTCTTTAGGTCTATAGATCTGCTTTCTTGCACTCGAGTTGTGCTGTCTCCAATTCAAGAATGCCTTGCACTTGCAGTTTATTAACTATTGGATCTCCTGGTCGTTCTTGTCGAACCAGTCTTGGTGTTTCCTGGCCGAGTGACCGAGCATCTCCTCACTGGTCTTAATTTTGGAGGTCTTGAGAGTACACCCAGCTCCGTGAGCACCCTGCAATTGTGGATCACTTTGCGTCGCCAGGTTGGCAGTGAGGCGCTGACTGAATAGTGCTTTCTTAGCATGGTCTCTGTCTGTTCCAGTGTTGATTTTCCTGCAGCATTGTTTCTGTTGTCATTGCTTTTTTTGGACAACATTGATGGACATCACTTAACTGATAAGGCAGTGGTCCGTCCAGCAGACGTCAGCTCCTGTCATAGCATGGGTGATGCACACGTATTGCGGTCCCTCGCTCGGACGATGACGTAGTCTAGCAGATGCCAGTGCTTGGATTGAGGGTGTTGCCATGAAGACTTGTCTTTCTGATGGAACAAGGTGCTGTTTATGACAAGGCCATGTCAGCAGGAGGTTACCATTTGGAGTTGGTTTTCCCAACCCCTTCTCTGCCAATCACATCTCCCCAGAGGCCTGTGTCCTTTCCAATTCTGGCGTTAAAGTCGCCAAGGAGGATCAGCTTGTCCCCCTTTGGTACTCGGGACAGGGATTGTTCAAGGCTGGGGTAGAATTCCTCTTAGATCTCGTCTGTAGCTTCCAGTGTTGGGGCGTATGCACTGATGATCGTGGCGCACTGCTTCTGGGCTAGGATGAGCCGAAGGGTCATGAGTTGTTCGTTTATCCCACAAGGGGAGTCTCTGAGATGGCCAACCAGCTCATTTTTTATGGCGAAGCCCATCCCATGGAGGTGGCATTATTCTTCTAGTTTACCTCTCCAGAAGAACATGTAACCACCACCTTGTTCCCTGAGTTGGCCTTTCCCTTCCCACTGGGTCTCACTTAGGGCGGCGATGTTTACGTCAAAGTGTCTAAGTTCCTGGGCAACGATGGCAGTATGACATTCTGATCTGTTGCTGTTGGGATTGTCCATGAGGGTCCTGACGTTCCAGGTCCAGAACTTCATTTTAAGCGGTAGAAGATGCCTGTTCATGAATTCTTTTAATGAGAGGTGGCCGTTGCACACCAGCTACCACACAGGCTTGATAGAGCAAGGTCTTGGTCCAGTGGCAAGGGGATCCAAGATGGCTGGAGACCAGGCTCCGCTGCATTAGCCTAGTACATACATATGAATACAAACATACTCCTACTGCCCACCGTCCTCCTTCCCACAAGACCTCTCTCCCTAGAATTCATAGGACGCTCCTCGTTGGTCCCTTTCTCTGCACATCGCAGCTTTCGACCTTTGCTCCTCATCACTTTCAATCGCTGCTCCTCACCGCTAAGGAAGTGGCTAGGAGCGGAGGTCGAAAGCAGCGAGCTCGCCTATCACCCCTGTCCTTGCTAACCAATCACTGTCCCTTAACTTATTAAATTGAAAATGCTTGTCCTCATCTTTAAATTTCTCCCAGAGCCTGCTCCCACCACCTCTTCTCTAGGCCTATATCCGCACCTGAGCACTCTATTTCTCCGACTCTGGACTTCTGTGCTAACCCTTTACCTTTATCTTACCACTGGTAGCAACGCCTTCAATCACATGGGTTGTACACTGTGGTATTCCCTCCCTAAATCTCGGTGCCTCTCTACCTCTTTCTACTTTAATTTTTTTTCCCCTAAAAACAACTCCTTATCCAAGCTTTCGGTTACCTTTTGGAACGAGGTAGAAGCGGGCTGTGCAAGGTTGGGGAACTATGAGGTTGGTGGTTGTGGAGGGATTATCTCCAGAGGAAATTAGGTCAGTGACGGTCTGGGAAATGATGGCTTGATGTTCAGTGGTGGGGTCATGGTCCAGGGGGAGATAGGAGGAGGTGTCAGAGAGTTGGCAAACAGCCTCTGCAAGGTAGAGGTCAGTTTGCCAAACAACAACAGTTTACTAACTTCTGCCATTACCATTTCAATTTGGCCCATCATCCCTTTTGTCTCTCTAATATCTCCTGCCTTCCACCCTATCACAGACCTTTCCTTTTGTTCTTTCTTCCCCTCCCCCTTTCAGTGCTCCTTAAGAATCTGTTACTTTCGAATATTTGCCAGTTTTGATGAAGGGTCATCGACCTGAAACGTTAACACTGTTTTTCTCTCCACAGATGCTGCCTGTCCCGTTGAGATTTCCAGCATTTTCTGTTTTTATTGCAGGTTCCAGCATCCGCGGTATTTTGCTTTTTTATTAACTAGTAAATTGATTTAAAAAAAACAAATGCAATGGCACATTAAAGACATCCAGTAGTTACAGGTTTAACTATCCTCCATTAGAAGGTAGGAATTTGCAGTCTCAATGACAGTAAACTGGCAGTGTTCCCCATAATTTTGCCTTTGAAACTGACCACAACTTTAGGATTAAACGCACACGCAGCCTAATGCGGAACTCCTGAAGTTGCGGTCTGTCATTCACTGCTCCTCTACAGACTGAGCTGTGCCAGCACCGCCACCATCCCTCCTCCCCCCTCCTGCCACCCCTCCCCCCTCCCGCCATCCCTCCCCTTCCCCACAGAGCCGGCAATCAGTGAAGTATCTCAAATCAAGGAAACTGATGAAAACTTCAGCTCTTCTGCAGTAATTACACTGTTAAATTCTTCACTAAAAGTTAGATCCAAAGGGATTAAATGTAACTGGGGTTTTACCAGCGTATTGACTGCCAAACAAAGGTAATGGCCCAGAAAAGTTCATTTTAATTTTATGCAGTGTCAAATTTGTCCATTTTAATTAAAATTTAAATTTTTAAGAAACTTTTCAAAGAATGTTTTAATTTTTTTTTAAAGTTTGTCCATCTTTATTTCAGGTTTGCCTTTGCCCCATGTGAGAGCCCCAAGCTTTGTTTTACTCTCTCTAACATTTTTAAAAAGTAGAATTTTAAATGCTTACACACTTCCTTATTCACAGTCTGTGGGAATTCTGCATTTTGATTGGCTGCTTAGACAGCTTGTTGCCATCACAACAGCTCACACTATGGGATTCCCACTATACTATTTGATTTGAAGTGCACATCGGAAAAGCTGAACTTCTCAACACAGAGATCGTGAGATCTTTGTGCGAAGCTTACTTCAAGGCCAGCAGCAAACGCCTTTGCTTCGCCACTGACCGCAAATTCCAGGCCATAGTTACATTTACTCAACCAAACTGCAAAGTAAATTAGTCCAAACACAAGATTCTTAAGTCTTGGATATATTCAAGAGGGAGTTAGATATAGCCCTTACGGCTAAAGGGATCAAGGGGTATGGAGAGAAAGCAGGAACAGGTGAATGATCAACCATGATCTTATTGAATGGTGATGAAGGCTCGAAGGGCCGAATGGCTTACTCCTGCACCTATTTTCTATGTTTCTATGTTTCTAAGTCTTAACCTTTGCATGTTGGTTTGTTGCCTGCCATCTATGGAGTCATTCTGGCCAATTTTTCTAATGTTTTCAGACAGAATACTCAACTTGAAAATTCTTTGCAAAAACAATTAATGTAGATATTTATTTCTTAACTTCAAAAATAACTGCCAGTCAAACATATATATATATCAAAAAAAAACATAAGATTCTTGCATTGAATAACTTGATTTCTCCCTCAGGCACTTATCGAGAAAAACATCTTTATTCTGGGGCTATTGTATCATAACAAGTAGGGTTATGTTCTGCGAGGGAGCCTGATTTTTAATCCCATAAGTACCATCAGAAAAAGAAAGAAGCCAAAACCATGATACTTAATTGCTTATTTTTTGTCACAAAAACAATCCAAACTGCCATTGTCTACTACAGAATGTTTCCTTCATTTCCGATCTTCCATCCTCACCACCAACACCAACTGTGTTGAGCTCACAAATTCCTTCATGTCTAAGATTCAGATCATCTGCTCATTCTTTTCAGCCTCTTACCCCATTACTTTCCTCCCCACTCCACCCCTGCCTCCCCCCCCCGCCCCCCAACATGTACCAGGATCATCCCACAAAACTTTGTAGTGTTTCTGGATTTCCCCCTTAGTCTTCATCTGAGCTATGTCCTCTGTAAGATCTATCACTTGTTTCCTTGACTCCCTCCGACTTTAATCCCTGATCACTCAACTAGTTCTCCAGTGCACAATGGTCGCTGATATCATAAACTGTTCCTTCTCCTCTAGCATTAGCACACAGCCTAGCACTTTGGAATCCTTTAAGGAAAGAGGCATACGTTAAGTACATGGACAGCAAGGGAGAGGGTGGTAAGGGAGAATATGAAGGGATTAGGAGAGAAGTACAAAAAACCAATTAGGAAGGCAAAGAGGAACTATGAAATAAAACTATCAAGGAACATAAAACAAAATTGTTAAATATTTTACAAGCACATGAATAAAAAAAGGAAGGTCGGTATGGGAATAGGGCCATTAAGGGATCAAGAGCATAATACCACAGGCAGCAATAGAGAAATGGCAGAGATATTAAATAATTACTTTGCTTTAGTATTTACCAGGGAGATAAAACAGGTGAAGATGGCATTGAATGATGAGATTAGTAATGAGTTAACTGCATGTAAAATAAAACAAGGAGATATACTAAATAAACTAATTAAACTCAAAGAGAATAAAACCCATGGTCAGGATGGATTACATCCACACATCCACACAAAAAGGTGTAGTGCCAGAGGACAGGCAGATAGAACATGGCCAGGGAACTATAGGCCAGTGAGCTTAACATCGGTGAATGGAATCCCAACTAAAAGAAAAAATAGAAGAACATCTAGGGCCCAAGTTTCGGCTTGAGTTGCTCCTATTTTTTTGGAACAACTAGTTTATTATGGAATGTCTTAGAAATCGCAATTCTCGGCATTTAGTTTGCTCCAGTTTTAGTTAGTTAGAATAGCTTTGTGTTGGTATAGTTTTGTTTTCAAAAGGGGGCATTACCAGCCACTTATGCCTGTTTTGCAAGTTTAGGGAGCAAAAAATTACTCCAAGCTAACTTAGACTGGAATAAGTGTCAATTTTTGTACGCTCAGAAAAACCTTGCCTACACTTTATAAATTAGGCGCAGGTAGCAAGAGATGGGGGGGGGGAGGGAAGTTAGGGGATTTTACAAAGCATTAAACACTTCACTTTTACCAATAAAGAGCCATCATCAATAATAAATGATAAATAAATCAATAAATCAACTAATAAATCAATCAATCAAAAAAAACCCGAAGGAAAGCGTTCTGATGGCAAGGTACCGGTTCTACACCTACAAAAGGTCTGAAGGCTATCTGAAGGACATTTGGAGCACATGCTCAGAGACTTTTTCGTACTTGGCATTGGCCACGAAACCATACTTCGCAAATTTTTGACTGCAGAGACTCCAACCTTGAGTAAGGCCATAGCATAGCCCAGCGTTCATTGCCACCAGTGACAATTCAAAGCAAATCTCTCAGCACACAAGTGCTGCTACAAGTACTGTGAAAAAAGTGATGTTGTTTTCGAATCGTAACGTACAGGGCAGGTCACACATACCTGCAGCTGCACGTCCACAGATGACTCAGAGTCCACCATCAAGGGAGATGAATGCAAGGCCATTAACACCTTGTTCGTGCTGCAGGGGTGATCATCGTTTCCATTCATGCCGATTCAAAGAGTACTTTTACAAGAGCTGTGAAACAATGGGACATCTCCAACGAGTTTGCAGGCAAGCTGCAAAGCCTGTTAAGCCTGCCACTTTGTTGCAGAGGAGGACAGTTCCATGGAGGATCACGACGAATCAGAGCCTCAGACAGAGGAGGCAGAGGTACATGGGGTGCACACATTCACCACGAATTGTCCCCCGAGAATGCTGAATGTTGAACTAAATGGACTCCCGGTGTCAATGGAGCTGGACACAGGTGCGAGCCAGTCAATCATGGGCAAAAAGACTTTCGAAAGGTTGTGGTGCAACAAGGCCTCAAGGCCAGTCTTAAATCCAGTTCGCACGAAACTAAGAACTTACATGAAAAAACTGATTCCTGTAATCGGCAGTGCTATCGTAAAGGTCTCCTACGATGGAGCGTTGCACAAGCCACCACTCAAGGTGATACCGGGTGATGGTCCCACGCTGCTCGGCAGGAGCTGGCTGGGAAAGATACGCTGGAACTGGGACGATGTCCGAGCGCTATCGACCGCTGACGACACTTTGTGTGCCCAGGTCTCAAACAAATTTCCTTCGCTGTTCGAACCAAGCATCAGGAAATTCCAAGGAGCAAAAGTGCAGATCCACCTAGTTCCGGGGGCGCGACCCATCCATCACAAGGCAAGAGCAGTACCGTACATGATGAGAGAAAGAGTAGAGATCGAGCGAGACCGGCTGCAACGAGAGGGCATTATTTCACCGATCGAGTTCAGCGAGTGGGCCAGTCCTATTGTCCCTGTCCTCAAGGGAGATGGCACCGTCAGAATCTGTGGCGATTACAAAGTAACTATCAATCGTTTCTCCTTGCAGGACCAATACCCACTACCAAAGGCCGATGACCTCTTTGCAACGTTGGCGGGAGGAAAGACGTTCACGAAGCTGGATCTGACCTCAGCCTACATGACGCAGGAACTGGAGGAATCATCGAAAGCCCTCACCTGCATCAACACGCACAAAGGTCTTTTTGTTTATAACAGATGCCCATTTGGAATCTGATCAGCAGCGGCGATATTCCAGAGAAACATGGAAAGTTTACTGAAGTCGATCCCGCACACCGTGGTCTTCCAGGATGACATCTTGGTCACAGGTCGGAACACAGTCGAGCATCTGCAGACCCTGGAGGAGGTTCTTAGTTGACTCAACCGCGTGGGGCTCAGGTTAAAATGCTTGAAGTGCGTTTTCCTGGTGCCTGAAGTGGAGTTCTTGGGAAGGAGGATTGCAGCGGACAGCATCAGGCCCACCAATGCAAAGACTGAGGCAATCGCGAACGCACCAAGGCCACAGAACGTGACAGAGCTGCGGTCGTTTCTGGGACTTTTGAACTACTTTGGTAACTTCTTACTGGGTCTCAGCACACGGCTAGAACCACTACATGTCTTACTACAAAAAGGGGGTGAATGGTTTTGGGGCAAAAGCCAAGAAAATGCCTTTGTAAAAGCGAGAAAATTGTTATGCTCAAACAAATTGCTTGTGTTGCATGATCCATGTAAGCATTTGGTACTAGCATGTGATGCGTCGCCATATGGCATCGGGTGTGTATTGCAACAAGTTAATGATTTTGGGAAACTGCAACTGGTTGCTTATGCATCCAGGAGTCTGTCTAAGGCTGAGAGAGCCTACAGCATGATTGAAAAAGAAGCGTTAGCGTGTGTCTATGGGTAAAGAAAATGCATCAATACCTGTTTGGGCTAAAATTCAAATTCGAAACTGACCATAAGTCACTTATATCCCTGTTTTACGAGAGTAAAGGGATAAATACCAATGCATCGGCCCACGTCCAGAGTTGTCTGCATGCAACTACGCCATCCGCCACAGGCCAGGCACAGAAAACTACGCCGATGCTCTCAGTAGGCTGCCATTGCTCACCACGAGGGTGGAAATGGCGCAGCCCGCAGATCTAGCCATGGTTATGGAAGCATTTGAGAGTGAGCAACCACCCGTCACGGAGATCAAAACCTGGACAAGCCAGGACCCCTTATTATCTCTAGTCAAAAGCTATGTGCTTCATGGGAGCTGGTCCAGTGTCCCAGTGGAAATGCAGGATGAGATAAAGCCGTTCCAGCGGCGCAAAGATGAAATGTCTATCCAAGCAGACTGCCTTCTGTGGGGCAATCGAGTAGTGGTCCCCAAGAAGGGCAGGGACACCTTCATCATTGACCTCCACAGTACCCAACCAGGCATCATAATGATGAAGGCGATAGCCATCACGTTTGGTGGCCTGGTATCGGTGCGGACTTAGAGTCCTGCGTTCACAGATGTAATACATGCTCGTGGTTAAGCAATGTACCCAGGGAGATGCCACTAAGTTTATGGTCTTGGCCTTCCAAACCGTGGTCTAGGATACACGTCGACTATGCAGGCCCGTTCTTGGGTAAAATGTTCTTTGTGGTTGTAGACACGTACTCCAAGTGGATTGAATGTGAGAAAATGTCGGCTAGCATGTCCGCTGCTACTACTGAAAGCCTGCGGGCCATGTTTGCCACACACGGCTTACCCGATGTCCTGGTGAGTGACAACGGGCCATGTTTTACCAGTGCTGATTTCAAAGAATTCATGACCCCTAATGGGATCAAACATGTCACATTTGCCCCGTTTAAACCAGCGTCCAATAGTCAGGCAGTGCAAACCATCAAGCAAGGCCTGAAGAGGGTAACTGAAGGCTCATTGCAGTCTCGCCTATCCCAAGCCCTGCTTAGCTACCACACGAGACCCTACTCACTCACTGGGATCCCACCTGCTGAACTGCTCATGAAAAGAGCACTTAAGACAAGGCTCTCGTTAGTTCACCCTGATCTACATGAACAGGTAGAGAGCAGGCGGCTTCAACAAAGTGCATACCATGATAGCGCAAATATGTCACGCGAGATTGAAATCAATTATCCTGTATTTGTGTTAAATTATGGACAAGGTTCCAAGTGGCTTCCCGGCACTGCCATGGCTAAGGAGCGGAGCAGAGTGTTTCGGGTCAAACTTTCAAATGGACTCATTCACTGAAAACGCTTGGACCAAATCAAACTCAGATTCACGGACTATTCTGAGCTACCCACCTTGGACCCTACCTTTTTTGATCCTCCAACATACACACCAGTGGCAACCGGCACCACGGTTGACCATGAAGCAGAACCCATCATCTACAGCAGCGCAGCAGGGCCCAACACACCAGGCAGCCCAGCAAGGCCAGCTGCACAGCAGCCCAGCGAGGGCACAACAAATGATTCAACAGCACCAGCTTTCACACCGAAACGATCAACCAGGGCAAGAAGGGTCCCAGATCGACTCACATTATAAATAGTTACACTATTGACTTTGGGGGCGAGCGTTGTTATATATGTGGACTTGTATTTACTCTGTACAGCCAACAGAGGGCTCATCCCCGGAGTCCCAAGGGATCCCATAATCCCTTGGGAGCACAGGTATTTAAGGAGGCTTCACAGGCTGGAGAGGAACTCTGGAGACCCGCAATAAAAGGCTAAGGTCACACTTTACTTTGAGCTCACAGTGTTCAGTCTGACTCTTTCTCCATACACAACAGCTATTCCAGCCATCTTTGTGCAAAGGTATTCTTTGAGTATGGATGTTTTAACCAATTTCTTAACAAAAGTTCATTTGGCCAGTGTCCATATATGGGACTAGACTTTCCACCTTTTTAGCATCGATACTGTTATGTATGCAACCCAAGGTAACCTGTATCATACCGCCACCAGAGGGCATACCTGTTGGAGTCCCAAGGGATCCCAGCATCCCTTGGGAGCACTGTATATAAGCAAGCCTCCCATGCTGTACCAGGACTCTGAAGTTTGAATAAAGGAGCTAAGGTCACACTTACTCATTGTCTACAGTACTCAGTTGCATTACTTTATTATGAGCATAACAACTGGTGACGAGATAACGAACAATCACGCGAAAATGCAGAGAACTGTTGGTATCCTGGAGAAATTCTCAGAAGGGGACGATTGGGAGGCCTTCATGGAGCGACTCGACCAATACTTCGTGACCAACGAGCTGGAAGGGGACGAGAATGCTGCCAAACGAAGGGCGATCGTCCTTACCGTCTGTGGGGCAACAACCTTTGGCCTCATGAAGAATCTTCTAGCTCTGGTGAAATCAACAACCTAATCATATGAAGAACTGTGTACGCTGGTCCGGGAGCTCCTAAATCTGAAGGAAAGCATTCTGATGGCAAGGTATCGATTTTACATATGTCAACGGTCTGAATGCCAGGAAGTGGCGAGCTACGTTGCCGAACTAAGGTGTCTTGCAGGACATTGTGAAATCGATGGATTCCTTGAGCAAATGCTCAGAGACTTCTTTGTGCTTGGCATTGGCCATGAGGTTATCCTTCGCAAACTATTGACTGTTGAAACCACGAACCTGAGTAAAGCCATAACGATAGCTCAGGCATTTATGTCCACCAGCGATAACACCAAACAAATTTCACAGCATAAAGAGATTTCGGCAAGTACTGTACACAAAGTAACGTCGTTTTCAGGCAGGACTGCATATGGCAGAACGTCCACGCCTGCAGCTGCATGAGCTCAGATGACCAAGAATCCGCCATCAAACGTTAATGCAAGGCAGTTAACACCTTGTTGGTGCTGCGGAGGTGATTATCGAGTCCATCAATGCCGCTTCAAACACTATGTGTGCAAAGGCTGAGGAACAATGGGACACCTCCAATGAATGTGCAGACGAGCTACAAACCCTGCAAACCACCACGTTGCAGAGGAAGATCGATCCATGGCGGATCAAAGTGAACTAGAGACTCGAACCAAGGAGGCAGAAGTGTACGGGGTACACACCTTCACCACGAAATGTCCACCGATCATGTTAAAAGTCGAACTGGAAATAATTCCAGTATCCATGGAACTGGACATGGGTGCGAGTCAGTCTATCATGAGCAAAAAAGTCTTTGACAGGCTGCGGTGCAACAAAGCACACAGGCCCAAGCTTAGTGCCATTCATACCAAGCTAAGAACTTACACTAAAGAGCTGATCCCTGTTATTGGCAGCGCAGCAGTAAAAGTCTCCTATGATGGAGCAGTGCACAAACTCCCACTGTGGATTGTACCAGGAGATGGCCCCACATTGTTCGGCAGAAGCTGGTTGGGAAAAATCCGCTGGAACTGGGACGACATCCGAGCGTTTTCGTCCATCGATGACGCGTCATGTGCCCAGGTTCTGAGCAAGTTCCCGTCGTTGTTTGAGCATCGGAAGTTTCTCGGGGGAAGGTGCAGATCCACTTGGTTCCAGGTACACGACCCATCCACCACAAGGCACGGGCGGTGCCATATATGATGCGAGAGAAAGTGGAAATTGAGCTGGACAAACTGCAGCGAGAAGGCATTAACGCGCCAGTGGAGTTCAACGAGTGTGCCAGTTCGATTGTTCCAGTTCTCAAAGGCGATGGCACGGTCAAAATTTTTGGGAACTATAAAGTAACGATTAACTGTTTTTCGTTCCAGGACCAGTACCTGCTACCCAAGGCAGACGACATATTTGCGACCCTGGCTGGAGGAAAGACATTCACCAAGTTGGACCTGACCTCGGCCTACATGACGCAGGAGCTGGTGGAATCTTCGAAAGATCTCACCTGCATCAACACGCACAAAGGTCTGTTCATCTACAATAGATGCCCGTTTGGGATTCGATCGGCCGTGGCAATCTTTCAAAGGAACATGGAGAGCCTGCTAAAGTCGGTTCTGCGCACCGTGGTTTTCCAGGATGACATACTGGTCACAGGTCGGGACACCATTGAACACTTGAAGAACCCGGAAGAGGTTCTAAGTTGGCTAGATCGCCTGGGACTCAGGTTGAAATGCTCAAAGTGTGTTTTCCTGGCGCCAGAGGTCGAGTTGTTAGGGAGAAGAATCACGGCAGACGGCATCAGACCCACCAACGCCAAGGCGGAGGCCATCAAGAACGCACCGAGACCACAGAACGTGATGGAGCTGCGGTCGTTCCTGTTCAACTATTTTGATAATTTCCTACCTGGGTTAAGCACCTTGCTAGAACCCCTACATGTGCTGCTACGCAAGGGAGATGACGTGGTAAGGGGGAAATCACAAGAGGCTGCTTTTGAGAAAGCCAGAAATCTGTTATGTTCCAACAAACTGCTTGTTCTGTATAACCCATGTAAACGTTTAATGCTAGCTTGCGATGCGTCTTCGTACGGGGTCGGGTGTGTGTTACAATAAGCTAACGAATCGGGAATATTGCAACCGGTCGCCTATGCGTCCAGGAGTTTGTCCAAAGCCATGATTGAAAAAAAAGCTCTGGCATGCGTTTACGGGGTGAAAAAAATGCACCAGTATCTGTTTGGTCTCAAGTTTGAGTTAGAAACTGACCATAAGCCGTCATATCGCTATTCTCAGAGAGCAAAGGGATTAATACCAATGCCTCTGCCCACATCCAAAGATGGGCGCTCACGCTGTCTGCATATAACTATATAATCCGCCACAGACCAGCCACAGAGAACTGCGCTGATGCTCTCAGTCGGCTACCATTGCCCACCTGGACCGGGGGGGGGAAGGTGGAAATTGCACAGCTTGCAGACTTGCTCTTGGTGATGGATGCATTTGAAAATGAAAAGTTACCCGTTACGGCCCGCCAGATCAGGACCTAGACCACCAGGATCCTTTACTGACCCTTGTAAAAAACTGAGTCCTCCATGGAAGCTGGTTCAGCATCCCAGTGGAGATGCATGAAGAGATCAAGCCATTCCAGCAGCGCAAAGACGAAATGTCCATACAGGCGGACTGGACAATCGCATGGAGTAATCGTGTGGTTTTGTCTAAGAAAGGCAGGGAAATGTTCATATGCGACCTACATAGTACCCATCCAGGCATAGTAATGATGAAAGCTATAGCCAGATCCCATGTGTGGTGGCCCGGCATTGACTCAGATTTGGAGTCATGCGTGCGCCAATGCAACACTTGCTCTCAACTGAGCAATGCACCCAGAGAGGCACTGCTAAGTTTGTGATCATGGCCCTCCAAACTGTGGTTCAGGATCCACGTTGACTTTGTGGGCCCGTTTCTAGGCAAAATGTTTTTGGTTGTTGTGGATGCTTATTCAAAATTGATTGAGTGTGTAATAATGTCTGTAAGCACGTCCACTGCCACCATCGGAAGTCTATGAGCCATGTTTGCCACGCACGGCCTGCCTGATGTCCTTGTCAGCGACAATGAGCCATGCTTCACCAGCGCTGAATTCAAGGAATTCATGATCCGCAATGGGATCAAGCACGTCACATCTGCCCCGTTCAAACTCGCATCCAATGGCCAAGCAGAACGGGCAGTCCAAACCATCAAGTAAAGCTTGAAATGTGTGTCGGAAGACTTCCTGCAGACCCGCCTGTCCTGAGTCCTGCTCAGCTATCGAATCAGTTTCCCCAGCCGAGCTGCTCATGAAAAGGGCGTTCAAAACAAGGCTCTCTCTTGTCCACCCTGATCTCCATGATCACGTCAAGGGTAGGCGGCATCAACAAAGCATGTACCATGATTGTACAAACTTGTCACGCGATATTGAAGTCAATGACCCTGTATTTGTACTCAACTATGGACATGATCCCAGATGGCTTTCTGGCACCGTCATAGCCAAAGAAGGGAGTGGGGTGGTTCAGGTCAAACTTGCTAATGGACTAACTCTCAGAAAGCATTTGGACCAAATCAAACTGCAATTCACAAACAACCACGAGCAACCATAAGAGGGCACCACCAACTTCGACCCTCCAACACACACACAAGTGATAATCGACATCACGGTCGACCACGAAGCTGAACTCACCATCCCCAGCAGCCCGACAAGGCCAGCTGCCCAGCAGCCCAGCAAAGAACTAACCAATTCACCCACACCTGCATTTATACCAAGACAATCGACAAGGGAGCGAAAAGCCCCAGATCGTCTCACCCTGTAAATAAGTGTAATATTGACTTAGTGAGGGAGTGATGTTATGTATGCAACCCTAGGTAACCTGTATCATACCGCTACCAGAGGGCATACCTGTTGGAGTCCCAAGGGATCCCAGCATCTCTTGGGAGCACTGTATATAAGCAGGCCTCCCATGCTGTACCAGGACTCTGAAGTTTGAATAAAGGAGCTAAGGTCACACTCCATTACATTACTTTATTATGAGCATAACAGATACCACCCACTGACCGTCCATTTTAACGCTGAGATGAGGTATAACACCCAGATATCACCCATTTAGCAACAAAATGGAAACTAACGCCCATGTATCACTCACTTATAGCCCAGCATTACTTTCAGCATGTACTTAACGTTGAGAAATAATAATACAGCCCACCCACTTTTTTTGCCGTAAAAATCAGAATACGCTGCACGTACTCGCTCATGGTGGCAGACATGCTGGCCACCTGTTGGGATATGCCCTCCATTGTCTGTAGGATCTGCTGACCTATGTCAACACTCCTCCTGGACAAGTGAAACATGTCCCCGCTCAGATCTGCCGCTCGTGGAGCAGACCTGCTGCGTCGAACCAACCTCCGCTTGGTTGGCGCCGTCCTGGAGACACCTCGGATGCCCTGCGACAAGGTGCTTGGGCCCGGTACCTCAACGGTGGAGGAGGGAATGGCCGCAGGAGCAGTAGATGTCATGGGTGTCGACTGCATTATGGAGCTTGGTGGTGCAAGCACCTTGAAGTCCGCACTCTCATCAGTGGAGAAGGCACCCTGCAGCTCCACGGGCGAGAATCGGGTCCCTCAGCACCAGATGTCCGATCGTCCGGCCCCGCACCCCCACCTTCTGGGCTTGGTGGTGTTGCCTGGGGCCGTGCTGCTGGCTGAGCTGCAAAACATAAATGAGGCTTTTAGAGGAGAAGGGGGTGCTAGGGTCACAAGGTGATTCCAACGCTACACACAGCATATGCATGACAAAAGCACCACCACTATCAAAATCATCACAGACATCACATTTCATGACCATCACCAAATTCTGCACTGCAATGATTCTCATGAGGCCATCATTATTTATATAACATTTTTATCAATCATCTATCATATATTATTGGTCGGCTATGAGTGGGTGTGGCATCTATTGACTTTACATCACGCAATGGTGTCTACTTTACTCATGTGGCATCACATCAGGTTCTGCAGCTGCATGCGTGGTCGACCGGGGGTGGCTGCCCACTAATGCCAGCACCCGCTCCTCGATGTCGGTGAGGTCGATGATGACTGGTGGCCCGCCATTCTTTCACCTCTGCTTGGCCCTATTCTTCGAAAGCTTTTTCTGTAAAAGGTAACACCAACATGACATAGCATGAGATCATTGTATGAGATCATTGCTAGGTACTGTCACAGAGACTGATACAACACATAACTGATAGATGTAATCATGATTATTATGATAATTATCATTCTTTACCTAAAGATGTACACCGTAAACGCAGGCTTTGAGTAAGACATTCCCGGTATAAGTGCAAGACATCACATCTGATTTTAATCAATCATTACACTTACAATTCCAAATTTATAAATATTTAAGTACATGTAAGTAAAGGTAATACTTACTCTGACAGATCCAACAAGGTTGTTCCAGTGCTTGCGGCACTGGTTGCCCTCACGCACCTCATTGTTCGCCGATGAGACCCCCTCGGCTATGTCGGCCCATATCTTCTGGTAGACCTTTGGGGTCAATTGACCCCAGCGTGACTCCACCTCCTGCATGAGGGAGGCATTTGCCTCATTGGAGAATCTCCTCGCACGTTTGCATCCTCCCAATTGTTCCTCTCCCACCTCACTGCTTTGGCCAACGCCCTCCGTCTCCACAGCATGCTGTGGCGCCTCTTCCATCCCTTCTATTTTAAATATATATTTTTTGCCAAAAACTCCATGGGAACAACGTTCTTTGTACTCACAAGTCTTTTTGCTGTTGGTAAATCTCTCTCCTACCTCCCACAACAGCCAAACAAGCACACAACACACCCACACACGCTGTCAGTTCCTCTCTACTCCATCTCTCTCTCCCCTCTTTTGCGCATGTATTGATGACCCCAGACCTCCTGAAATGCGGGAAACGATCGTTGCCATTGCGCTGCTATGGATGCCGACACTTTACAGCAGAAGGTCAAAAAATTTAACACTAACACCCATTTCAGATCACTTGCGGTAATGTCCATTTTATAAAATAGAAAGTTAGGATTTTGAAAATGGACGATAATCTGGCAATCTCAAAACCCATATTTACTGCCAACGCTGGAAATAACACCCATTTTTGGGCAATCTGCAGAAAAGTGGAAAGTCTAGCCCATGGTCTTTAACAAAATCATTTGGTACTAATGGTCAAAATACCATTGTCACGCAAACAGAGGTAGTATCCTGGCCACTCCTGCCTCCAGTAATTTTCCATCAATGCCTAATTTCTTATAGTCCATTCCATTGAGGGCGATGAGCAACCCCTGACCCCTTACTCAAATTCAATTCACTGTTCCGATGTTCCAATTCTGTCCCGTGTATGCGGTGGTGTGTGGGGTCAGGTTCACCTCTGACCTTCTGAGCAGTTCGAATCGCTCCCACTCCCTGGGTTCTAGACTTTGGATTTATTTGGGGGATGTGACAAAGTGTAAGAGACAACTGGTTTGGTGCAAAGAACTTCAATTTTATTAAGGACAAGAAAATACAATGTCAAACTTGTAATCATTCAAATAAAGAACACTATATCACACATTCAAAAGGTTTACAGAAATAATACACCTTCCACCTCCCAATGCCTAACTCTGACTAGGTTAAACTCCAGGGCAAACAGGGACTATGCTCACCAATCCTTTATTGTCAGTTGGCAGTGGTTCACGATTTTTGGGTTTGCTGGACTCTGTAGGTTCTGCTTGCCGTACTCCGAATGTCTTAGGAGACTTCTGACTGTGTAGTCTTCAGTTGGATGGTGTCCGCTGATGCGGTAGGGCGCGTATTGGACTTATGGGGTGAGTACCCACTTTCTTTCGTTAGCAATAGGTTTCAAAAGTCTCTTTAGTTAATGCTTCATCTGTTGGTAGTCAGGACTAGATTGTAGAGTGGAAACCTTCGAATCTTCGGTTTCTTCTTTGAGAAGTTTTGTTTCAGAGTTGGTCGATCGCGTGTTTTCGATGGTACCACGTTGGCTGTGGTTGGTTGCTGCCACGATAGTGATGTCCGGAGTACTGGGGCTACTTTCTCTGCCGTGGTGATATTCTTCCTTCTTCTTCGATAGCAGGGCAGTGTGGCCCCGGGAGTGTCGTCGAGGCTGGAGAGGCTTGTTAAAACTGCTGCGGTGGTCTCTCTCCTATCTCCCTCTGATGCATTGCCTACATTCGTTAAAACAGGGCCCCAGTTATACCTTGGGAGCTATCCTAATCTTCGCGCCTAATCAGCCCCGATTCTTTGTTTAATTTTTGTCGGGCTTGATATCTCTTTGTCATATTTTGGCAGGCCCATTAATGTTAACCTGTCTCGGATGTGTCAATCTTTTAAATTTGTTTCTCGATGGGGAAAAATTAGCTTTGGTATTTGCAATGTCTGCCTAGGCCTGGGTTCTCCATGTGGGCTGGATGTGCCATTGTCATTATATATATGCTGGATTGGTTTCTTGCTCAGGGTGATGGCTGGCTATCTCTGGGTTGATTGTCGCTATGTTAATGTCTCCAGGGGAGAAGGGTTTTCGAATTTACACAATTACCCAGACAATTTGTTTTAGCTTCAATACCCCAGACGGTTTCAATACTCAAAACTGGTTTCTTTTGAAGGATAGTTATTCTTTAGTTTTCAGCCCTTCCCACACGGACCCAATCTGCCTTTAAAATCCCAAATTCGATTAAAACTCGTAGTTTCTTCCATCTGCACTTCAGGATTTCAAACTTTCTGATTGATAGTTCCAAATTAAATTTCCTTTCCAATGAGTCCAAACACTAGGGGGGTTTTCCAATGAACTTTGCTGCCTTATATCCGCCTGGAGTATCTTTTGTTTCTTGTGTTGTTTCCTGATTTTACCCCACCTGGGGTCTCCTCTATGTTGCTTACTAGAGCCAGCGGAATTCTTTCCAACTCCTCATCATGATATTGGCGAGCCCTCTTAATCTGGATTAGCAGTATACCCAGATCAATTCATTACCTCCGATATCCATATGCTTTATGACACTAACTTTGTCCATTCTGAAATCTGGTATGATTCTGGCTTATTCATGTAAGTCTTGCTACATGCAGTATAGTTTATATATTATCATTACAAGTTGGCGAACTACCAAGCGTGTGAAATAATGCGAACATAAGGGTGTGCTGAAATTGTGCCACATAGTTGAGCAGCTTATACTTAAGTATCTCATTTACTGTTGGTTTCACTTAAACGTAGGTTTTGAGACAGGTTTTGTTAGACCCATAAAGCATGGTACAGAAGGCACCACTAAAACCACCTCATACTGGATTCGTACTGGCTTTTCCCATGCTCTGTTACCTACAAAACACAATTACAGTTAAAGTTACGATTCAGTCTCATAATCACTTGCACATCGACTAAGTACATACATTTTGAGCAACAATGATGCAGACAAAGAAAACAGACATTGTAAAGAAAGCTGTAGTTTAACATCTAATCAACATGTCATGGACTTAAAAGATTCTCCAGATTTCACTTTTACTCATATCCATCTTGTGCATAATTCTTGCTAAATTTATTTCTCCCGAGCCTTCAATTGTCCCAATCTAAAATCCATGTAACTCTTCACTTCAACTTCAATTTTAATCCCTCTAACAAGTACAAGCGTTTAACTCTATCCTGATTTTTTCATTAATTAGATAGTTTCTCAATGGAGTATGTGTCATTGCTTAAAAATTGTCTCACTCTTCTGAGCCACAGTAACCATTTCATGTCTTGCTGTTGTCAAGTATGTCTGAGACCCATTCTTCAGTGCAAATTCACCATGCATTTCCATATGTTAATTGCTTCATATACTGCAAATCACGTCTGCAATCTTACACCAGTATCGCGATACAATCCGATACAAGCCATCTAAGGCTTTCAGGTGATCTTATCAAAAGATTGTAATCATCTGCAGATCTTTGCTGATCTTCCACTGTATGTTCCCGATATCTTGGGTAGTGGCCAGGCTATCAAATTCAGTCTTCTTAAAAGGTACATAGGCAAGAACACAAATGTCTCCAAGAGAAAGCTATCGGTTTACTATTCTTAACAACACTTTATTGACTTTCACTGGAATGTTAGGAAAATTCAATTCTCCTGTTTCTACCTCATACCCTTATTCACTTCCTCTTTCCATTTTACACATCCCATTAATTATCATTCATATCTCATTCCCGATACCTGGAGGAGCTTTGCTGTCCAAAATTATTAAATATTAAAGATAGAAAACATAGATCAAATCTAACTTGGTCCAAGTCATTAACATATTTTTTTAATTCTTTATAACCCGTTACATTTTATTTTCCTTTTGGCACATGGGAAAACATTCACTTACAATTAAGAAACTTAAATTAATAATATTCAATATCTTTAAATGTTCATTCTGTTGTTTGGTGAACCAAAAACAAACAGCTGTCAGCGGAAAGGGTTAACTCCTTTGCAGGTTTGTAAGAAGGTGGGGCAAAACATTGTCTGACGTCATTACGTGACTTCGAAAATTCTTTTTTTTTAAAAACATTTCCTGATATGAGAGACAAGTGCTCGTAATTCATTTCAATCTCCCCACCTCGAGTACGACTGTCTCTCATCAGAGAATATGGCATTTTATATTGCCTCTAAACTTTCCAGCATTATTTCTAAACTCACATTTGCAAAGTATCATCCATTTTAAAAAGGTTTCCAAACCCAAGATTTTCCAATACAACCAAAATCATTTCAAACATCTCAAAAGTCCAATTCAAACACTGCCAATCTTCTCATTTAAATCTCTTTAACTGAAACAGAAACTTTCCCGTAATTTAAAATAACATTTTCCAAACAACCAAACGGCAACTTTTATTTTTCCTCGCAAAAATCATTATCAACATAGTGTGTCTTTTATTATTTTTTTCATTGCCATTATGTTATTAACTAAACACAATACAAAGCAGATAAAATAAAACAAAATAACACAGTAAATTATGTCAGTTTCCATGTTCCTCTTTCTTCAGATGCCTTTCCAATTAACTAAAAATACTGAGTATAACTAGAGAAACATTAGTTTTTCTATTTAACAAACTTCACACATTTTACACAAAAGGAAAAGCAGGGCGGAGCTTCCCTTAGTTTGTAGCTCTGAGAAATTTATGCAGGCTTTTTAAAAAAAAGGGTTACAAAAGAAGATGGTGATTTTTAAATGTTCAAATTGATTTGCTTGCAATAACCAAACTGAAACGATTCAAATTGATTTAAAACAAGACCACACATTTTTAATTTAAACTATATAAGACAAGCACTATTTTTTTTGTAATCCAATTAAAATGTTCAATTCATTTTTTTTAGCAATTGTAACTTCAAGGCTGAAGTTTTTATCTTTTGTTAAACAACCCGTCTTTTGTGCGTTTCATTCAATTCTAGGTACACAATTAACATTTTAACACTCAATTTATTCATACGTTCCCAGATCCAGTACAACATCACAAAGGGTTAAAAAAGCTATCAGCTCCATATCTGATAAAGGGGGGGGGGGGGGGCGCGCAGCTAAAACAGACATACAGACAACCATTTTTCTTTTAAAAGATAGGCTTTCAGACAAATGAAAAATGCAAAAATTCATTAACTCCCACCCCAAACATTCCACAATCAGGAAAACTTCCACACAAACATGCACACTTTCATACAAACTGAAACTTTTAAACAACATCCTTTCACTCAATAAATGCTATGTCTTTTTTTCCTCAGCAGCTTAAATGTCAGTTTTAACTTGTAAGTTTCTCATTGATCTTTTTGCCTCTGCATCTCCCACTCTTTATGCTTCTCGGAAGAGGTTTGTTCCCTTGTCATCTCTTTACATAGTCTCTTATGGTAAACATCACTTTTAATATTTTTGAGACTTATTTTTGAAGCTTATCTCTTTATTTTGTTTCTTACAGTACTCATAGGCAAATAACCACGTAGCTTTATCACCTTTAACTTTTTTTAAACTCACACTTTCTTGAATAACTTCTTCAAAGGGGACTCGGTCTCCTTTGGTTACATATTTACTCTTATACGAGTTAACCAAACTCTTATCAGCCATTTTCTTTAAAGATCTCTAACATCAAAACTATCGGCAAGCAATTTGCGAGCACTCCCCACTTCCCCTTGGGTTAATCCTTCTTTGAATGTGGCAAATTGATCACGGAGCCACTTTCAAAGTCTAACCGACTGCACAATACTGATTGTTTGTCTTAGTCCCATCTGGGGTGCCAGTTTGTAGAACTTTTAACGGTCCTTTAACCAGATATACCAATAGGCAGCAGTCAATATGGTTTGTGCAGTAGATTAGATTTATTAAGCTTACAACAATAGTATACTTAACAAAAAGCGACAGTTGACAAAAGCTTACAGGCCCAGGTCCCTGGAAACTTTTGTGCAGGTCGATGTTGTCCTAAATCTGTATGTTGCTATTCCAGTCGTCTCTGTGCAAAGGTATTCTTTGAGTATCGATGTTTTAACCAATTTCGTATCAAAAGTTCATTTGGCCAGTGTTTAACAAAAACCTTGGTTTTAAGGGTCAACATACCATTGTCATTCAAACCAGAGGTAATATCCTGGCCACTCCTGCCTCCAGTAATTTTCTATCAATGCCTACTTGTCCATGTTATCTTGTTTACAAATTCCTTCATCTCCTTGGAACCTCTTATTTATGCTACTGTATTCTAACTGTTAGTTTTGATTAAGCTGACTCCAATTTCTACTTTTTTATTAAAATAATGTGACCTTGGCTTGCAGCTCATATTTGTTTGTTATTTGAGGAGATTCTAACATTTCTAATGTCCACAGAGAATCATGGGTAAGATTAGTTGGCCAATGACTACAAATTGAATATATATAGATGAATCTCTAATACGAGTCTTTCTTACAGGCGGTTAGATAAGAATCTGAAGAAGGGAATAGAGGGTGATATGTTGATGGGGCTAGATAAGGAAAGGCGAGAGGAGGCTCAAGTGGAGCATAAGCTCCGGCATGGACTGATTGGGCCGAATGGCCTTTGTCAGTGCTATATATCCTATATAATCCTATGTAATCCTTAAAGTCTTCCCCATCTCAACCCACTTTCAAAATCTCCCTCAAAATCTATCTCTTTGGTAGCACCTTTGGTCAAGTCCCCTCATCCCTCTTCCCAAATCTCAACTCAATATCTGGTATCTCTGCTTTGGAAAGTACCCTTAGATATTTTGCTATGTTAATGTCGCTGTGTAAATGTAACATCTTGTTGCTGAATAATTTTTTTTAAATGATTTGAGAAATACTGAATTGCTTTTGTTTTTTCCATTCAATGTGGGGAATTTTAACCTGGAAGAGCACATGGCATTTGGTGCGGGTGGGACATTAAATCCAGCAAAAATATGAGCGTCCGGGAAGCCTGATTCAATCCATCGATTTCCGCATTTCTCTGCAACACGTTAGGCTGCGTACATGCAACCCCCTCAGGAGAGGCGGGTTGTAAATTTCCATATATTAATCACTCAATTAGAGTAATATAGACATGGGTTTTGCACATTAATTTTGGGTCCATGGGTTTTCTGAGTTTTCTGGAACTTGCCAGTGAAAGCGAGGTGAGAACACAATAGCAATTGAGGGGACGGAAGCCATGTCAGGGAAAAATGACATTAAGTACTCAGTACTCACAGCTGCTTTCTTACCTGCTGGTGTCAAAGGATTTGTTCTTGCACTGAGAGGTAGCTTTACATACTTTAGAGGTCTCATCTACACTTTGGAGATTTGGAGGACAGATCTGCATTTTGCAGTTGTGATCCATCAGATCAGCATGGGTGGTTCTTGGTGTTAGATTGGACCTCAGATGAGGACCAAGATGATCAGCAGAAGAGCAGCACCAGCACTAGCAGCAGTAACAGCCTGCTGCTCATAGACCTCCAGTGCCACAGGAGAGAGGGGATCAGCAGAGAGGTGCAGCTCGCAAGAGGCCATACCCAGCACACAGGGTGCACAGGCAGAGGATAAGCTTCCTCGACATGTCAGAACAGCAGTGTATCAGGAGGCTCAGGGTGTCATGTCGGGTGGTGGCAGAAATTTGTAGCTTTCTCAAACAAGACGCGACTATCAATTGGACCTGGTGGCCATGCTTTGCTAGTGGCTATCAAAGTCATCAGTGCCCTCAACTTTTTAACCCCTGGATCATTCCAGGGATCTGCCAGAGACATTTGCAACATCTCACAGTCAGCGGCACACAAATGCACAGGACAGGTGACTGATGGCATATTTGGCAGGACTGCCTATTATGTCAACTTTGCCTGTGATGTTGCCAGTCAGAATGAGTGGGCTCTTGGGTTTGTAGCTCTGGCTGGCTTCCCACAGGTGCAAGGCGTCATCAACTGCATGCATATGGCAAATAAGATACACCCAGATCACCCAGGGGTATTCATCAACCACAAGGGCTTCCACCACATCAATGTGCAGCTGGTGCACAAACTCAAAAAGATGTTTATGCAAATATGCACAAGATTCCCGGCCAGCTGCCACGTTGCTTTCGTCATGCAGCAGTTTACCCTCTCTGATTTATTCGTACCTCAAAGCAGAGTTACCGGCTGGCTGCTTGGCGACAAGGGATACTCACTTAAAACACAGTTGATAACACCTCTCAGCAACCCGAGGAATGAAGCCAGGAGCGATGCAATGAAGGCCATATGACCACCAGATGTGTCATCAAAAAGCCATCGACATGCTAAAGATGTGCTTCAGGTGCCTGGATAGATCTGGAGGTGTCCTTCAGTATGCACCAGCCAGGGTTCCCAGAATGATTGTGATGTGCTGCGCTCTGCCCAACATTGCGCAGCAGTAAGGTTTGGACCCACGGGAGGAACAAGGTGCAGAACACAAAGTCTCTTCGGACAATTCTGAGGAAGAGGAAGAGGAGGAGAAGGAGGAAGACAAGGAGGTAGAAGGTGATATGGGCAATGCACCACCAGTGGCACACATTGCTGCCTGGGATGGCCTCATTATTGCAAGGTTTATTAGGTTCCACCAGTGCACCCATCTACCAACCACATAAAAAAGCCACTTTTGCACCCTTCCTCCCGCCTCCCCCCACCACCACCTCCCCCCCCCCGCCAAACACAATGGAACTAACACAAAGTAGTGTGTCCCTTTCACAGCCCCTCATTGCTCAGTGTCAATTTATGACTTCCCATTCATCATCATGCAACTGAAAAGGCCACTTGCCAGCCAGCAACCAAGAAAGGGCAAGATGGGAAATTGATGCAAAAGAATATTTATGTTGTTCAAATAGACAACAGAAACATAACACAACCTAACAATTTGTATGACACTCATGTGCAAACCCTTGTGCAACTACAAAGTCTTTACTCTTCCTTTTCCTAGCACTTTTATGTGGTCCAACCCCTATGGCTTCAGCAGAGGTAGAGACAGGCTGCTCAGATCCCTGTTCTGACTGCTGAGAAGCTCTTGGCTGACGTCCTCTGGGTTTTGGATCCCATTAGAGCCCTATCAAAGAGTGCTCCATCTGCACCTGTACAGGGGAAGACTCGTCTTTTGGGAGATGAGATAGGATGTGGGGTACTGACTGGGAGAGGAGGCAGTGGAGGGGGTAACAGTGGATAATGGAAGCGCTTTAAACCAAGTCCTCACTTCCGTGTCCCCTTTACCATCATCCCTCTCATGGTCTACCTGCACTTCCCTGCTAGCAATGTGCTGAAGAGCACTTTACTGCAGATTAATGGGGCGATGAACGACCAAGGCTAGGGTATCATTCATCCAATTTAAGATGGCATTCAGAGTGTGCAAGCCCTCAGTGAAGGCCTGCATGCACTTATGTGCTTGCACATTTGATGTTCCATGCAATTGGCCTCACTTTCCATGGAAGAAGACAACATCACAAAGGCCTGCGATATCATGCCATTCATGCTGGAGACGGTCTCCTCCAATCTCTCTGCAATCGTGGACTGTGCACTTGGAATGCCTGCCAGTACATTCCACATTCTCTGCTGCTGCTCAACAAGTATCCCCTTCGTCAATGACCCCCGAGGTATAGCATTTGTATTAAGCTAACAGCCTTATAGCACAATGGAAGTACCTTTGCCACACAGACTGTAGCGATTTGCCAGCATGGGCTCGACGGGCTGAATGGCCTCCTTCTGTGTTGTAACCATTCTATGATGCTATGATTCTAAGAAAGCGACTCACCAAAGATGGTACACACTGCAACCACAGTGGAGGGAATGAATGTTTCAAGTGGTGGATCGGTTGCCGGTCAAGCGGACTGCTTTGTCCTGGATGATGTCAAGCTTCTTGAGTGTTGTTGGAGCTGCACTCATCCAGACAAGTGGAGAGTATTCTATCACAATCCCGACTCCACAATCTCCAGCCATGTCCCCTTGGTATCTCTGGCTGGTCTTCTGCACCCATCCACAGGGAAGAGAACCTCTATGCATGCGCTAATTCCCTGGACCGGAGAGGCATCAGGGAATCTTGGTGTGGCCTTCTGTCTATGTGACTCCATGCCCCACACAAATCTCAGTGATATGCAGCAATTTCTACCTCTCCCAACCACCTTTATCTCTCCGACAACAACCTTCAACTGAAATGTGTGCAAGTCTGCTATAAATATCAATGCTGAAGATGAGGTATTGGTGACATCAGCAGACCCGCTCCATTTAATTGGGCCGGGAAACCCACATGACTGTTCCAATTGGTGCATTGAGTTAACACGCAGTGCAGAACGTGCTGTTAAAAGGTTTGGGATGGCTACATGGCCCGCACACACCCACCCCAATGCTCAGTTAAAGATCCCAGCCATTAACTCTGTTTCTTACTCCACAGGTGCTAACTGCCCTGCTGAGTATATCCAGCATTTTTTTGTTTTTATTTCATTGAGAGATGACTGGAGGACCACTTCCGGTTCTCTGTCTCTCCCAGCTGTTCTGTGCTCTCTTCTCCTGCAAGGAGGGAAAGAAGAGACCTGAGTGAGAGTGATGGGATGTGTTCACCTGATGGATGGAGAGCATTTGTTGAGAGTGACTATGAGAGATAGACATGACATAGCATAAGGACGAGTGCGAGTGTCACTAGTGGATGGATAGATGGGGATGTAAGCATCTATCCATGCAAGGTAAGTGGTGTGAGAAGTGATTTGCTGGAGTATGCTTGAGAAGAAAGAGTGAGTGCAATACACACATCATGATGAAGGGCTCTCACTTTTCCTGTCCTGCTGAGGTCATTGAATTGCTTTCTGCATTGCATCCAGGAGCATAGCACCACAGTCCTGCTGGTGGCCTCCTCAGCAACCTCCAACCACGGCATCTTTGTCTCAGCTGCAGACTCCTTCCTCCCATTACTAGGGAAGCATATCTCCCTCCAGGCCCTTACAGCCCACAACAGCATAATGGGAAACTTGGAAGTAAAATGATAATGAGGTGGTTGAGTTAAAAAAATCACTGACAGATGTGCTGTACTTAATTCCGGGTTTCCAATGCTCTGCTCCTAGCACATCTGTGCATTAAAATCCAGCCCACTGTATCAGCTTGATTCTTCAGTAGGAATTTTAATTCCCTCTGCTTTGCAGAAACCAGATTCAATGGGAGTTAAAATCGAGTGGTATTATTAGTCAATCTTTTCCCAACCCACAGCAGGTTTAACCTTGCTGTTTTTGGCAGCAGCTGAGCTGCCCGTCTGACTCAGGCGGAAACTGCATTAATATATGTTAATCATGGTCCAATGACCCACACAGGACGTCAATGGCATTTT
This sequence comes from Pristiophorus japonicus, assembly GCF_044704955.1. Taxonomy (NCBI): domain Eukaryota; kingdom Metazoa; phylum Chordata; class Chondrichthyes; family Pristiophoridae; genus Pristiophorus; species Pristiophorus japonicus. The sequence continues at coordinate 93,427,663 of NC_091981.1, forward strand.
AACGACATACTGAACCATGAATACTCCGCTCAGTAAAACCTATCAGGAAAGAAGCAGAGACCCTAAAACATAAGTTTTCAAATTATCTTTCTGGAAAGAACAAGAATGCTGCTTCGGGCCCCACAAGGCAAGTCTGAATCTTTGCAGTCCCAGGGCTCCCCACCTTCTCACCTACAAGCCCCCTGAACTCTCCCACCATGCGATTTGCTTGAGCACTGATAGGCACCATGAATCTTTGCAGCCGGCAACTGGCCAACTGCCTCTTTATGCCCATTTCTGACAGGCAGCCGGCCAGCAGAATGTAAATGAGGTCCGGAAGTTAATATTGGCTGGGCCTCCCAGAGTCTCCCAAGCAGGCAGCCCACATTGGCCTCCTGCCCAGGAGTTAGAATTCCCCTTTCATATACCAAGATGCAAAGTTTTATAAGCAAGGTACCAATTTATTTTACCCTCTAATAATCTTGATATTTTTAAAGCATAACTTTATTTCTGTTGTATTATTTTGCTGACAGCAGTCACAAAGTATCTTGAGTCTAAGTGACTAAGACAGCATGGAATGTGAAAAACATAAGCATTACAATTCTTAATTCTGTTCAAATATTTCAAACGCTCAGCAGATCTGTATTTCTCCACAGTTTATGAGCTGGTTGAGTGTCAGCACAATCCCTAAGGAATCATTAATCATCAGATCATTGGTAGAATAAGTTGCATCTTGAGTTGGCCCTAACCATGAATTATTACTCTTGACTAAGCATAATTTCTTTACTGCTCATCTTCTTTGTCAGAGAGTACCCAGAAACAACAATGTCGGTTATCACAAACATTGTTCTGCATGTTATAGTACAAGTACGGTAAATGATTTCAGAAAGCATAACATCCTTTGACAAATGTACAAATTTTTACACTTAGAGGCCGATTTTCATCAAGGCCTCCACCTGCCCAAGTGCCGTCCAAAGTACCGCTGATGGCTGCCGAGGTACCGGACAGTACTTTGGATGGGATATTCATGGCCGAGGTCCCTCGAAGGTCGGTGGGTGGCAAATGAACGACGTACACCGCCAATGTGGGCAGCAGCAGGCGAGAGGTCTCATTCTCGGCAGCAGAGGATGGAGTCGGGCCCATGGAGGGTCGAAGACCTGAAAAAGAAAATCAACAATAAAAAATACAAAAACTATCCGAAGACCTTCAGGGGACCCCGTGCAGGTAAGTCACTGTTGAATTTTTTTTTTAACATATTCACTTACCTTTCTTTCCGGTTCTTCAGACTTACCGTCGGGGACAGACCAGCCTCCAGCCAGTAGTCCACCCCTGCTCTGCCACCGAGTCCCGCCGACTCCCGCCCGCAGGAATCTGGGAGCTCGGTGGGCGGGAGCTCAGTTGTGCCACTCAGCCATCCGTGGGCGGTTCCCGGCGGCTCTCCCCTCCCGCCCGCTCCAGGCCACCCCGAAAGTGGCACTGAACGGATCTTCAGGAGAAATGTCGGCGGGAGTGGGTGGCAGTCGGTGGCAACGCGCAGTGGGCAGATGAATTTCGGCCCCTTAGCCTGTGAACCACAATATGCTAACTTTGTATTTTTTCATAAGAACTCCTGGAGTCAGTGAAAATGCTGATTTCTAATTGCACCTGAGTTATTTTTTAATAAATCTCAGTATGTGGGCATCGCTTGTAAGGCCGGCATTTATTGCCCATTCCTAATTGCCTAGAGATGCTGGTGGTGGGCGTTTTATTTAACTGCTGCAATCATTCTTTGTAGCATTCTTATACAACTGAGTGATTGGCTAGACCACTTCAGAGGACAGTTAAGAGTCAGCCATGTTGGTGTGAAACTGGAGAGACATATAGGCAGACCAGGTAAGGACGGCAATTTTCCTTCCCTAAAGAACATTAGTGAACCAGTTGGGGTTTTATGACAATCTTCATAGTCACTTTTACTAATGCTAGTTTTATATTTCCAAATATTTAACAAATGACTTGCTATAACAAATCATTTATCGTAATTATAGCTTGAGAATGATATATAGAATTACATAGAATATACAGCACAGAAACAGGTCATTCAGCCCACCTAGTCTGTGCTGGTGTTTATACTCCATACGAGTCACCTCCCATTCCATCTGCCTCATCTCAGCCTTTCAGCATAACTTTCTATTTCCTTTTCTCTCATATACTCATCTAGTTTCCTTTTGAAAGCATCCAAGGTATTTGTCTCAACTACTTCCTGTAGTAGAGAGTTCCACATTCCAACAACTCTCTGAGTAAATAAATTTATTCTCATTTTCTATTGGATTTATTAGCAACTAGCTTGTGTTTATGAACCCTAGTTTTGGATTGTGCCACAAGTGGAAACATTCTCTCCACATTTACCCTGTTCAACCCATTCATAATTTAAAGACCTTTAACAGTAGGTCTCCTCTAAGTCTTCTCTTTTCAAAAAAAAAAGCTCCAACCTGTTCAATATTTCCCGATAGCTGTAATCTCTGAGTTTTGGTACCGTCCTTGTGAATCTTTTTTGCACTCTCTCCGGTGATTCTATGTCCATTTTATAGTATGGAGACCATGCATAGCACTCATCAGCCATGATTTCACCTACCTTGGTGGGTTCGTTGCAGCTGGGATCGGTGGCGGGTACCAACCTTGTTGCTGGCTCCAGCGCGCTATGTAGATATGATTTTACATTGATTGGGCTTGTTAAGCCTGCCCAGTGCATTTCCTGGCCAAATAATGAAAGCAGGTCTGATGATGTAATTTGATGACACGTCATCAGCCGGTTTCCTTCAAGGGATCATGTTCAAATTTACTTTGACAGTTGTGCTGTCAGTGTTCTACTGCATTGAGGTGCTACAAATGCTGACAAGCACTGCATAAGAACATAAGAACATAAGAATTAGGAACAGGAGTAGGCCATCGAGCCCCTCGAATCTGCTCCACCATTCAACAAGATCATGGCTGATCTGGCTGTGGACTCAGCTCCACTTACCCGCCTGCTCCCCATAACCCTTAATTCCCTTATTGGTTAAAAATCTATCTATCTGTGATTTGAATACATTCAATGAGCTAGCCTCAACTGCTTCCTTGGGCAGCGAATTCCACAGATTCACAACCCTCTGGGAGAAGAAATTCCTTCTCAACTTGGTTTTATAATGCTCCCCCGTATTTTGAGGCTGTGCCCCCTCGTTCTAGTCTCCCCGACCAGTGGAATCAACCTCTCTGCCTCTATCTTGTCTATCCCTTTCATTATTTTAAATGCTTCTATAAGATCACCCCTCATCCTTCTGAATTCCAACGAGTAAAGACCCAGTCTACTCAATCTATCATCATAAGGTAACCCCCTCATCTCCGGAATCAGCCTCGTGAATCGTCTCTGTAACCCCTCCAAAGCTAGTATATCCTTCCTTAAGTAAGCTGACCAAAACTGCACGCAGTACTCCAGGTGCAGCCTCACCAATACCCTGTACAGTTACAGCAGGACCTCCCTGCTTTTGTACTCCATCTCTCTCGCAATGAAGGCCAACATTCCATTTGCTTTCCTGATTACTTGCTGCACCTGCAAACTAACTTTTTGGGATTCATGCACAAGGACACCAGGTCCCTCTGCACCGCAGCATGTTGTAATTTCTCCCCATTCAAATAATATTCCCTTTTACTGTTTTTTTCCCAAGGTGGATGACCTCACACTTTCCGACATTTTTTTCCATCTGCCAAACCTTAGCCCATTCGCTTAACCTATTCAAATCTCTTTGCAGCCTCTCTGTGTCCTCTACACAACCCGCTTTCCCACTAATCTTTGTGTCATCTGAAAATTTTGTTACACTACACTCTGCCCCCTCTTCCAGGTCATCTATGTATATTGTAAACAGTTGTGGTCCCAGCACCGATCCCTGTGGCACACCACTAACCACCGATTGCCAACCTGAAAAGGACCCATTTATCCCGACTCTCTGCTTTCTGTTAGTTAGCCAATTCTCTATCCATGCTAATACATTTCCTCTGACTCCGCGTACCTTTATCTTCTGCAGTAACCGTTTATGTGGCACCTTATCGAATGCCTTTTGGAAATCCAAATACACCACATCCATCGGTACACCTCTATCCACCATGCTCGTTATATCCTCAAAGAATTCCAGTAAATTAGTTAAACATGATGTCCCCTTCATGAATCCATGTTGCATCTGCTTGATTGCACTATTCCTATCTAGATGTCCCTCTAGTTCTTCCTTAATGATAGCTTCAAGCATTTTCCCCACTACAGATGTTAAACTAACCGGCCTATAGTTACCTGCCTTTTGTCTGCCCCCTTTTTTAAACAGAGGCGTTACATTAGCTACTTTCCAATCTGATGGTACCTCCCCAGAGTCCAGAGAATTTTGGTAGATTATAACGAATGCATCTGCTATAACTTCCACCATATCTTTTAATACCCTGGGATGCATTTCATCAGGACCAGGGGACTTGTCTACCTTGAGTCTCATTAGCCTGTCCAGTACTACCTCCCTAGTGATAGTGATTGTCTCAAGGTCCTCCCTTCCCACATTCCCATGACCATCAATTTTTGGCATGGTTTTTGTGTCCTCCACTGTGAAGACCGAAGCAAAATAATTGTTTAAGGTCTCAGCCATTTCCACATTTCTCATTATTAAATCCCCCTTCTCATCTTCTAAGGGACCAACATTTACTTTAGTCACTCTTTTCCATTTTATATATCGGTAAAAGCTTTTACTATCTGTTTTTATGTTTTGCGCAAGTTTACTTTCATAATCTATCTTTCCTTTCTTTAATGCTTTCATTCTTTGCTGTCGTTTAAAATTTTCCCAATCTTCTAGTTTCCCACTAACCTTGGCCACCTTATACGCATTGGTTTTTAATTTGATACTCTCCTTTATTTCCTTGGTTATCCACAGCTGGTTATCCCTTCTCTTACCGCCCTTCTTTTTCACTGGAATATATTTTTGTTGAGCACTATGAAAGAGCTCCTTAAAAGTCCTCCACTGTTCCTTAATTGTGCCACCGTTTAGTCTGTGTTCCCAGTCTACTTTAGCCAACTCTGCCCTCATCCCACAGTAGTCCCCTTTGTTTAAGCATAGTACACTACTTCCTCACCCTCAATCTGTATTACAAATTCAACCATACTGTGATCACTCATTCCGAGAGGATCTTTTACTCGGAGATCGTTTATTATTCCTGTCTCATTACACAGGACCAGATCTAAGATAGCTTGCCTCCCTTATAGGTTCTGTAACATACTGTTCTAAGAAACAATCCCGTATGCATTCTATGAATTCCTCCTCAAGGCTACCCTGTGCGATTTGATTTGACTAATCGATATGTAGGGTAAAATCCCCCATGATTACTGCCGTTCCTTTTTCACATGCCTCCATTTTCCCTTGATTATTGTCCGCCCCACCGTGAAGTTATTATTTGGGGGCCTATAAACTACGCCCACCAGTGACTTTTTCCCCTTACTATCTCTAATCTCCACCCCCAATGATTCAACATTTTGTTCATTATAGTCAATATTGTCTCTCACAGCTTTCCTGATATCATCCTTTATTAACAGAGCTACCCCACCTCCTTTCCCTTCTTGTCTATCTTTCCAAATTGTCAGATACCCCTGTATGTTTAATTCCCAGTCTTGGCCACCCTGCAACCACGTTTCTGTAATGGCCAACAAATCATACCCATTTGTAATGATTTGTGCCGTCAACTCATTTACTTTGTTTCGAATGCTGCATGCGTTTAGGTAAAGTGTTTTAATACTAGTTTTTAAACCATGATTTTTAGTTTTGATCCCTCCTGCAGCCCCTTTATATTCATACATATTGTCCCTTCCTATTACATTGTGGTTTACACTTACCCAGTGCTACGCTGCTCTGTTGCCTCCTGCCTTTTGCATTCTTTCTTGGAGTTCTGTTCATCTGAGCTCTCACCCACTCTAACTCGCCCAGAGCCCTCTCCAGGGTTCCCATCCCCCTGCCAAGCTAGTTTAAAGCCCTCCCAACCGCACTATCAAAACCACCCGCGAGAACATTGGTCCCGTCTCTGTTGAGGTGTAACCTGTCCGACTTGTACAGGTCCCACCTACCCCAGAAGCGGTCCCAATTGTTCAGGAAACTAAAGCTCTCCCTCCTACACCAATGCCCCAGCCACGTATTTATTTGACTAGCCTTCCTATTTCGACCCTCACTAGTACGTGGCACTGGCAGTAATCCCGAGGTTACCACCTTTGAGGTCCTGGCTTTCAATCTTACTCCTAGCTCCCTAAACTCCGCTTTCAGGACCTCACCCCTCTTTCTACCTATGTCGTTGGTACCAATGTGGACCACAACCACTGGCTGTTCCCCTTCCCTCCCCAGAATGCCCTGCAGTCACTCAGTGACACCATTGACCCTTGAAGCAGGGAGGCAACACACCATCCTGATGTCACGTTTGCCGCCCTAACTATTGAATCTCCTATCACTATAGCCCTTCCCATCTTCTTCCTTCCCCCCACTGTGCAGCTGAGCCACCCATGGTGCTGTGGACTTGGCTCTGGCTGCACTCCCCAGAGGCATCACCGCCCCCGCCAGTAGTCAGAATAGAATACCGGTTGGAGAGCGGGATAGCCTCAGGGGACTCCTGCACTACCTGCCTCGCCATATTCTTGTGTGCGATGGTCACCCATTCCCTATCCTCCAGTATCCTTTTAATCTGTGGGGTGACCAACACCTGAAACTTGCTATCCACGTACCTCTCGTTCTCTCGGATGCTCCTCTGTGCCTCCAGTCCTTGCTCAAGCTCCGAGACTCGGCGCTCGAGTTGGAGGAGCTGGAGACACTTCCTGCACATGTGGTCATCCCCGTTGCGGGAAGCATCCAGGAATTCCCACATGGCACAGGTATTGCATTCCGTTTGCACGAGCTGCCCTGCCATCCCACTAGTTACCCTTAAATTACCCAGCAAAAATACTGACTCCCACTACACACACTAAACAGCTATTTAGTAATTTATCCTCTTATCTATTAGAACACAAAATCAAAGAGATATACTCACCAGCCGATCAGCCAACCACTTACCAGCTTGGCTGTGACATCACTTTTTGATTTCTTGTCCCTCCTCCCCGCACTGCTCACTCACCGACTGCCGCTGGGCCTTTGTAGGCCGCTGACACCGGACCTCCGCTGATGCTGCTCCTCCTCGCACTGCTCGCTCACCGACTGCCGCTGGGCCTTTGTAGGCCGCTGACACCGGACCTCCGCTGATGCTGCTCCTCCTCGCACTGCTCACTCACCGACTGCCGCTGGGCCTTTGTAGGCCGCTGACACCGGACCTCCGCTGATGCTGCTCCTCCTCGCACTACTCGCTCACCGACTGCCGCTGGGCCTTTGTAGGCCGCTGACCCAGGACTGGCGCTGACGCTGCTCCTCCCTGCACGGCTGCAGCCAGGCTCTCCCATGACTCCCTCCATATGCTTGTGACGGGAGTCACAGCACACAGGGAGGTTCTCTTCCCTTACAATGGGTGGAAGAGACCTTCCCAGGAGGTCAACAGAACCTGGTTGGACATTCCACATGAGGACACAAGCAGGGATGTCGTTAAGAGGACCAGGCTGTAGTGGCGCAAACCTTTCAATGATCTCAGTGGATCATGAAACGTTACTGCAAAGCCACACTCAACCTCATCCTGCTGTGCCACGCATCACATTCCCATCATTCTGCCTTCCGTATCCTACTCCTACACATCCTTACTCACACCAACTTACCTTGCACCTCCACCCATCTACATTATTGCTTCTCCATCTCACTAGCCACCCCTCACACTCACCCTCATCCTAGTCCAATCATACCAACTAACAAGGGAAGGAACGTGGGTCTTTTAGCCAATGTTCATGTAAAGTTTCTGTTGTCAAAAATTGAAATATTTATTTACAATACTATGCCTTCTTGGACAGATTTGTGTGCACCTTTGGAAGTGGCTTAGTGAGTTGCAGTGAATGGTGAGACATAACAATACCCCCACAGTGGTGATGTGTGAAAAGAATGGCTTGGGTATTGCAGGGATACTTTATGGTGTTGGTGTGGGGTGGATCCAACCTGGTGCATCATGTGGCAGCCATGGTGTACAGGGTCAAGTGAAGTAAATTTGGCCATAATGAGGCATTCCCTGGTGTCCCGGGCAGCAATGTGGTTGGGTCCTGATGCACACTGTCCTGTGCAGCATTAGGTGATTGCGGAGCAGGTTGGTGTTGTTGTTGGTGCTGCTGGTGTTGGGGCTGACCGTGGTGGGATTCTAAGGACCAAGGTGAGATAGTTTCAAGGGCACCGATGCTGATGTAATAAATGGCAGATGAACTTGAAATGACAGAAGCAATCAGTCAATGATGAGAGAGGTTGTTCCAATGAGGTGACACTGGATAAAGAGATTGCTCCAAACATTTGCAACCTGCATAAAGCTCAAATTACCTTCCAAATGCAGTAAGCAACAGCTTTTGATCTTGGGATGGGAGCTTTTATAGCATAATTGCAGTTGTCAAGTAAAGAAATGAATTAATGATCACACTACGCCTTACCTGACATGATCCCCAAGCAGCGTAAACCCCATGGACAACCTGGTAAATGGTAAGTTCAGCTCAAAATTCTTTTTAATGGGTTCTTAACAGGGATATAATGATCTAAATTGCCTCACCCTTCTCTGTGTGTCAGGTCTGTTCAGTGTTGACAGACCCAACATCTGGGAAAGTAGCGGGTGGTAGGTTGACAGCGAGTTCCTGACCCTTTGTCAATCATTTTAAATTTAACAGCTGACCCACCATCCATCCCGTCCTCTGGGCGCTGGCAAAATTCCAGTCAGTGTGGCCTGACCAGGACACTGTCTAAGTTTATCATAACTTAACTTCACCACTTTTGAGTTCTATACATGGAGTTACTTACCTCTGTATTACCTCGCAGCTTAGTTTTTCTTCAATACTTTCCACATCCAACAGTTGGGCCACAATCTCAAGACTAACTTAGCATAAGAGGATGGCACCTTGGCTCACTGTTATAACATCCTTGGCAATCACTGGTTTGGAAGCACTGCAACAAATTGATTTATAAGCACATTCATTAAATTTCAACTAAATATTGGTGGTACTTCTCATCATCATAGGCAGTCCCTCGAACGAGGATGATTTGCTTCTATGAGAGTCCACAGAAGTTTCAATGAAGGACCCGATGTTCCAGTCCTGAACTTCAGTTGAGGGGGTGGAAGATGCTTGTGCGTGTCACATCAGCCACCATACGGGCATGACAGAGCTAGGTCTTGGTCCAGTGGCAAGGATTACCCAGGTCGCTTGGAGACCTGCTCTGCTGCACGGACCTAGTGTGCTCACATATCACAGTGTGGGCTGGCCCGTGCTGCCCCTGGGCCCTCGGCTCTTCTGGCCCCCATACCCTCATTCGCCGCACCTCTGCCATGATGTTCCAGGGCCCGGCGCTCTAGCTCTATTGATAGCCTCGACCTGGCGTGGTGTTCTCACACAGGTCAGGGCGGCCCACGATGTTTCAAGGCCTGGCACGCCAGCTCTATTTATAGCCCCGACCTGCGCTGGTGTTCTCACACAGGTCGGGGCGGCCCACAGGGCAGTACTTCTAGGTACTTATTGATGGCTTCATCCAATCTCACTAATCATTGATCTGTTCAAATCAATAAATGCCGCAGTTCCCGCCGGATTACAAACTTCATCCAGCAGAGTACCTGACTTGCCCGGTCCAAATCTAAGTGTTTGTCCAGTTACAACATTGACAACAGACTGTCAATAAATGTTCATACTGAAACTGATAACGATACATTGACAATTGCTGAAGTCTCAGAAGAAACCACTGCTTATTTTTTTTTAATGCATTCTACGATGTGGGTGTCGCTGACAAGCCCAGCATTTATTCCCCTTCTCTAATTGCTCTTGAGAAGATGGTGGTGAGCCACCTTCTTGAATCGCAGCTGTATGCATGGTCAAGGCACTCCCACAGTGCTATCAGGGAGGGAATTCCAGGATTTTGACCCTGTGACAATGAAGGAATGACGATATATTTGCAAGTTAGGATAGTGTGTCATTTTGAGGGGAATGTGGAGGTGGTGGTGTTCCCATGCACCTGCTGCCCTTGTCCTTCTAAGTGGTAGAGGTCGCGGGTTTGGGAGGTGCTGTCAGGGAAGCGTTAGTGAGTTGCTGCAGTGCATCTTGTAGATGGTACATACAGCAACCACAGTGCACCGGTGATGGAGAGTGAATGTTTAAAGTGGTGGATGGGGTGCCGATTAAGTGGGCTGCTTTGTTCTGGATGATGTCGAGCTTCTTGAGTTGTTGGAGCTGCACTCATCCAGGCAAGTGGAGAGTATTCCATCACACTCCTGACTTGTGCCTTGTAGATGGTGGAAAGGCTTTGGGGAGTCAGGAAGTGAGACACTCACCACAGAATACCCAGCCTCTGACCTGCTCTTGTAGCCACAGTATTTATGTGGCTGGTCCTGTTAAGATTCTGGTCAATGGTGACCCCCAGGATGTTGATGGTGGTGGATTTGGCAATGGTAATGCCATTGAATATCAAGGGGAGGTGGTTAGACTCTCACTTGTTGGAGATGGCCATTGCCTGGCACTTGTGTGGTGCGAATGATACTTGCCACTTATCAGCCCAAACCTGAATATTGTCCGAGTCTTGCTGCATGCAGGCATGGACTGCTTCATTATCTGAGGAGCTATGAATGGAACTAAACACTGCAATCATCGGCGAACATCCCCACTTCTGACCTTATAATGGAGGGAAGGTCATTGATGAAGCAGCTGAAGCTAGTTGGGCCTAGGACACTGCCCTGGGGAACTCCTGCAGAGATGTCCTGGGACTGAAGTGATTGATCGCCAACAACCACAACCATCTTCCTTTGTGCTAGGTATGACTCCAACCAGTGTAGAGTTTTCCCCCTGATTCCCATTGACTTCAGTTTTACTCGGGCTCCTTGATGCTACACTTGGTCAAATTCTGCCTTGATGTTACATGCAGTCACTCTCACCTCACCTCTGGAATTCAGCTCGTTTGACCATGTTTGGACCAAGGCTATAATGATGTCTGGAACCAAGTTGCTCCGGCGGAACCCAAACTGTGCAGCGGTGAGCAGGTGATTGGTTAGTAAGTGCCACTTGATAGCACAGTCGACGACACCTTCCATCACTTTGATGATGATTGAAAGTCAACTGATGGGGAGGTAATTGGTCAGATTAGATGTGTCTTGCCTTTTGTGGACAGGGCAGTTTTCCACAGTGTCGGATAGATGCAAGTATTGTAGCTATACTGGAACAGCTTGGCTTGAGGCACAGATAGTTCTGGAGCACAAGTCTTCAGCACGACAGCTGGGATGTTGTTGCCCCATAATCTTTGCTGTATCCAGTACGCTCAGCCGTTTCGTGATCACATGGAGTGAATTGAATTGGCTCAATACTGGTTTCTGCGATGGAGGGCATCTCAGGAGGAGACCAATATGGATCATCTGCTTTGCACTTCTGGCTGAAGATGTTTGCAAACGCTTCAGCCTTGTCTTTTGCACTTGCGTGCTGTGCTCCATCATCATTGAAGATGGGGATATTCATAGAGCCTCCTCCTCCCGTTCGTTGTTTAATTGTCCACCACCATTGATGACTGGATGTGGAAGACTGCAAAGCTTTGATCTGATCGGATTGTGGGATTACTTAGCTCTGTTTATATCATACTACTTCCGCTGTTTAGCAAGCATGTAGTCCTGTGTTGCAGCTTCCCCAGGTTGGTAGTTCATTTTTAGGTACGCCTGGTGCTGCTCCTGGCATTCTCTCCTGCACTTCTCATTGAACCAGGGTTGGTCTCCTGGCTTGATGGTAATAGTAGAGTGTGGGATATGCCAGGCCATGAGGTTACAGATCATGGTGGAATAAAATTCTGCTGCTGCTGATGGCCCAGAGCACCTCATGGATGCCCAATTTTGAGCTGCTAGATCTGTTCTGAATCTATCCCATTTAGCATGGTGGTAGTGCCACTCAACACGATGGACGGTATCTTCAGTGTGAAGACAGGACTTTGTCTGCACAAGGACTGTGTGGTGATCACTGCTACCAATGCTCTCATGGACAGATGCGTCTGCGACAGGTAGATTGGTGGGGATGAGGTCAAGTAGGTTTTTCCCCTCGTGTTGGTTCTCTCACCACCTGCTGGTTCTCTCACCACCAGTCTGGCAATTATGTCTTGCAGGACTCGGCCAGCTCAGTCAGTAGTGTGTTACCGAGTCACTCGTAGTGATGGACATTGAAGGCCCCCACCCAGAGTATATTCTATGTCCTTGCTACCTTCAGTGCTTCTTCCAAGTGGTGTTCAACATGTACTGATTCATCAGCTGAGGGAGAGCGGTAGGTGGTAATCAGCAGGAGGTTTCCTTGCCCATGCTTCATGGGGTCTGGAGTCAATGTTAAGGACTCCCAGGGTCACAACCTCCCGACTGTCCCGGTGGGACAGGACATACCCAGGGATGGTGATGGAGGAGTCTGGGACAATAGCTGAAAGGTATGAAGCTGTTGGTTGACTAGTCTCAGGGACAGTTCACCTAATGTTGACATGAGTCCCCAGATGTTAGTAAGGAGGATTTTGTTGGGTCGACAGGGCATGCTGTTGTCGTGTCCGAGGTCGATGCAGGGCATCTGGTTTTATTGTTATTATTGTTTCTTTTAGCAGTTTGTTATAACTGAGTGGCTTACGAGGCAATTGAAGAGGGCAATTAAGAGTCAACCACATTGCTGTGGATCTGGAGTCACATATAGACCAGACCGGGTAAGAACGGCTGATATCCTTCCCTAAAGGACATTAGTGAACCAGATGGGTTTTTACAACAATCATGGTCACTGTAAAGTCCTGTCCCCTCAGTACAGATTCACACGAGGCATGTCGTGAAGTCAAGGTCACTCTGGACCTGCACCTTTATTTCACAGCTCTGGAATGCTGCACTTGCCTGAGACCTGTCCTTATATACCTGTCTCTTGCAAGTGCACCCCTGGTGGTAAGGTATGCTGGTGGTTACAGGCCATATCTTATTACAGTCATGTATAGCATTTTAGGATACAGTTACATATAATATTGTAAGATACATGACATCACCCTCCCCCAAGGTCTTATTGTCTTTATAGGTTCAGTCTCTCAGGTGGTCTATGCTCTCACGTGGAGCGTCTGAGTTGTGGTTCAGTTGTTTGCCTTGGTGTCTGTTTTTCTTTGGGTGTAGTTGCTGGTATCTCGCCTGGGCTGTCTGTTTCAATTGGTGTGATTGTTGTTGACTCAATCTGTTGGGATTGCCCTTTTCTCAGGTTGTTCCCTCTGTCTGTCCACCAGGTGTGGTGCGAGTTCCACATTGTAATCTGCCTCTGGTAAAAGGGCATTGGAAAATGCTTGGAGTGGCCCCCCAGATTGGGGGGTACTTGATTTAAATGTTTTATTTTGTCTCTAAAAGAGTTGTAGAACTGTTGCGCACTTGTAAAATTTATGGTTTTACTGCCCAAAAAAACCCCACACATACACAAAAAAAAGGACATTGATAAGTGGTTGGAGTGTCCCCCAGATCAGGGGGCACTTGATTTAACGGTTTAATTTTGTTCTCCAATCAAAAGAGTTGTAGTCTGCCTCTGGTTCCGCAGTGTTGTTGGTAAATCTGCTTTTGACTTGGTCTACATGCCTCCGGCAGGTTTTGCCATTGTCCATTTGTACTACCAGTAGCCTGTTTCTTTCCTTGCCCGTTACTGTCCCTGCAAGCCATTTGGGACCCCTGCCATAGTTTAGTACAAACACTTTGTCCCCTATCTCATTCCATCTCCTGCTCAAATTTCTGTCATGGTACTCAGTCAGCTTACGGCGCTTTGCCTCAACGATTTCGTGCATGTCTGAGAGGATTAATGAGAGCCTTGTTTTTAAAGTCCTTTTCATCAACAGTTGCACGGGGGGATCCCAGTCAGTGAGTGCGGACGAGATCTGTATGCCAGCAGCAGTCACGACAGGCGACCCTGCAGCATGGGACCTTGGATTTTAAGCATGCCTTGTTTAATGATTTGCACTGCTCTCTCCGCCTGGTCGTTGGAGGTCGGCTTGAACGGTGCCGTCTTGACGCGATTTATGCCGTGGTCAATTATAAAGTCTTGGAATTCTGCGCTGGTGAAGCACGGACTATTGTCACTGACCAATATGTCAGGGATTCCGTGCATTGCAAACATGGTTGCAAGGCTGTGCTCGAGTTTAAAATGGTGCATTCAATCCACTTTGAAAATGCATCAGCAACTACGAGGAACATTTTGCCCATGAATTGGCCCGGATAGGCTACGTGCACCCGCGACCATGGTTTGGTAGGCCAGGGCCAGGGGCTCAGTGGAGCTTCCCTGGGGGCATTGCTGAGTTGTGCACAAATGGTGCACCTTCGGACGCAGAGCTCCAAGTCCGCGTCAACACCAGGCCACCAGACGTGAGAACTGGCTATGGCCTTCATGAGAACGATCCCCGGGTGCTCGCGGTGGAGCTTCCGGACAAATGCCTCTCTGCCTCGCAGAGGCATGGCTACTCGGCTGTCCCACATCAGGCAGTCTGCTTGTAATGATAGCTCATGCATGCGCCTGTGAAAGGGTTTTAATTCCTCGGGGCAGGCATCGTGGGTCTCTGCCCAGTCACTGGTTAGGACACATCTTTTTACTAAGGATAACGTGGGGTCGCTGGCCGTCCAGGCTATGATTTGGTGAGCCGTCATGGGCGAACCTGTGGACTCAAAGGCATTGATTGCGATGACTATCTCACAGTCCTGTTCGTCAGACCCTTCCGTGGTCGCCAGGGGTAGCCTGCTGAGCGCATCGGCACAGTTGTCTGTGCCTAGTCTGTGCCTTATGGTATAGTCGTAGGACGCCAGCATGAGTGCCCACCATTGAATTCGCGCCAAGGCGTTGGCGTTTATTGCCTTGCTCTCAGAGAGGAGGGACGTGAGGGGCTTGTGGTCGGTTTCCTACGCGAACTTGGCCCCGAAAAGTTATTGGTGCATCTTTTTGACACTGTACACGCATGCAAGCGCCTCCTTCTCTACCATTCCGTACCTGCGCTCCGCCCGCGAAAGTGACCTGGAGGCATAAGCTATAGGTTGTAATTTGCCCGCACTATTGACATGTTGCAAAACGTACCCGACCCCATACGCTGATGCATTGCATGTGAGAACTAGCTTTTTACCTTGGTCAAAGAAAGTCAAAACACTGTTGGAACACAGAAGGTTGCGTGCCTTATTGAAGGTGCATTCCTGGGCGTCCCCCCAAAACCAATCGCACCCCTTCCTGAGTAGCACGTGGAGAGGCTCCAGCAGCATGCTTAAGTTCTGCATAAAGTTCCCAAAGTAATTGAGTAGCCCGAGAAAGGCACACAGTTCTGAGACATTCCGGGGGCCTGGGTGCCAGGCGAATTGCTTCTGTTTTGGACTCTGTTGGGCGGATTCCATCAGCGGCAATCCTTCTGCCCAAAAATTCAACCTCGGGTGTGAGAAACAGGCACTTGGATTTCTTGACTCGTAGGCCTACCCGATCCAACCGCTTTAGTACTTCCTCCAGATTACGGAGATGGGAGTCGGTGTCCCTGCCCATGATAAGTATGACGTCTTGACATACAACCGTCCCCGGGATGGACTTGAGCAGACTCTCCATGTTGCGCTGGAATATGGCAGCTGCCAACCTGATGCCGAATGGGCATCGATTGTACATGAAAAGGCCTCGATGTGTGTTGATGGTGGTGAGTAGCTTGGATTCCGCGGTCAATTCTTGCGTCATATACACAGATGTGAGGTCTAATTTTGAGAAAAGTTTACCTCCAGTCAATGTGACAAATAAGTCCTCTGCTCTGGGCAGCAGGTACTGGTCCTGTAGGGAGACTCTGTTTATGGTAGATTTGTAGTCCCCACAGATTCGTACGGATCCATCAGGCTTCATGACTGGGACGATGGGACTTGCCCAGTTGCTAAATTCCACAGGTGATATAATGCCTTCCCGTTGAAGCCTGTCTAGTTCGTGTTCAATCGTTTGACTCGCTCCTGTATCCAGCTCCATGTTGACAGATATCCCGTTGAGTCGGACCCTCATCATTATAGGAGGCATCTTGTTGTAGGAGCAGCGGCCATTGATCGTGTTGACCTGCTGTACATCGGTGTCCCGGGTACTGTCCCCACCATCTTCTGGTCCACTTTCCGACCCATCCGATTCGTATATCAGCCGAGCTGCCGTTTTTTTGCACATGCGGGCCAAATGCCCTGTATATTCACAATTTCTGCAAACAGCCTGCTGAAATCGACATCCCCTTGACGAGTGCCCACCCCCACACCTCCAGCACAGATCTGTTCCATTGTTCAAAATGTTCCCAAAGAATGAGCTGCGTCTGGCTGATCTCTCTTGAGCTTCTCTCAGTTTGGAGTTGATTGCTCGCATTTTGGGTTGATGAAGTGTGAACGGCCATTCCTGTGGCCCTTGATGGCTTCTGCCTGCTGTCGAGAGCCTGTTCTCCCGGTTTTATCTGTGTGTGGGGGTAGCAGCTTGTTTAGTGCTGTGAACTTCTTGTTCCGATATTTCGTTAGTTGTCGTACCTGCAGTGTAAATCAACCTCGTTTCTTCTTCCCCTACCAAGAATGTCTGTGCAACCAGTGCTGCTGCCTCTAAGGTCAGGTTCTTGGTCTCTATGAGCTTTCAATATTATACATAACTGTATCCTAACATGCTATACATGACTGTAATAAGATATGACCTGTAACCACCAGCATACCTTACCACCAGGGGGGCACTTGCAAGAGACAGGTATATAAGGATAGGTCTAAGGCAAGTGCAGCATTCCAGAGCTGTGAAATAAAGGTGCAGGTCCAGAGTGACCTTGACTTCACGACATGCCTCGTGTGAATCTGTACTGAGGGGACAGGACTTTACAGTAGTGACGAGTTACGGGATTACAGAATCCACAGAATGGCGAACAATGGATCAGATGAAAAGTTCAATACGGGAGGCAATTGGGAGGACTGCGTGGGCCTGCGTGGCCTATTCCTTCAATGAAAAAGTCTCTCAGCATTTCTCTCCTCAGTTCATCGGAGAACTCACATAAACTAGCCAACCTCCGAAGTTCCGCCACGAAGTCGGGTATGCTCTGGCCCACACAGCGTCTGTAGTTGTAGAAGCTGGGTCTGGCCATGTGTAGGCTGCTCTCTGGCTTCAGATGGTCTCTTACCAGTGTGCGCAATTCTTCAAACGACTTGCTTGCTGGTTTCTCGGGTGCCAACAGATCCTTCATTAAAGCGTATGTTTTCGGGCCACAGCCGGTCAAGAAATGGGCTCTTCTCTTGTCTCCCTTATTGTCGCCTAACCAGTCTTTGGTTACAAAGCTTTGCTGGAGCCTTTCTATAAAGTCCTCCCAATTGCCTCCCGTATTGAACTTTTCATCTGATCCATTGTTCGCCATTCTGTGGATTCTGTAATCCCGTAACTCGTCACCACTGTAAAGTCCTGTCCCCTCAGTACAGATTCACACGAGGCATGTCGTGAAGTCAAGGTCACTCTGGACCTGCACCTTTATTTCACAGCTCTGGAATGCTGCACTTGCCTTAGACCTATCCTTATATACCTGTCTCTTGCAAGTGCCCCCCTGGTGGTAAGGTATGCTGGTGGTTACAGGTCATATCTTATTACAGTCATGTATAGCATGTTAGGATACAGTTATATATAATATTGTAAGATACATGACAGTCACCATTACTGCCACGAGGGGAAACATCCTCTCTGTCCAAGTTCTGACCACATGACATTCTGAGCATGTGTATCTGATCATGTGATTTCTGATTCAGTCACTTCTGCAAATGCTATTACATTTAGCTTATTAAGGTTGGGTCGCTGTAGTTCAGTGTCTTTGCTTGTAGTTTTGAACCAGCGGCTCTTGTGCGAGAAATTCCAAGAACTAGAATGCCACCTGCAAACAGACGAAGAGAGGAATCCAAAGGCAGGGGAGGGATTTGCAGGTGCACCATGGGAGCAACTTTGATTCCACCATTAACTAATAGTATTCGCACTGAAATTGCACCAATAACTAACAGACTATTGGCAACACTCAGATTTCCTTCATAACCAATGGTAATAGAATTAACTTACTGATAGTCGATATGTAACTAGTAGTATTAGAAACATCGAAACATAGAAACATAGAAAATAGATGCAGGAGTCGGCCATTCGGCCCTTCTAGCCTGCACCGCCATTCAATGAGTTCATGGCTGAACATGCAACTTCAGTACCCCATTCCTGCTTTCTCGCCATACCCCTTGATCCCCCTAATAGTATGGACTACATCTAACTCCTTTTTGAATATATTTAGTGAATTGGTCTCATCAACTTTCTGTGGTAGAGAATTCCACAGGTTCACCACTCTCTGCGTGAAGAAGTTTCTCCTCATCTCGGTGCTAAATGGCTTAGCCCTTATCCTTGGACTGTGACCCCTGGTTCTGGACTTCCCCAACATTGGGAACATTCTTCCTGCATCTAACCAGTCTAAACCCGTCAGAATTTTAAACGTTTCTATGAGATCCCCTCTCATTCTTCTGAACTCCAGTGAATACAAGCCCAGTTGATCCAGTCTTTCTTGATATGTCAGTCCCGCCATCCTGGGAATCAGTCTGGTGAACCTTCGCTGCACTCCCTCAATAGCAAGAATGTCCTTCCTCAAGTTAGGAGACCAAAACTGTACACAATACTCCAGGTGTGGCCTCACCAAGGCCCTGTCCAACTGTAGCAACACCTCCCTGCCCCTGTACTCAAATCCCCTCGCTATGAAGGCCAACATGCCATTTGCTTTCTTAACTGCCTGCTGTACCTGCATGCTAACCTTCAATGACTGATGTACCATGACACCCAGGTCTCGTTGCACCTTCCCTTTTCCTAATCTGTCACCATTCAGATAATAGTCTGTCTCTCAGGTTTTACCACCAAAGTGGATAACCTCACATTTATCCACATTATACTTCATCTGCCATGCATTTGCCCACTCACCTAACCTATCCAAATCATTCTGCAGCCTCATAGCATCCTCCTCGCAGCTCACACTGCCACCCAACTTAGTGTCATCCACAAATTTGGAGATACTACATTTAATCCCCTCATCCAAATCATTAATGTACAATGTAAACAGCTGGGGCCCCAGCACAGAACCTTGCGGTACCCCACTAGTCACTGCCTGCCATTCTGAAAAGTACCCATTTACTCCCACTCTTTGCTTCCTGTCTGCCAACCAGTTCTCAATCCATGTCAGCACACTACCCCCAATCCCATGTGCTTTAACTTTGCACATTAATCTCTTGTGTGGGACGTTGTCGAAAGCCTTCTGAAAGTCCAAATACACCACATCAACTGGTTCTCCCTTGTCCACTCTACTAGAAACATCCTCAAAAAATTCCAGAAGGTTTGTCAAGCATGATTTCCCTTTCACAAATCCATGCTGACTTGGACCTATCATGTCAGCTCCTTCCAAATGCGCTGCTATGACATTCTTAATAATTGATTCCATCATTTTAGCCACTACCGATGTCAGGCTGACCGGTCTATAATTCCCTGTTTTCTCTCCCCCTCCTTTTTTTAAAAGTGGGGTTACATTGGTGACCCTCCACTCCATAGGAACTGATCCAGAGTCTATGGAATGTTGGAAAATGACTGTCAATGCATCCGCTATTTCCAAGCCCACCTCCTTAATTACTCTGGGATGCAGACCATCAGGCCCTGGGGATTTATCGGCCTTCAATCCCATCAATTTCCCCAACACAATTTCCCGACTAATAAGGATTTCCCTCAGTTCCTTCTTCTTACTAGACCATCTGACCCCTTTTGTATCCGGAAGGTTGTTTGTGCCCTCCTTAGTGAATAACGAACCAAACCACTTGTTCAATTGGTCTGCCATTTCTTTGTTCCCCGTTATGACTTCCCCTGATTATGACTGCAGGGGACCCATGCTTGTCTTTACTAACCTTTTTCTCTTTACATATCTATAGAAGCTTTCTGCCACCTCCAGCGTGATCCCACCACCAATCACATCTTCCCCTCCCCTCTCAGCATTCCGAATGGACCGCTCCCTCTGCGACACCCTGGTCCATTCCGCAGTCACCCCCCAGCATCCCCTCCCCTTCCCACAGCACCTTCCCGTGCAAGCGCAGGACATGCAACACCTGCCCTTTTACCTCCTCCCTTCCCACTATCCAGGGCCCCAAATACTCCTTCCAGGTGAAACAGCGATTTGCTTCTTTCAATTTAGTAAACTGTATTCGCTGCTCACGATGTGGTCTCCTCTACATTGGAGATCCCAAGTGTAGATTGGGTGACTGCTTTGCGGAACACCTCCATTCAGTCCGTAAGAGTGACCCCGAGCTTCCAATCACCTGTCACTTTAATTCTCCGCTCCACTCCCACTCTGACCTCTCTGTCCTTGGCCTCCTACACTGTTCCAATGAAGCTCAAGGAATCACACCTCATCTTTCGTTTAGGCACTTTACATCTTTCCGGACTCAACATCGAGTTCAACAATTTCAGACCATAATCTCTGCCCACATTTTCCTCGCGTTTTTTTTACAAAATCTCCCCCCCCCCCTTTTTAATTTTATTTTGTTTCTCTCTGTTTCTCATGGCAGCTGGTTCTGCCATTCTGTCAGTCACACCCTATCTAGACTCACCTTTTGTTTCTTAACTTGTGCTATTATCATCTCAATTCGGCACATCATCCCCTTTCAAATCCTTGCACCCTATCACAGACATTCCCTATTGTTCTTTCCACCCCATCCCCCCACCCCCTCCCCCTTCAGGGCCCCAGCACTTCCTTAAGAATCTGTTACATTTTTAACTTTTGCCAGTTCTGACGAAGGGTCATCAACCTGAAATATTAACTCTGTTTCTCTCTCCACAGATGCTGCCTGACCTGCTGAGATTTCCAGCATTTTCTGTTTTTATATTAGACATGGGAGTAGTATTCAATTAGTGGATGATCTTGAGGCTTTCTGAAACATTGAGTTGTTAAGGTACATGGTGTGAAATTCAAAAACTATGAAAATAAGCTCTCCAATGGCTTTGTGGGTGAAGGCCCTGCCTTGTGTAGCATTCTGCTATACAGATTAGAAGGTCTCAGATTCAATTCATGGCTTGTACTGGTCTAACTGATCTCAGTTGGGGCAGTCGGAGTTGGCCACCATATTTGGCCTCAGCAGCCCGAGGCTAAGGAAGGGAAAAATCAGCCTATGTTCTTGTTCTTGAGCAATCAACCCCCACTAGTAAAAATGTCTGTCTGGTCATTGGGCTCGACTGTAATGCCCTCCACAGTTAAATAGTATGCCAACAAACTAAGTGCTGATATGTGAAGAATGGCCATTTGAGCAAAATACTGAGCATCTATTGGCATCCGTACGAGATGTACCCTCAGGAGGTAGGGAGAAAGTTCGGGACGAGGTATATTTTTAAAAATGGAGTCAGAAGATGGGCTAGTTCCTTGTTCCAAGAGATGAAATAGTAATTTTGCCACCTTTATCTAATCTTAGCAGCATTTTGAGTGGAGGTTGTAGCTACAACACAACATTTAAATGAAGGTTGATCAATGTAATAGCTTTTGTGTCCTTGTACCAATAAAACCCAAAGTACCTCCTGAAATAGGAAGATTCACTGATATAGAATCTGCTATTAAAAAAGCAGGAACTGAGTGATGGGAATGGAGTCCTATAAATTGTGTCTAACAACTTCAAACCTGATGTACTGCCAATAAAGTACACTTTTCTCAGATTCTTTAAAACTGGATAGAAACCTCCCATAATTACAGAGTAAATAAGATTAAGAATAATTTCTCAGTATTGATGCCATGTTAATGAATCTAAACATTACAAAAATTGAAGAAGATTCAATGGCCTAAAAATTTGATTGCACAGCATCACATGCAATATTGGTTAGGGCACCTCTTCGCTGCCTTATAGTCGTCCAGGGTGCCCGCGTACAACTAGCATTGGGCCCATGGCTTATGCATCATCATCATCATCATCATAGGCAGTCCCTCGAAATCGAGGAAGACTTGCTTTCTCTCCTAAAGTGAGTTCTTTGGTGGCAGAACAGTCCAACACGAGAGCCAGACGCTGTCACAGGTGGGACAGATATTTGTCGGGGGAAGGGGGGATGGCACTGATTTACCACACGCTCCTTTCGTTGCCTGCGCCTGATCTCTTCACGCTCCCGGATGCACCTTCTCCACCGAGGGCGGTCTTCGGCCAGGGTCTCCCAGGCATCAGTGGTGATGTCGTACTTCACCAGGGAGGCTTTGAGGGTGTCCGCTGCCCACCTTTGGCTCATTTGCATGAAGGAGCTCCGCATATAATAGTTGTTTAGGGAGTCTCGTGTCTGGCAGGCGAGCTAAGTGGCCTGCCGAACTAAGCTGATCTAGTGTGGTTAGTGCTTCAATGCTGGGGATGTTAGCCTGGGCGAGGACACTGATGTTGGTGCATCTGTCCTCCCAGGGGATTTGCAGGATCTTGCAGACACATAGTTGGTGATATATCTCCAGCGACTTGATGTGTCTTCTGTAAGTCGTCCATGCCTCTGACTCATACAGGAGGGCGGGAATTACTACAGCCCTGTAGACCGTGAGCTTGGTGGTAGGTTTGAGAGCTTGGTCTTCGAACACTCTTTTCCTCAGGCGGCCGAAGGCTGCACTGGCGCACTGGAAGCGATGTTGAATCTCCGCATCAATATCAGCCTTTGTTGACAAGAGGCTCCCGAGGTATGGGAAGTGGTCCACGTTGTCGAAGGCCACACCGTGAATCTTGATGACTGGGGGGCAGTGCTGTGTGGCGAGGACGGGTTGATGTAGGACTTTTGTCTTACGGATGTTAAGCGTAAGGCCCATGCTTTCATATGCCTCGGTGAATATATTGACTATTTCCTGGAGTTCAGTCTCCGAATATGCACAGATGCAGGCATCATCCATGTACTGCAGTTCAACGACAGAGGTTTGGGTGGTCTTGGACCTGGCCTGGAGGCGGAGTAGGTTAAACAGCTTCCTACTGGTTCTGTAGTATAGTTCCATTCCGGCGGGGAGCTTGTTGACAGTGAGGTGGAGCATGGCAGCAAGGAAGAATGAAAAGAGGGTTGGAGCGATGACGCAGCCCTGTTTGACCCCAGTTCGGATGTGGAATGGGTCTGTAACAGATCCGGTGGTAAGGATCCCAGCCTGCATGTCGTCGTGGAGCAGGCGAAGTATGTTGACAAACTTTTGGGGGGAACCCAAAACGGAGGAGGACGCTCCATAAGCCCTCACGGTCAACAGTGTCAAAGGCCTTTGTAAGGTCGGAAAAGGCCATGTATAAGGGCTGGCGCTGCTCCCTGCATTTTTCCTGCAGTTGTCGTGTTGCAAAGATAATGTCTGTTGTTCCCTGTAGGGGACGAAATCCACACTGTGACTCCTGGAGGAGATCCTCGGCCACAGGGAGAAGATGGTTGAGGAGGACTCTAGCATCAACCTTCCCAGTGGTTGATAGCAGGGAGATTCCCCTATAGTTGCCACAGTCGGATTTGTTCTCCTTTTTAAAAATGGACACGATCACAGCATCTCTGAGATCCCCCGGCATGCTCTCCTCCCTCCAAATGAGAGAGATGAGGTCATGTATCTGCACCAACAGTGCCTCTCCACCATATTTTAGTGCCTCAGCAGGAATTCCATCTGCACCCGTAGCCTTGTTGTTCTTGAGCTGTTTTATGGCTTTGCCTATCTCTTGTAGCGTTAGAGTTTCACTGAGGTAGTGGCGGGTTGTGTGCTGCGGGATGGAGTTGAGAACACTCGAGTCAAAGGTAGAGTCTCGATTGAGGAGATCTTCAAAGTTCTCCTTCCAGCGGGCCCTGACAGCCTCAGTGTCCTTGAACAGTGTTTTCCCGTTCTTTGTCAGGAATCGGGTGGGGCCTTGGGAGTTTGGACCATAGGTGGCCTTGACTGCAGTGATGTATCCTCATATGTCGTGATTGTCGGCTAGTTGTTGTATCTCCTGTGCTTTCTCCATCCACCACCTGTTCTTTAGGTCCCGGGTTTTTTGTTGGACCTCAGCCTTGAGCCGTCTGTAATGTTGCTTTGTAACACCCGAGTTTGGTTGCTGCTTGAGGCTCAAAAATGCTCTGTGCTTACGATCTATTAGTTCTCGGATCTCCTGATCGTTTTCATCAAACCAGTCCTGGTGTTTTCTGGTTGAGTAACCAAGTGTCTTTTCACAGGCACAGGTTATGGAGTCCTGGAGGGCAGACCAAGCGCTGTGGGCATTGAGCATCTCAGGGCCATAAATGCACGCTAGACTGACTGTGAGGCGCTGGTTGTATAGTGCTCTCTTAGCTAGGTCTTTAAGTGTCCCAGCATTAATTTTTTTTGCGGCACTGCTTCTGCTGTCCCCTCTGCTTTGGGGCTATGTTAATATTGATGATGGATCAGATTAGGCGATGGTCCATCCAGCAGTCATCAGCTCCCATCATGGCACGGGTGATGCACACATCCTTGTGATCCCTGGCTTGGACGATGACATAGTCCAGCTGATGCCAGTGTTTGGCGCGAGGGTGTTGCCACGATGCCTTGTGTTTGTCCCTCTGGCGGAGCAGGATGTTGGTGATGAGGAGTTCGTGTTCTCGACATTTTGTCAGGTGTAGGGTGCCATTGGAGTTGGCTTTCCCTGCCCCCTCTCTGCCAATCACGCCTCCCCAAAGGGCTGTGTCTTTGCCAACCCTAGCTTTAAAGTCAACTTGGAGGATCAATTTGTCATCCTTGGGGACGCAGGACAGGGATGTCTCGAGGTTGGAATAAAAACCCTCTTTAACCTCGTCCGTTGCATCGAGTGTTGGGGTGTATGCACCGATGACTGTGGCGCATTGGTTCTGGGATAGGGTAAGGCGAAGGGTCATCAGGCATTCGTTAATTCCGCAGTGGGAGTCTTTGAGGCGGCCGACCAGTTCATTTTTAACGGTGAAGCCGACTCCATGAAGGCGGCATTTTTCCTCTGGTTTACCTTTCCAGAAAAAGGTATAACCTCCACCATGTTCTTTAAGCTGGCCTTCCCCTGCCTGCTGGATCTCGCTTAGGGAGGCGATGTCGATGTCAAAGAGTCTAAGCTCCCGGGCAACTATGGCAGTGCGGCGTTCCGGCCTGTCGATGTTGGAGTTGTCCATTAGGGCCCTGACGTTCCAGGCCCCAAATCTCATTAAATGAGTGGAAGATGCCTGTGTGTGAGTTCTTTTAACGTGGGGTGGTCGTTGCACACCGATCACCACACGGGCTTAGCTGAGCAAAGCCTTGGTCCAGCGGCAAGGGGGTCTGAGACGACTGGAGACCAGGCACTGCTATATGAGCTTAATTGCTTATAGCGAGATGTTGGCCACAAGCTCAGCGATGAGTAGCGCACTTGATGATAGGTGGTTAGGGGCAGGCTTAGAGGGGGTCAGTGGTCCCCTAGAGTTCAGTGTGGAAGGTCAGGGTCGTCACTGCCATGGTACTCACCACGTGATGGGGAAGAAGAGGTCAGGTCACCAGTGGGTAAAGAGAGGCCCAGTCATCGTTGAAGGTGAAGAAAGCCTGATCGCCGTTGAGGAGTTGAGATCCAGCCGTCGTTGAGGAAGAAGGAGAGGTCAGTCGTCGTCGCTGGAGAGGAGAGGCCCAGTTCTCGTCGATAGAGGAGGCTCAAATGCCGCTGGAGGGAGCCCGATCGTCGCTAGAGGATATCCGTTTGTCGCTGGAGGAGGCCCGATCGTCGCCAAAGAAGGTCTGGTCGTTGTTGGAGGAGTTCTGACCGCCGTTGGAGGGAGCTTGGTCGCCGTTGGAGGAGTTCCGATCGCCATTGGAGGGAGCCCGGTCGCCGTTGGAGGGGGTCCGTTCGCCGTTGGAGGCTCACCTGGCTCGCAGGACATTGTCAAGGATCGGGTGGGGCAGCTGAGTCGACGTCGAAGGAGCAGATCGCCAGAGAAGGTCGCTGAAGGAGTGAAGGGGTCCAGATCCAGTTCACTGCTGCAGTAGGAGGATCAGTCGTCGTTGTTGGTAGTCTGGTCATCGTCGAAGAGGGGTGTCGGGTTTAAGAGGAAGGTTCGCGCATGAGGTAGGCCCGAATTTGTGGATTATAGGATTTAAGGTAAAATTTAAGAGAATATACACCCTATTAGGGTCTATTAAGATTAGGGAAGGTTTAGACAGTGGGAGGGGTGGAGGTTGAGAGTGAAAGTTGCCAGATGGCTCAAGATTCTAGGTTTAAGTTTGTTTTCGCAGGGGAACTCCTCGGGGAGCTGCCACCCCGGCGGCCATTTTAAGGCATCAGCTTATGCAACTCGGCGGTCTAATACCTGTTCCAGGCCCCTTTGTGTTTATTGGTTGATGGCTAATGGAAGAATGTGCTGTGTATGCTGCATTCAGTTTTATTAGGTGCACAGCAGTCAAACCAAATATCCTCAAAGGAACCGCATGTGGCTACTGTAGGGGTGAAAAGATGACTTCTCGTCCTCACGGTGAACTCCCTGCTATAAGGAATCAACACCCACCTGTCCATATAGTGACCACGGAATTACTCAGGCGAAACCTCGGTTAACTGGTTTTTATTCAAGCATGCTAGGGAAGGGTTCCGATGAACATTTCTCTGATCAGAGGTTTTACAATTACAATTATACAGTTTTTTGAGATGTGCAACCCTCCTACAAAATTACCGATTGGCCTACTGCTATCAGCGAAGTTACATTGATTCGTCGACCCTCATCAGACTGGCTCCGAGTGGCTCTCGCCCAC
This sequence comes from Pristiophorus japonicus, assembly GCF_044704955.1. NCBI lineage: Eukaryota > Metazoa > Chordata > Chondrichthyes > Pristiophoridae > Pristiophorus > Pristiophorus japonicus. Next base: position 93,454,461 of record NC_091981.1, read on the forward strand.
CTGTCCATATCCCATCACACGTCACCCTCCCGGAATGTGTTATTCATTGGAGTCAACTTTGCCTCAGTTCCTCATGACGTGTGAAGTAACCTTGCTTCCCAGGATTGACCATGTTGACTCTCCACTGCTCTTGGTGGATGTGTTATTCAGTACTGAGTGTATGTTTTCATCTCCTACCAGTCAGTCCTCAAGGTCAATGCATTGTTGGCTACTTATAAGCCCTACAATCTGGACCATGTGTCTGTCTGTCTCCCACTTTAATGACCATATTTTATCCCCTTACAATCCCCCTTAATAGCCCTTGGCTATATGCCAAAGATAGGCTATTTCCCAATTACTTCCTCATGGGTGAGCCACCAGGTTTGTTATTTCACTTGGGGAGCGCTACTTACCAAACTGCAGGACCCACCTGTTGGCTTTCCCATCAAGGTTATACTAGATAAGTCCTTTCTGCCAGACTGTCTATATTCCCTTTATTCAATCTTTTAATTATAGCTCGGGATATGGCCTGCCTCTTACATTGGTTACACTTTTTACAGGCTAAAATATCAACATGACCAATATGTTCCCTTGCACTACAACCAGTACATGTGACACTATCCATATCCATGGATGCACGTGCACATTTTCTCAGTGTTCGAATTCTGCCCCACCTGGGGTATCCTCTGTTTCTTCTATCTTTCCTGATCTTCCCCCACCTGGGGTCTTCTCTATGTTGTTCCGGATATTCTCTTTCATAGTGTTCAGTTCACTGCTCCAGTCGAGTTTGTTCCTCATTCAGTTCGGGTATCGGTTTTCCTTGCAGCCCGATGGCCTTCTCATACCCTTCTCGGATAGTGTCTATCATTGTCCCATTGATGGTCTCTTCCTTTAGTTCAGGGTTTATAACGTATCCCTTTAAATGTGTGGGGTAAAGCAGAAATCCATATCCATTGATGACACATGAGGTATCTCCTCTTTTATTGTGACCGTCATCTCAGTTGCCATGCTGTTCACACACCATTCCCCATTTCCTCCTGGAACAGCGGTAGTTTCATAGTCCTGTGCTAGGGGCTGATACTCAAGGTGCACCCGTCCACATGGTCATATCCACGGTCATCTTTGATCATTCGTAGTGGATCTCGACATAAAACAACTTGATTATTTTTATAACAATCATCTATGCTGAGACTCTTAGTACTGTTGCTCTCTTCAATTACATATCTGGATTTTCATGGTACCACACGTGAGTTTGATTTCTTATATCCTCTATATTATTTGTTTGGTATCGGGGATCTCCCTCTGTCACATCATACTGTGGTATAGCTTTAAATGTCCGGTTACACATCTGACCTTTGGGACTCAAGCATGACTGTTTCTCTGCACCTCAAATGCATGAGTCATGTTTTGTCCAAGGTCCAGTTGGTAAATACATCAAGTGTTATCCAATCCGGCACCTTTCCATTTTGAAGTTGCTCTAGGTTATGTTGTATACCATTGAGTAACTATGCTCCATACGCTGCGCATACTATTTCTGTCTGTATGGTTCTATTCAAGTTTCTTTCCGCCCTAGTTCTGGCGTGGTCTCGCAACGTGCAACAATTGCCTCTCCAACAATCCCTGTAAGGTTTAGGTTAGGGCATTGAACCGATCATCTATCGTGTGAAGGTCTTTAGTATTTACCGCAACTAATATCCCTCTTTTTCCCCGGTCTCGCTTTTTACCTGACCCTCTTTCCACATTAAACTTCATGGTTTTTGATTCAGGGCCTTCAAGTGCTCGCAGGGTCAGGTTTTTATACAGGCTTCTAGTTTGACACGCCGAAGCTGGAGATAGTTAAGACTGTTAAATTATTTGCTCACCTACCCCGAAGTATATCTTATCCTTGGTCTGCCTTATTACTAATCCCCCTTTTGCCCCAGCGTTCATAACTGGACACATTGGTGGTGCTGAGGGTGTGGTGCTCGGGGCCCTGGTAGTGCTCACTGTCGCTAAAGTAGTGGGTGGGGCTGTGGTGATGGGTCTATCTCGGGAACTAACCCTCCAACATCATTCATAGATGTTGAGTGAAATCTGCGCCCCCTTCCCCCGAGTGCAGTATCTTTGTCCCCCCGGCCCCCCCCCTGGTGGTTATAGAATACACCGCGGTCTTAATCACACTAATTATTTGTCCTGTATTACTGGCCCATCCCCAATGTTGTTTCATTTCCTCGTCACATTGTTTTATGCCGTTATTTAAGTCTACTGTTGTTCCGTCCATCACAGTCAGTGTTTTTGATTCTTTATCACAACTAATGTCGTCCGAGTCCCTGTAATACAGGCCGTGCCGCCCCTCAGCCTGTTGTCCTTGACATGAGGATGAGTTATCCCATGTTGTTCCCACAAGCATCAGAATCCTGCAAAAAAATAATATTTCCCGGTCATCACCGGTTAGTTATTGACTATGTTTTCCAACTGGGTCCAGTGTTTCCACTTGCCGATACCCCTTATAATTACGCAGTCGCACATGTCCCTTACCATCCTCACCATCACCTGACTGCCTTCTTGGGATATTTGGACCTTCTGTTGTTTAGTGTCGTTCTCTAAGTCCTTGATCTGAATCCAGCTGAAGTGGCATTCCCCATCGTGGTATTATAAGTAGGCAGTATGTCTTCCCCTTGTTGCTGGGTAACGGTCCAGTAAAATCTATCTGTAAGTTTTCCCAGGGTCCTTTCGGTGGAGGCTGATGTCCCATTCTGACCATTACTTTCCCCCGGGTTGTATTTTGCGCATGGCACGCACCTTCTACAGTGGTTCTCTATGTCTCTACCCATTCTCTTCCACCACCACCATCTGGACATCGAGCTTATCATGTTGGTTCTACCTGTATGGACATACCTGTGGTATAAATTGAGTAGGCTCCCCTGGATGCATTCCGGGGCAATCACATTCCCGTCTTTCCTCCATACCCCATCGGTCCCTTGTTGGGCCCCTCTCTGCTTCCACCCCTCCTTTTCCTGTGGAGTGGCTTCTCCCTGTACCTTAAGCATGTTTCCTTCCTCAGGCCCGATTGTACATGCTCTGACCGGGGCTTCCCCGGCCAGTGTATCTGTCGCTACCACCCACTTGGCTACCTTGTCTGCCCATCATTCTTGAGGTAGGAGGGAGGCTTCCACTAATTTATTAACAATATCCTCATGTTTTATTGGCCCTCCTCCTGAAGTCATGTATCGCCGTCTACTCCAGGCTATCATATAATCATGCACTACTCCAAAAGCATACCGACTGTCTGTATAGATGTTTACTCTTTTTCCCTTAGCCATCCTCAGAGCCTCGGTGAGAGCCACCAATTCAGCTACTTGAGCCGATAGGCCCCCTTCTAACCGTCCTTCCCTTCTAACCTGTCCGCTGCTATCTACCACGGCCCATTCCGTCTGTGGTGTCCCATTGATATAGCGCTGAGACCCATCTATGTATAGATCCATGTCTGCCTCCTCAAGTGGAGTTTCACTAGCCTGACTACTTCCCTCATCTTCTCCTGTTGGGCTACACTGATGCTTCACTCCCTCCATAATGATCCACCCTGCAGGGGTTGTTACAGTTGTCTTTTATTGTTACCATCCCGTTGCAGGGGGCGGGTAAGAGCATTGCTTCCCACCTAGCCCTTCGTACGTTGGATACCGTTTTTATCCTTCCTGTGTTAAGCACTTCTACTAAGGTATGCTGGATATGTATGATGGTTATCGTCCCGTATTACTATGCCACTGGCCTATGCCTATCCCCATGTAAACTTTACTGTGGTACGTATAGATGTGGAAGGGCCGATTCTGGTAGGGTAATCCCAGGGCTGGAGCACTTATGAGAGCTTGTTTTAACTTTACAAATGCCGTTTCCTGATATTGGGAGGGTTTCCCCCCTTTGACCGGGTCCTGTATAGGTTGGGCCATCTCGGCATATTCGGGGATAAAATTGCGGCAGTAGTGGAATAGCCCTAGTACCTGCCTGACCCCTTTCACGATCCCTGGCTTTGGTATCGAGCTTACTGGCTCTTGGGAGGGTTTCCCCCTTTGAATCCTAACTTAATAATCTTTTGATGGCCTTGCTCCAGTCCATCGTTAAACATTTTTCTTTTCTCTTTCTCGGCACAAAAGCTGCAGCTTCTGTGTCGGTTTTAACTCGTAAGTATTTTTAAAAATTATTTTCACATTCTTTCCTGCTAGCATTTACACTCGAGACCCTTCTGGTCCACATCTCAGAGACGCCCTTTGGTCTTCATTCCCTCCCACTGGCCAGTTTTTTCTCTAACGATCCTGGGGTTGGTACCCACCGCCTCTTTAGGTTGTATTCCTTCTTGTTTGCGCTGTGCATGATCAATACAGGCTTCTCCCTGTTATTACCGCGTCACCCGTCACGTTTCAGGACATACACCTATCCTACCGCAGTTTTCGTCCTTCCGTGGTTCGCTATAACTTAGTTATACAGATTACCCCCTCTTAGTTCTTTAGACAGATTACCTCCTTCCCCGTCAATGCTCTGCAGGTGGTACAAAAAACATACTCACTGCAAGCAGCTGCCACATCCTGGGGTCGGAGTGTCTGCACCCTGCTCGCAGCATCAAATGTTGGGGTAAAAGATGACGGCCCTTCCTCAAAATGGATTCCCTGATATGAGGAATCGACACTCGCCCGTCCATATAGCGGCCACGGAATCACTCAGGCGAAACCTCGGTTAACCGCATTTTATTCAAGCATGCTAGGGAAGGGTTCCAATGAACACTTCTCCGATCAGAGGTTTTACAATTACAATTATACAGTTTTTCAAGGTGTGTGACTCTCCTACAAAACCACCAATTGGCCTACTGCTATCAGCGAAGTTATTTGATTCGTCGACCCTCATCAGACTGGCTCCGAGTGGCTCTCGCCCACCTGTCCATCTCCCATCACGCATCACTCTCCCGGAATGTGTTATTCAGTGGTGTCAACTTTGCCTCAGTTCATCATGACGTGTGAAGTAACCTTGCTTCCCAGGGTTTGCTATGTTTCAAGACTCTTAACTCTCCACTGCCCTTGATGGATGTGTTATTCAATACTGAGTGTATGTTTTCATCTTCTATTAGTCTGTGCTAAGGGTCAATGCATTGTTGGCAACTTATAAGCCCTACAATCTGGACCATGTGTCTGTCTGTCTCCCACTTTAATGACCATATTTTATCCCCTTACACTATCACCAAAAAGGTATTTTTTTATTTACCGAAATGTGGAGTTCCACATTAAAACTGCGGATCACTGCTGGCCAGTTTGCATCCCTTCCTAGGTGCCTCCCCAACCCCCGCCCCACCCTCTCAAGCCCCTGGGACTCATCTTGTGCCCTTGGCTGGTATCCTAGCCAACCAGTCTTGCTGCACTCTCCTCTGCTGGCAAGCTGCCTTGGTGCTGTGACTGGCACCCGCAGCTTGCTGGTAACATGCAAATAAGGCTGGTTGCCTTGTGTGTGATCCAATTTCTAGGTCAAATACTGTATATCAGAAACGTCTATAATTCTATCTTTTTGTAAACAGTTTGATTTCTTTTGCTTGACATAGCATGCATTTGTTTAAAATAAAGCAAACATTTTGATGAGCTTGAACCATTAACCTTGATCAATAGGTTTCCCTAATTAGCAGATACTTCACAGTATGCAACAAGATCAAACTCAAATTTGAATGGTAGTTCCTCGCGATAGAAACTGAATCTGGCAATCACAGTGCAGACAGATTTTCAATGGAAATTTCAATGGCACTGAATAAACCTTTTGTCTTTAGTAACATTGTGTAAACTGATAAATATTTTTCTTATATGGTGAGTTTCGAATGTTTTATGATTTTATAGTAAACATTTTTTTGTAAATTTGTTTTTTGTTTTGCTTTGCATCTCCCCACAGGGCTGAACAAGAGCTATTTCTGTGACAGATTCTGTGGTGCTGATTGTGATCTTTTGTCAGACTTGCTTGTCTTTACCCTGTATAATTATTTCAGGCTAAATAAGTTAACAAGCACAAGTGTGCACAGAGGTGGAACATCTCTTAAATAAATTTGAAAGATGCTTTCTGTAATCATGACACAAACACATCTTTCATAATTATTTATAAACCCCGGAGCAGATTGCTTTTGAGTGAAACTGAGTAAGTAATTGGTCTGCTGTACAAATGTTGCAGTCAGTGATAAAACCTTCATTTGCCCTTTAATGTTATCTATTGTGGAGTCTTATTATCAGTTCAGAAAGATCGACTTGTTTTTCTGATCCACTAATTGTATCTGCTTTGTTTTAAAATCCAGCCTCTTGTTTTTCAAGCACAGCATTTTCATGTGTAAATATGTGCAGCTGCCGCCTTCTTGTCACTTGAGGTTAACTGCACATCGAGCACAATCAACATGCACTCACATGGGAGCGTTTCACTCATGTCACCATTGGAAACAGTACATAGAATATGCAACATGGAAACAAGCCATTCGACCCAACCCTGTCCATGTTGGCATCTAACCTTTGCACAAGCAAATTGTTCTACTTTCATTTACCCACCCTGTTCCTATATCTCTTCAACCCTTTTTATTCATCCGCCTATCCAACCTAATCTTGAATGTTGACATAGTTTCTGCCTCAACCACTAATCCTAGAATTGACTGTCCTGGGAATCCTCATTATTGGCATTGGATGGTTTAAATAGGAAATTATTACATTTACCAAGATGAACAACTTAACCTTGATAAACAAAAACAATTCTGCATTACATGCACCCATTTGAATGCTATCTTTCAAGTAGTCACGCACACCAGGACTGTTTTTACATTTATTGTACCGCATTTATCAAACGTATTGGGAGGGAAAATTGCGGTCGGAGGCTTTCTATGGCCGAACGCATCCAACCAAAATTTTTTTAGCGAAAATACCTGGTGGTCCCGGAGGAACGTAGGATTGCGCTCCGAGGCCTAATTTTGCAGCTCAGCCTATGGGAATATGTCTTCCAGGATCGTGTGCGTATCCTGGGATCACGTGGGCCTGGACCACCAATCACAATGTAGTATTCTCATTCATAGTAATGGGAGCTCCGAGCTCTCATTACTATTAATAAGAATACCCCTACAATCAAATAAAACACAAACATAAATCAAAAAGCACTTCACTTTGTTTAAATTAATAGAAATTGCATTAAATTAAATATTTTAGAGAAAAATGTATTTTCTTGGAATTAAATTTTTTTTTTAACATACCTTGATAGATAGGGTTTTTAATATAAAAATAAGTAGTAACGTTTAATTTTTCTATGTTTTAAAACTCTTACGCAGGTAACAGTAGGCTATATGCCTGCTTTACCAGCTGTAAGAGTTCGAAGGACATTCATACAAAAGCAAAACATTGTGGATGCTGGAATCTGAAATAAAAACAGGGAATGCTGGAAATCTCAGCAGGTCAGGCAACATCTGTGGAGAGAAAAACAGAGTTGACGTTTCAGCTCGATGACCCTTCATCAGAACTGGCAAATGTTTGAAATGAACAGATTCTTAAGGAGCACTGAAAGGGGGAGGGGAAGAAAGAACAAAAGGGAAGGCCTGTGATAGGGTGGAAGACAGAAGAGATTAGAGAGACAAAAGAGGATGATGGGCCGACTTGAGATGGTAATGGCAGCAGTTAGAAAAAGGTTAGACTCTATCGAGTGTGAGTGGCAGAATAATTACCAGCTGCCATGGGACAGAGAGAAAAATATTGCATAAGATTGGGGGGTTAAAAAACAGAGGGAAGGAGGCCAAATATGGGTAGAAATTATGGTCTGAAATTGTTGAACTCGATGTTGAGTCCAAAAGGCTGTAAAGTGAATAAACAAAAGATTAGGTGCTGGGCAAGAGTTGGGCAAATAGCCTAAATCTCCGCCTGAGGATGTCCGTCCTGCAGGGATGCATACGATCTGTCAAGAGAAGTTTTGATAGGTCGCAAAAGCTGGTTCTTGGCGCATGAGCATCGCGCGCCGAGAGCCGGCATTTGCGAGGCCTCTTCGGGTACATGTGTACATCGTACGCACCCGGAGAGGCCGCAATTTTCAGGCCAATAGCTACAGGAACATATTTAAAAATAAGTCAAGGACTCATCATTTAATAAAACTTTCTGTAGCCCTGGTCAACACTTACTCCAATTATCACTACAACCTCCTGTCTTCCTATTTGGAGACTCATCATGAAAACAAAGGTAAGGGTTTGCAGAAAATTTACATCAGAATGAAGTAAAAGCAATGTTTCCTGGAGTCTCGATATTTGGTGATGTATGAATCAATTCAAACAAAAAAATTGTAAAGGAACCGAGCTTTTAAATAACCATCTACATAATGAAAACTCTTGGATCTAACATGTGTTTGCCATACTTCAAATTGTTCACATGCAAAATGCATGTCACATTCATTGCACTGTTGCGCTTGATTGGCTAAAATATCACATTAATTGAAAAGTAACAAATCACATAAATGAATAATACTGATTCCCTTAACTATTACAGTAGGTGGGAAAAGCACCAATAAAGAATAAGTAAAAAGCCCCCAAAACAAATGAAAACAAATGCCAAAATGGTTGCAAATAACTTGTGAGGAGAAATTGTGAATATATATATGTATATATTTTGGCAATGCTTGCCAACATCTATCTTTCTCAGTAGTCTGAAGATATAGTACCAAAAGATAAGTTTCTAGCAAATGCATAGAAAATTAAATAATCATTAGAATTACACATTGAGTTCCCGTGTTGTGTTTTAAATCTCTGCAAGAACTCCCTCAACATGCTGCCCCTCTATCTGGGACCAGGGCTCAAATCCTGCGACATTCCTGGGCTAGGGAGGGAAACGCTAGCCAATGCTCCCACTTTAGTGTCACCTGCTGGAAAGTGTGCGTATGTGGAAGTAGACCTGGGTTACCAACACTCGCTGCCTAGGCACACAGATGAGGAATAGCCACTCGGGTGCTGGGAAGAAAAGTGGCAAAAGAGAATGGGTGAAAACTCTCACCAGAAATACACCAGAGCCTGGATGTTGAAATGGTATGTGGGATATGTTTTATTTCAGTGCTGTTTTTACTCCAAATTTTAGTGAAGTAACAAAGATGGCAGACAGTGGTTTTCCTATAGTTAGGTCATTATGTCAACATACTGATATCCCCCTCTCCTACCCTCCTTTCCCCCACCCCCTCCCAACCCCGTGGAGTAGGGGGCTGCTGCTTCAGATGCACCCTTTCTCTGATGGGGTCAGCATTAAGGAGTGTAGTCCAACATAGATGCCACCTTCCCAGTATTGTGCTTGGATTGCGCTTGTCAGTGCTGACCCCACCAGAGTAAACCACTAGGGGTGTATCTCAAGCACCCCAACTTTTATCTTTGCTCCAAAGCACAGAGACCTTTCATCTCCAGGTGTTCCCACTGCTCTGGAACGTGCTGGATCGTGGCCCCAGCATCCCTCTATGGGTCCTTCAGGAAGCGAGTATGCCTCATTGCACTCGATGTACCAGATTTAGGATCATAGGAACAGGAGTAGGCCATTCAATCCCTCGAGCCTATTCCGCCATTCAATCAGATAAAGGCTGAACTATGTCTTAACCTCCATTTACCTGCCTTGATTCCATATCCCTTAGTACCCTTGCAGGGTTGGAGCACATGGTGTTGGGGGTAATGGACTGACGTGGATAGAGAACTGGTTGGCAGACGGGAGGATAGCTAATGTAACACCACTTTTTAAGAAAGGAGGGAGAGAGAAAACAGGTAATTATAGACGGGTTAGCCTGACATCAATAGTGGGGAAAATGTTGGAGTCAATTATTAAAGATGAAATAGCAGCGCATTTGGAGAGCAGTGACAGGATCGGTCCAAGTCAACATGGATTTATGAAGGGGAAATCGTGCTTGACAGGTCTTCTAGAATTTTTTGAGGATATAACTGGTAGAGTGGACAAGGGAGAACCAGTGGATGTGGTGTATTTGGACTTTCGAGGGGCTTTTGACAGGGTCCCACACAGGAGATTGGTGTGCAGGGTTGGAGCACATGGTATTGGGGGTAATGTACTGACGTGGATAGAGAACTGGTTGGCAGACAGGAAGCAGAGAGTCGGGATAAACTAATCCTTTTCAAAGTGGCAGGCAGTGACTAGTGGGGTGCTGCAGGGCTCAGTGCTGTGACCTCAGCTATTTACCATATGCATTAACGATTTGGATGAATGAATTGAGTGTGGTATCTCCAAATTTGGAGATAACACTAAGCTGGGTGGCGGTGTGAGCTGTGAGGTGGATGCTAAGAGGCTGCAGGGTGACTTGAACAGGTTAGGTGAGTGGGCAAACGCATGGCAGATGCAGTATAATGTGGATAAATGTGAGGTTATCCACTTTGATGGCAAAAACACAAAGGCAGAATATTATCTGAATGGCGGCAAATTAGGAAAAGGGGAGGTGCAATGAGACCTGGGTGTCATGGTACATTGAAAGTTGGCATGCAGGTACAGCAGGCAGTGAAGAAGGCAAATGGTATGTTGGCCTTCACAGCTAGGGGATTTGAGTATAGGAGCAGGGAGGTCTTACTGCAGTTTTACAGGGCCTTAGTGAGGCTTCACCTGGAATATTGTGTTCAGTTTTGGTCTCGTAGTCTGAGGAAGGAGTTCTTGCTGTTGAGGGAGTGCAGCGAAGGTTCACCAGACTGATTCCCGGGATGGCAGGACTGATATATATGAGGAGAGACTGGATTGACTGGGCCTGTATTCACTGGAGTTTAGAAGGATGAGAGGGGATCTCATAGAAACATATAAAATTCTGACGGGACTGGACAGGTTAGATGCAGGAAGAATGTTTCCGATGTTGGGGAAGTCCAGACCCAGTGGACATAGTCTAAGGATAAAGGGTAAGCCATTTAAGACTGAGATGAGGAGAAACTTTTTCACTCAGAAAGTTGTTAATCTGTGGAATTCCCTACCGCAGAGAGTTGTTGATACCAGTTCATTAGATATATTCAAGAGGGAGTTAGGTATGGACGTTACGGCTAAAGGGATCAAGGGGTATGGAGAGAAAGCAGGAAAGGGGTACTGAGGGAATGATCAGCCATGATCTTATTGAATGATGGTGCAGGCTCGAAGGGCCGAATGGCCTACTCCTGCACCTATTTTCTATGTTTTTATGTTTCTAACAAAAATGTATCAATCTCAGTTTTGAAATTTTCAATTGATCTAGACTCAACAGCTTTTTGAGGAGAAAAATCAAGATTTCCACCACTCTTTGCCTGAAGAAATACTTCCTAGCATCACCCCTGAGCAGCCTAGATCTAATTTTAAAGTTATATCCTCCTTAAGGCAGGTGGAAGCTCTGCCCCAAACAATACCAATGGAAACTCGAGTTAAAGGCCGGGGCCCAGCATTTGGGATCAGAGCAGAGTTAGCAGCTGTTAACGGCACCGACGAGCAATTCCTGGGCCACTGTATCTAATAGCTCAATAACAAATATCTGAACTGCAAAATTGCACTGTTGTGCTGGCAGCTTGGGACCTTTCCACAGCAAAGTGCTGATTGAGATTTTAGGCATGCATAGGTATGTGGCCAAGTAACTGTGCATAGCAATTCACAGTGCAAAGAAAATCAGGACAATGGGAGGTTATGCTCCCAGCTCTGACTGCCTCTTTCCAAAGAAGGAGATATTTTAGTGAGGCCCATGTTGCAATTCACATTGTTTAGGTGAGCTCTGCTGCCTTCATCTATACAATGGACAAATTCGTAATGTCAATGGCTGGCTAGAAGTAATTGGATTCATAAAGCTACCTTTCCATTCTGAAAGTCCATTGAAAAGTTCACTTGTTTTGGTAGAAACATTGACATGTAGTTACTATTTGTTTGCTGCATTAGGTAATTTTGATGCGAAGATTGCCATTTTTGCCTTTTTCTTTACTAAGTTTTCCTACGATATTGTTGATTGCTGCTACAAAGTGCTGAGATTGGGAATTTACTGAAGGTTCCTATTGCACTTCCAGATTTATATGAGGAAGATGAGTTCATGGTGGGACAACAAATGCAATTGTGAACAATTCATGAGGTATTACAACTCTGTTCATTACTACTTTAGGACTTGCATTTACAGGCCCCAGCACTCCTATCTGAACATTTCAGGCCTGTCTTTACCACCTCCACTTCACAAGAGAGACTATCACGGAGCTATCTTTACCAGCTTTTCCTGCAGAAAACGTCTCGAACAGGGTTCTCTCCAAGCTCCTGCAAGAGATAGTTGCCAGATTGGTTAGTATGCAATCTTTAGATGTGATCATCATCATCATCATAGACAGTCTCTCGAAATTGAGGAAGACTTGCTTCCACTCTAAAAGTGAGTTCTCAGGTGACTGTACAGTCCAATACAGGAATTACAGTCTCTGTCACAGGTGAGACAGACAATCGTTGAAGGAAAGGGTGGGTGGGGAGTCTGGTTTGCTGCACATTCCTTCTGCTGCCTGCGCTTTCTTTCTGCATGCTCTCGGCGACGAGACTCGAGGTGCTCAGCACCCTCCCGGATGCTCTTCCTCCATTTAGGGCGGTCTTTGGCCAGGGACTTCCAGGTGTTGGTGGGGATGTTGCATTTTATCAAGGAGGCTTTGAGGGTGTCCTTGAAACATTTCCTCTGCCCACCCGGGGCTCACTTGCCATGTAGGAGTTCCAAGTAGAGCACTTGCTTTGGGAGTCTTGTGTCAGGCATGCAAACAATATGGCCCGCCCAACGGAGCTGGTCGAGTGTGGTCAGTGCTTTGATGCTGGGGACGTTGACCTGATCGAGGACACTAACGTTGGTGCGTCTGTCCTCCCAGGGGATTTGCAGGATCTTGCAGAGACATCGATGGTGGTATTTCTCCAGCAATTTAATGTGTCTACTGTATATGGTCCACGTCTCGGAGCCATACAGGAGGGCGGGTATCACTACATCCCTGTAGACCATAAGCTTGATGCCAGATTTGAGGGCCTGATCTTCGAACTCTCTCTTCCTCAGGTGGCCAAAGGCTGTGCTGGTGCACTGGAGGTGGTGTTGGACCTTGTCGTCGATATCTGCCCTTGCTGATAAGAGGCTCCCGAGGTATGGAAAGTGGGCCACGTTGTTCAGGGCCGCGCCGTGGATCTTGATGACTGGGGGGGCAGTGCTGTGTGGCGGGGTCAGGTTGGTGGAGGGCCTTTGTCTTACGGATGTTTAGTGTAAGGCCCATGCTTTCGTACGTCTCGGTGAAGATGTTGACTATGACTAAGAGTTCAGCATCTGACTGTGCGCAGACGCAAGCGTCGTCCGCATACTGTAGCTCGACGAGAGAGGATGGGACAGTCTTGGATCTGGCCTGGAGCTGACGAAAGTTGAACAGGTTCCCACTGGTTCTGTAGTTTAGTTCCACTCCAGTGGGGACCTTGTTGAGTGTGAGGTGGAGCATTGCAGCGAGGAAGATTGAGAAAATGTTGGGGCGATGACACAGCCCTGTTTGACGCCGGTCCGGATGTGGATTGGGTCTGTGGTGGATCCGTTGGTCAGGATCACGGCTTGCATGTCGTCGTGGAGCAGGCGGAGGATGGTGACAAACTTTTGCGGGCAGCCGAAATGGAGGAGGACGCTCTATAGTCCCTCGCGGTTAACAATATCAAAGGCCTTTGTAAGGTCAAAGAAGGCCTTGTACAAGGGTTGGTGCTGTTCCCTACATTTCTCTTGCAGTTGTCGCGCTGTGAAGATCATGTCCGTTGTACCCCGTAGTGGACGTTATTCGCACTGTGACTCCGGAGGAGTTCCTCAGCCACAGGGAGAAGACGGTTGAGGAGGATTCTATCGATGACCTTCCCAGTGGCTGATAACAGGGAGATTCCTCTGTAGTTGCCGCAGTCGGACTTGTCTCCTTTTTTAAAGATGGTCATGATTACTGTATCTCTGAGATCTCCCAGCATGCTCTCCTCTTCCAGATGAGAGAGATGATGTCATGCATTCAGGCCAATAGTGCCTCTCCGCCATACTTTAGTGCCTCAGCGGGGATTCCATCCGCTCCTGATGCCTTGTTGTTCTTGAGCTGACGAATGACCTTTTCTACCTCGTGCAGGGCTGGGGTTTTGCTGAGATGGTGGCGGGTAGCATGCTGTGGGATGGAGTCGAAGACACTCGTGTCAAAGGCAGAGTTTCGGTTAAGGAGATCTTCGAAGTATTCCTTCCAGCGAGCCCTGATTGCCTCAGTGTCCTTGATGAGTGTCTCCCTGCTCTTGGTCAGCAGTGGGGTGGGACATTGGGTGCTTGGGCCGTAGGTGGATTTGACTGCGGTGAAGAATCCTCGCACATCATGGCTGTCGGCCAGCTGCTGAATGTTTCTGTGCTTTCTCCACCCACCATCTATTCTTTAGGTCACGGGTTTTTTGTTCGACCTCGACCTTAAGCCGTCTGTTAAAGCTGCTTTGCTACTCCCGAGTTGGGTTTTTGTTTTAGGTTCAGAAATGCCCTGCGCTTGCGACTTATTAGCTCTTGGATCTCCTGATCATTTTCATCAAACCATTCCTAGTGTTCCCTGGTTGTGTGACCGAGCGTCTCTTCACTGGTTATGGTGGCCTGGATGGCAGACTAAGTGCTGTGGGCATTTTGCATCTTGGTGTCATGAAGTGAGGCGCTGGCTATATAGGGCTCTCTTAGCTGGGTCTTTGAGTGCCCCGGTGTTGATTATTCTGCGGCACTGCTTCTGCTGCCATCGCCACTTTGGGGCTATACTGATGTTGATGACGGAATGGACTAGGTGGTCGTCAGTTCCTGTCATGGCGTGGGTGAACATGTATCAAGCAGAGCACAGCTGCTATGTTTACTAAGGGCAACACATTCATTACTGTACCTGTGGAAGTCATCAGCTAGGCAAGATATAGAACTTTCACTGGATGACTGGATTTCAAAGAATACATAGTATGTAGATAGCACCCATGTAATATCAGTACTCCTCGCACCAACTCCTTGGGCTACAAAAACAGAAAGAAATTCCATTCAATTGATGTGCAAGTGATGCTAAAACATACAAACATCATAATGGAAGTCAATGCTATTATCCAGGAAGTACCCATGACACCTTTATTATGTGGTAGTCAATGGTGTTCACATTATTTGAAGCCTCACACAGATTGCACGAATGATTGCTGGGAGACCAGGATTATCCTTTAAAACCATGATTGATGACCCCACTGAAACCACTGGACTGCACGGAGATCATTTTCAACCTCCGTTAATGGAAAAGAAAATCGGCGGGATTTAAAATGGCTTCCGATCTGCTACAACCTGTTTCGTACCCCTGCCGAAGTTGAATTTTATCCCCCCCATGTCGACATTTTCCCATTGCTTTAAAACTACCCTTGCAGGCCTTCAGACAATAAGTGGTGCCATTGTACCTATCTCCCACATCCTCTGCCTCCAGCAGAACTCAATGGGAACTGAAAAGCATTATAAAATGCTTGGCCCTAATCCTCTCGCATGTTTCCCCTGTAAGATGTTGCCCAAATTTAAAAAAATGTACTGCACACAACTGCAAGTAAAACTTATTCCACTCTACCATAAATTGCTTTACATAGAGCTGGGTTGTCTTGCTCCCTCTAGTTATGGCCCTCTCTTCTTTGGCAGGCCCTGAGCCTTGCTCCACAATTGCTGTAACCCCTCTTCATCAGTGAAACCAGAAAACCTGGAGCTCCCCTACTTTCATCCACTTACTTTCCCCAGGGCTTCCTCTTCTGAATGGTTCATTCTCTGGTTGGCAACCAGTAACTAGTGGGGTGCCGCAGGGATCAGTGCTGGGACCCCAACTATTTACAATCTATATTAATGACTTGGAAGAAGGGACTGAGTGTAACGTAGCCAAGTTTGCTGATGATACAAAGATGGGAGGGAAAGCAATGTGTGAGGAGGACACACAAAATCTGAAAAAGGACATAGACAGGCAAAGTGAGTGGGCAAAACTTTGGCAGATGGAGTATAATGTTGGAAAGTGTGAGGTCATGCACTTTGGCAGAAAAAAATGATAGAGCAGGTTATTATTTAAATGGAGAAAAATTGCAAAGTGCTGCAGTACAGCAGGGCCTGGGGGTACTTGTGCATGAAACACAAAAGGATAGTATGCAGGTACAGTAAGTGATCAGGAAGGCCAATGGTATCTTGGCCTTTATTGCAAAGGGGATGGAGTATAAAAGCAGGGAAGTCTTGCTACAGCTGTACAGGGTATTAGTGAGGCCACAGCTGGAATTCTGCGTGCAGTTTTGGTTTCCATATTTACGAAAGTATATACTTGCTTTGGAGGCAGTTCAGAGAGGGTTCACTAGGTTGATTCCGATGATGAGGGGGTTGACTTATGAGGAAAGGTTGAGTAGGTTGGGTCTCTACTCATTGGAATTCAGAAGAATGAGAGGTGAACTTATCAAAACGTATAAGATTATGAGGGGTCTTGACAAGGTGGATGCAGAGAGGATGTATCCACTGATGGGGGAGACTAGAACTAGAGGACATGATCTTAGAATAAGGGGTCGCCCATTTAAAACAGAGATAAGGAGAAATTTCTTCTCTCAGATGGTTGTAAATCTGTGGAATTCGTTGCCTCAGGGAGCTGTGGAAGCTGGGACATTGAATAAATTTAAGACAGAAATAGACAGTTTCTTAATCGATAAGGGAATAAGGGGTTATGGGTAGCGGGCGGGGAAGTGGAACTGAGTCCATGATCGGATCAGCCATGATCTTATTGAATGGCGGAGCAGGCTTGAGGGGCCGTATGGCCTACTCCTGTTCCTATTTCTTATGTTCTTATGTTCTGTGGCCACACCTCAGGCAGGACCTCTCCCCATGGCCTCTTCTCAATTGGCCAGGTACACCACTTACAAGGCCATCAATATCAATAAGGGAGTGGGTAGGGTTTCCAAACATTGGTGTACGATTGGCATTGGCCAGGCATACCTGCAACATAAATGGGACCCACCTGGAAGTCCAGACTAGGAACATAGGCTGAGGCATGGCCACAGAACATAACTTTAAAAATTATTTTAAGACAGCTCCCATTTGTAAGAGAGACTAAAATCTTCTTTTGAGAGAGGTCCTGACTCTCAAAATCACAAGGATGGGAAATATGTAGATCTCTTTACTGAGGTACAATGAGTGTCATGTCTCTCAAACTTGTATTATGAAAACATTTTGCTTCCAATGAGGATCAAATGTAAATGCGCCATGAACTTTCAATACAGCTGCAACCAATTTAATCCCGTGGTCAAAGAATTACCTATTTAAATCATCCAGTACTATGCAATGTGGTAATCTGAAAGAGAGAAGTCCGCTGTCATTGTAACTAACCATAATTGAAGGCTATTTAATTGTCTAAATCGTCAAGCTTGTCTGGTGAAAATGCTTGTTTCAGCATTGTATCACTCTATGGAATAGTAAAAGACTGTCAAATTTAACTGGGGGTTTCATAGGCTACACGTTCACATAAATGCTTGTGAATGAATTATGCATGGTGGCCAACAGATTTCCTAATTGGAATCTTTATTATTTTTCCGGCTCTACTTTATTTATGCTTTTACTGTCTTAGTATAGAGTAATTGCCTAACTTATGACAATATTGAGTTGCCGGTCCCTGCAGTATCAGCAGAACTTGCTTTCTGAAAGCACATTGAAGTTCAAAGAAAATATTTTCGACTTGCCAGACTGCTTGGATCCTTCATGCTACATATTTTTCTCTTGAAAACTTGATGGAAGTCATGCACGTGCCTAGAATTAGATCAGCACAAAGTGGTCTGTGTTACACACTATATTGCCTCATGGTTACAACTTTGCAAAATAAAAATGATCGTTATTTCCTTCCTAATGGTCTATAGCTTAAAAAATCCAACATGAAACAGAAAGAGTTACTTTGGTAAACAAGCTGGGCTGGATTTTCCTCCACAGCACTGTGCAAAATTCAATAGGGTCAAAGCAGACAATTATGAGAAATTCATGCCTTCCACCACCTCACTCCCAACCAATATTTTCTTCTCCCTTTCTTTCCCCAGGACTGCTACTAGCCACTCTTTCCATCCCTGCCACATGCAAATGACAATGGGGGCAGGGTCTGGGACCTCAGCACATTTCCTTCCCTTCTAACCATGTCACCAGCACTTCCCAAAGCTACCATGGGGAAGGTAGAAATAGGCCTCACGAAGCAGGCCTCACGAATGGCCCTGATGTTCCTCTGTGGAGTGAAAGAGCCTTGGAGCAGATTGCTCTCTCTCCAGTTTGGCCTGCATGACTCATCTGTGTGAGTCTCAAAATCTGCCAAGACCTACAAGGCTGCAGCGCCTGCTGTCTTCAAGATGCTCAGATGGAAACAGATCTCAATTCTAATTCCCTATTGCTTCATCAACAATTTACTAATTTCTAAAGAACACGGGCTGGAAATTTGGTTGTGTAGCGCCTCTGTTAGCACCCTGTATGGGCGGGAAAACATCTTGAATTGCTTACCAAATGGCCGCACAGCTTGCAGCGCCCTGCCAGGAAATTTGGTGCTGATTTTGCTGCGGTGCAAAGCGCTACCGCCTCGCTGTGTACTTTCAGTCAGGTCACGACGTCAATTGCCGTGCAATGTCCCGCTAGCTCCTCGGTCGCGAAATTAGGTGCAGCCGCCTCATTTATCATCTGCCCCTAATCACACCCGAGAAACCGGGCAGTACCACCTTCCGTTGGCGCAATCTGCAGCCTATGTAAAGGGAGGGATGAGGAGCATAAATCGGAGTGCACATTGAGTGCAACATTTCTGCAGAGCACCCTGTGTGAATATCTGACTTTAAATCGGAAGATTGGTCATCCATTATAGGGTCCTTACAACTTGAGTGAAATAATTTAATGGGTACATGACTAGTTCGTCAGTGTCGCCTACTCCATGTTCTAGTTAGGCGGCGTCAAGATAGAAGAGCTGTTGTTCATGTAGGGCCACGAATGAGGAGAAGCCACAGACATCTGGACAGGAGGCCTTACCCCCCCACGAGCGTACAGGCAGCAATGCTCATGCCGCCACTTCTCTGAGGAGCAGTGTGTGAGAAGGTTGCACTTTCGAAAGGAAGTGCTGAGAGAGATATGCCACCTTCTACAGTCAGACCTGCAGCCTCATATCGGTACCAGGACTGAGCTGCCCATTGCAGTGAAGGTCACTGTGGCGCTGGCCTTCTATGCCCCTGGCTCCTTCTAGGCTGCAGCAGGGGACATATGCAGCGTCTCTCAATATGCTGCACATTGCTACATTCGCAATGTCACAAAGGCTCTCTACACCAGCAGAATGGACTTCATAACATTCCCAATGGGCTTCCCGAGGGTTCAATTGCCAGTGACTGCACACACATAGCTTTGCGAGCACCATTCGACAACATAGAGGAATTCAGAAAGTGAAAGGGATACCACTCCCTAAACGTGTAGCTGGTGTGCAACCACATGCAGCACATCCTCACAGTGAATGCTATCCAGGGAGTGCCCATGATGCGTTCATCCTGCGTGAGAACACTGTGCCACGAGTGTTTCAGCCACCATGGGAGCGGCGGGGCTGGCTGATTAGGTACATAGGATACGGCCTAGCCACCTGGCTAATGATCCCCCTCCGCAACACCACCACACAAGCGGAGCATCGCTACGACAGACATGTGGCCACCTGCAACATCATCGAGCAGACAATAGGGGTGCTCAAGCAGTATTTCTAATGCCTGGCGGTAGCCTTCAATACTCGCTATTCATTGTAGTGTGCTGCATGTACTGCATGCTACACAACTTGGCCATCATGAGGGGCCAGGCATTGCCAGTGGGGATTGCCTCAATCACCACAACCAAACGCCTCCCCCCAGCAAGTAACAAAACAAAATACAACGTCCCGTTGAAAGACCATCAAACACAATGGGGGGAAATTCAGTCTGTTGCTGCCTCTGTTCACGCCCCGGAGGGGCAGTAATATCTGCAGAAATATTTCCAGCTTCTAGCACCCTGCTGGGACATTCGGTGCCGGTTTTGTGGGGACACAGAGCAGAGCAGTATCGCCTGGGAGAGGCGAGCCGATGTGCAACGCCCCTGGTTGAGTCACCATTCCTAAATTTGTTTTCTGGGGGACCCATAGCACCTAGCACCTCATTGCCTGCCCCAGTGGGACCGCCTGAGAAAGCGGGCGGTCTGAGCTGTATCGGTGGCAGTGAGGGGAGGAATGTCTACCTGAGGTCCGTGTGATTGATTTTTAATTTTTTTATTTTTGAGATTTATGTTTATATGGCGTCAATTAGATATTGGGAATGTTTTTGGTGGTTTTGTTGCCGATTTTATTTTTCCCAGAGTGCTCTGAGGCTGGGTCTTTAGCTCGGGATTTTCAGTTGCTCAGTTGACCTAGCACCCTAAAAGAGATGTGAAATGCCTCCTTTAGCACTCCACACTCAGAGCCCAGCTGATGAATTTTGCGGCTGCAGACACAAACCATTTCCGGTGTAAAATTTACTGCCCGCCGCCATTAGCGCCTCAAAATGGGCGGTACCGAATTTCCACCCCAATGAACTTAAACAATGTCTGGACAAACGCCCCTTCCATTAGTCATCCCACAGCAGCACCCATGTGCCATATTAGGCAATAGGTTGCGTCAAACAATGCAATAATATTTACCATTATTTACACGATGAGGACATCTGTCCATGGTGGGCAAAGTCTATAATTCAGACTTCCTCTGACAGTTGCCACCCTTCACTTTTACCATCCTCCAATGCCGAGTGCTCCTCCTCACTGTTGCCTCAGTGCCTTCTGCAAGACTGCTTGAGGGCTGCTGTGTGTGTGGGGCAGACAGTGCAGATGGCCTAGCAGGATGCCCTGGACCAACTCTGAGCCTGGAAGGCTTGGCTGTGGACTGCACCGCCTCAGCATCAGTGGCAGCAGTCTCAGATGGCTTGGGTGTAGACCGCAGCAGGTGCAAATGCGGAGTGGCAGTGGTGGGGGCTGGAATGCTGTAATCTTGAGGAAGGACAGCACCTTCCATTTCCAGCGGCCCACTGCCACTCCCCCGGGAGAGAGCATCAGCATCCAGATCAATCTGTGGGAGCACACATTGCTGGCCTGCTTCAGCACTGTCACTTCTCCGTTGGACTGTGGGGAACATAGAGAGGATGGCAGCGGTCAGTGATTGCATGGCATCACTCTGCAACTGACTCACAGCACACTGAGTCTGAAATGTAGCAGTCTGCGAGTTCATGCCTTCATCACTGACAGCATCACATCACAAAGTGCTTGCGTGGCTTTGCCAGTGATGTGATAGCTGCTGCCACTTCAACTATGGCATGTGCCATCACCTCTGGGACTCCACTGTTACTCGCTATGCATCTGCCTCTGTAAGTGAGCAAGAATGGGCTCGGTGGACACGTCAGAGGCACGAGCAATGCTTGAGATTGTCTCCCCCAACCTCACAGCAAGTGCATTCCTGCTCTGCGGGACCTTCTCCAGTGCACTCATGAGGTCATGGTGCATTTGTGTGGTCTCTCTGGCCATAGCCTCCAAGTCCAGGTTCGCATCTGGCTGTGTTTCAGCGGAACTCCTGGGCCGACTCACCCTCTGGGGAGCTGGCCTCTGAGTTTCCCCTCCTGCTCGGCGTTGCTGTAGGCCACTGGAGCCACAGGCTCTTCAAACGCCTCGAATTCAGGGTCCTCGACCGATGTGGTATCCCCACTCAGTGGGACTGATGGAGTGTCCTGCTCAGTGACCGAACTGTCATCTCCACCCTCGTCATCTCCCCCGTTGGCCGATGTTGATGGATCACTGGCAGGCTGCCACGCTTCTGGCTTATCATCTGTAAGCACAAAGCAACAGATGTGTGGTTAGCAGCAGGGGAGGGGGCAGGAAGATAAGAGGAAGAGGGCATTGGACATTTATATGTAAAGGGGGTGGGCCATTTGTTATCAAGGGTCTCGGAACTCACATAAGTCGCAAACGCCATCCACATACCGCCACTATCCATAGGGGGCTCTGCTTCACTGCCCGCCACTGCGCCAACTGGTGTGCCCATGAGGGCGGACACTCGCTCCTCGACCTGAGTGAGGTCCTGCAGATCAGACTCCCCTTCTCTGGTGCGCTGCTGCTCTCGACGATTATGAGCCAATTTTGCCTGCAATAAGAAAGTGTGAGTGAGTGTACAGCTCATCGTGTGGCACATGTGCCTTCCATAGTAGAGTAGCTCCTACTGTCTGGAAGTGTTTAGATGTCCATTAGAATCTGCGTAGCTACGCATTGTGCATGTGGGAATGGTGGGATCAGGTGAGAGCCACCAAGGATTATGGATTAGGCTGACGTTTTGTAAACACATATCAAGAGTCAAAGGGTAGTGTGAAGAAGGGTGTGACACTTGAATGTGCTTGTGAACTGAGCCTCCACTTTTCACTTTACCTAATATAGTTTTGGAGATATCAATGACGTACTCAAAAATACTGCACAATACAAAGTCTAACAAAGAACACAGAATGGTCAGAAACAATTACAATAAGCCAGGTTGATGTGGTTGATCAACTTCGGCCTTGACTTGCCTCCTCACAGGCATGTCAAGGCCGAATATTATTTCATTGTCAGTCTGCGCCAAACAAGAATTTATAATTGAAAATCAGGAATGGCATTTGGAATACAGGTTAACTCCTTGGCCGACTAAAAATGTGCTTAGATTAGAAAATTGCTTAGATTTCTTAATCTCATGAATAAACAGCCATGAGATGAATGATCAGTTAATCTGTTATTATTGGTATGCCAGGAATATCCTGTAATATTTTTGGCACCGCACAGCCCCTTTAAGATGCTGTGTGGGCCATTCAAAATATCGTGTATGCAGTTTTTACATTGAAAAGTGGGCAAGCCAGCTGCATGGGGTCCCTGGAGCGTGGCCGCACAGCTTAAAGGGAACATCAACCAGGACCACTCGGCTTCAGACATCATTACAGCCTTCGTCCAAACATGGACAAAAGAGCTGAATGCTGGAGATGAGGTGAGAGTGATTGTCCTTTACATCAAGGCAGACTTTGACCGAGTGTGGCATCAAGGGGCCGTGGCAAAATTGAAATCAATGGGAATCAGTGGGGGAAACTCTCCACTGACGGGAGTCATACCTAGCACAAAGAAAGATGGTTGTGGTTGTTGGAGGCCAATCACTTCAGCCTCAGGACATTGATGCAGAAGTTCCTCAGGGCAGTGTCCCAGGCCCAACCATTTTAAGCTGTTTCATCAATGACCTTCCCTCCATCATAGATCAGAGGTGGGGATGTTCACTGATGATTGCACAGTGTTCAGTTACATTCGCAACTTCTCAGAAAATGAAGCAGTCCATGCCCACATGTAGCAAGACCTGGACAACTTTCAGGCTTTGGCTGATAAGTGGCAAGTAACATTCGTGCCACACAAGTGCCAGGCAATGATCATCTCCAACAAAAGAAAGTCTAACCACCTCCCCTTGACATTCAATCGCATTGCCATCATCAAATTCTCCACTACAAACATCCTGCAGGTGACCATTAACCAAAAACTTAACTGGAACAGCTAGATAAATACTGTGGACACAAGAGCAGGTCAGGTGATAACTATTTTGCAGCGAGTGACTCACCTCCTGATTCCCCAAAGCCTTTCCACGACTTACAAGGCAGAAGTCAGGAGTGTGATGGAACTGTCTCCACATGCCTAGTTAAGTGCAGTTCCAACAACGCTCAAGAAGCTCGATACCATCCAAGACAAAGCAGCCCACTTGATTGGCACCCCATGCACCAACTTCAACATTCACTCCCTCCAACACAAATGCAGCCCTTATTGGGCCCGCATGGCACCAAAAAGAAAATATAGGGAACATTGGCTGCAGTGTGTAGCATCTACAAGATGCACTGCAGCAACTCACCAAGGCTTCTTTGACAGCACCTCCAAAACTCGCAACCTCTACCACCTGGAAGGACAAGGGCAGCATGCACTTGAGAACACCACCACCTCCAAGTTCCCCTCCCAATCACACATCATACTGACTTAGAAATATATCGCTGTTCCTTCTTCGTCGCTGGCTCAAAATCCTGGCACTCCCTCCCTTACAGCACTGTGGGAGTACCTTCACCTCACAGACTGCCGCGGTTCAAGGCAGCAGCTCACCACCACCATCTCAAGGGAAATTAGGGATTGTTAATAAACGCTGGTCTTGCCAGCGATTCCCACATCCCGTGAATGAATTTAAAAAATAATTTTTTTGTAGGATTTTCAATTAGGCCTATCCAACTGTTTAATTCTTTTGTTTCATGTGTTTACCTGAGGCTTTGCTTATTTGCAGGTCTTGATCACTGACAAGGCTATCTCCAACCACTTTCTTATCCCCTTATTCATTTTGTGTACTCCTAGCCCTGTCTCTCTGCCATTCCACCCCTGCAAAAAACAACTACCACCTTAAGTGTCTGCTTCACTTCTCCACACAGGCTAGCGTCAACAACTCCATCAATTTGTTCCATAAATCTCTTACCTCCATCTTTGATGATCGAGTATCCACTGTGTTCCAGATGGTGTCTCACCCCCACCGTACCCCAGCACACAAGCCATCTCTGCATTCTCAAGCCTCATGCAGAAGTTGTGTTCAACTGCACTGGCAATTCACCGTCAATTCTTGCTTGGCCAATTCAAACAGTTCCACCATTCCCTCTCCAAAGCCAAATCCTCCATTGTATCAAGCCAGACGGCAAGAAATAACCAAAATCTATTCCTCCACTGCCGACTGCTTCATCAGACCTCCTCCGCGAGGAGATTATGGATTTATTTGTATTTAAAATCAACAACATACACGTGTCTACTATGACTTTCTCCAAAATTCCCAGCAGAACCAAGACCACTTTGTTCAATTCAGACCGGCATGCCTCTGGTATCAAGTCCATTCGCCTTCTCGCTGAGTTGCTAACATTTAATTTTCCCACTTCAACATTGTCCACTTTTAATTCTACTTCTCTTCCTCTGCTACTATAACCATAATCCATGTCCTATCACTTCAAGGACTGACTACTCAAATATTGTCCTCTCTGATACTCCTCCTTTGCCCTTTACAAACTTCAATTAATCCGGAACTCTGCTTGTTGTTTATCCTCTCACCACAGGTACTGCACACTTATCACCCCTGTCCTTGCTAAACTCCACTGGCTCCCCATTTCAAGGTTCTTTTCCTCATTTTTGAATCCCTATATGGCCTCACTCCGCTTAGTGGTGTTCTCCAGCCACATGTCTGAGCTCACATCTTTCACTCCTCCGAATCTGTGTATTACTTGTTTCCTGATCCACCAGTGAAGACTAATTTTTCATTCCACTTTCCCATTCTTCTGAAACTCTCTCCCACATCCACTTCTCCTTGCTATCTCTTCCTTCAAATCCTCGTTAAAATTTGTTTCTGACCTTCCCTTCCATTTTTCTATCTGGCATCCTTCCCTTCCCTTTCAAATGTGCACTGAGATGTTCTTCTATATGAAGCATGCTATATGAACGCAAACTGCTATTGTTGTTGTTATACATGACAGACAACATAAGAACATAAGAAATAGGAGCAGGAGTAGGCCATTTGGCCCCTCGAGCCTGCTCCGCCATTCAATAAGATCATGGCCGATCTGATCTCTGCCTCAACTCCACTTTCCTGCCCGCTCCCCATATGCCTTGACTCCCCTACTGTTCAAAAATCTGTCTATTTCCACCTAAAATATATTCAATGACTCAGCCTCCACAGCTCTCGGGGTAGAGAATTCCAAAGATTCATGACCCACTGGGAGAAGAAATTCCTCCTCATTTCCGTTTTAAATGAGCGACCACTTATTCTGAAACTATGCCCAGTAGTTCTAGATTCTCCCACGAGGGGAAACATCCTATCTGCATCTACACTGTCAAGCCTCTTCAGTACCTTATATGTTTCAATAAGATCACCTCTCATTCTTCAAAACTCCAATAGTATAGGCACAACTGCTCAACCTTGCTTCATAAGACAAGCCTTTTATTTCAGGAATCAACCTAGTGAACCTTCTCTGAACTGTCTCCAATACAAGTATATCCCTCCTTAAATAAGGAGACCAAAACTGCAGGCAGTACTCCAGGTGTGGTCTCACCATACAGTTGTAGCAAGACTTCCCTACTTTTACACTCCATCCCCCTTGCAATAAAGGCCACCATTCCATTTGCCTTTCTAATTACTTGCTGTACCTGCATGCTAACTTTTTGTGTTTCATGTACGAGGACATCCAGATCCCTCTGTTCCGCAGCATTTTGTAGTCTCCATTTAAATAATAATTAGCTTTTTTATTCTTCCTACCAAAGTGGATAACTTCACATTTTCCCACATCATCTGCCAATTTTTTGCCTACTCACTTAACCTATCCAAAGCCATTTGCAGATTATTTGTGTTCTTCTCACAACTTGCTTTCCCTTCATCCAAGTCGTTAATGTAGATTGTAAATAGTTGAGACCCCAGCACTGATCCCTGTGGCACCCCACTGGTTACAGTTTGCTAATCTGAAAATGGCCCATTTATCCTGACACTCTGTTTTCTGTTAGTTAGCCAATCCTCTATTCATGCTAATATATTACCCCAACCCCGTGAGCTCTTATCTTGTGCAGTAACCTTTTATATGGCACCTTATCAAATGCTTTCTGGAAATCCAAATACACTATATCTACTGGTTCCCCTTTATCCACCCTGCTTGTTACATCCTCAAAGAACTCTAGCAAATTTGTCAAACATGATTTCCCTTTCATAAAACTATGTTGACTCTGCTTGATTGTATTATGATTTTCTAAATGTCCTGCTATATGACTTCCTTAATAATGGACTCCAGCATTTTCCCAATGACAGATATTAGGCTAACTGGTCTATAGTTTCCTGCTTTCTGTCTCTCTCCTTTCTTGAATAGGGACGTTACATTTGCGGTTTTTCAATCTGCTGGGGACCTGTCCAGAATCCAAGGAATTTTGGTAGATTACAACCAATGCATCCACTATTTCTGCAGTCACTTCTTTTAAGACACTAGGATGCAGGCCATCAGGTCCAAGGGACTTGTCCACCTTTAGTCCCATTAGTTTGCCTAGTACTTTTTCTCTAGTGATAGTGATGGTTTTAATTTCCTCGCTCCCTATAGCCCCTTGATTATCTATTATTATTGGGATGCTTTTAGTGTCATCTACCATGAAGGCCGATACAAAATATTTGTTCAAAGTCTGCCATTTCCCTGTTTCCCATTATTAATTCCCTAGTCTCATCCTCTAAGGGACCAACATTTACTTCAGCTACTCTCCTCCTTTTTTATACCTGTAGAAGCTTTAATGTCTGTTTTTATATTTCTTGTTAATTTATTCTCATAATCTAGCTTCTCCTTCTTTATTATTTTTTTAGTTATTCTTTGCTAGTTTCTAAAAAATTCCCAATCCTCTGGCCTACCACTCATCTTTGCAACATTGTATGAGTTTGTTTTCAATTTGATACCATCCTGAACTTCATAAGTTAGCCTCGGATGACTCCTCCTTCTCGTTGAGTCTTTCTTTCTCACTGGAATATATCTTTGCTGAGAGTTATGAAATATCTCCTTAAGTATTTGCCACTACTTATATATCGTCTTATCCTTTAATCTATCTGCCCAGTCCATTTTAGCCAACTCTGTTTTCATACCTTTGTAATTGCCTTTATTTAAGTTTAGGACACGAGTTTCAGACCCGAGTTTCTCACCCTGAAACTGAATTTGAAATTCTAACATGCTATGATCCCTAGAGGATCCTTTACTATGAGACCATAATTAATCCTATCTCATTATATATTACCAGATCTAAAATAGCCTGCCCCCTGGTTGACTCTGCAACGTATTGTTCCAAGAAACCAACCCGAATACACTCTAGGGGCTGGATTTTCGGCTTTGCTCATTTCAGGGTGGTAATGGCAGCAGAGAAGTAAAGTTTGCGCCGGGAAAAGTTTGCACCTAAGTCAGCAAAATTGGGCAGCTGGGCCCTGAGTGTGGGGCTGAGTGGTAAGGGAGGTGCACACCTCTGTTAGGGCTCCAGGCCGGCTGAGCATGTGAAAATCACGAGCTAAAGAGCCGGCCTGGGAGCGCTTTAAGAGAGGTCTGGGGATAAAAAAATTAAAACCTGAAAAATAAACACCAAAAACATTCCCAATACATAGGCCATGCCACCACAATATAAATAGTAAAAAAATAAAAGAAAAAACAATCACACTTACCTGAGGTCAGCATTGCTTACCTCAGTGCAGCTGCTACAGCTTGGAACGCCTGCTTTCACAAGTGTTCCCACTAGGGAGCGCTGTGGGGCACTACGGGTCGGGCAGGTGTTGAAAATTGAGCCGGTGTCGCAACCAAGGGCGTTGCACACCAGCTCGCTTCTTCTGAATGGTAATGCTCAGCGCCTCGCCAAAACCAACCCCAAAGTCCCGGAGGGGTGCCAGGAAGCTGGCCGCCCACGCAGCAGAGCTCACTGCCGCCATTGCCGCCCCTCCAAGGCAGAAACAAAGGTGAGCATTGTTATGTATGTAAACCTGTAAATACCATGTCTAACTAGCAGAGGGCTTATCCCCAGGAGTCCCAAGGGAATCCCACAATCTCTATATATAAGGAAGCTCACAGGCTGGAGAGGCACTCTGAGATCTGTAATAAAGGATTATGGTCACACCTTACTTTGAGCTTGCAGTATCTGGTCTGACTCTTTACTCAAGACATAACAACTGGCGACGAGATATAAATGACGAACCCCACTGCAATAATGCAGAGAACCGTGGACATCCTGGAGAAATTTTCGGAGGGAGATGATTGGGAAACCTTCGTGGAGCGACTCGACCAATAGTTCATGGCCAACGAGCTGGAAGGAGAAGTGAATGCTGCCAAACGAAGGGCGATCCTCCTCACCGTTTGCAGGGTCCATGTCGACTATGCAGGCCCATTCTTAGGAAAAATGTTCTTAGTGGTTGTAGATGCATACTCCAAATGGATTGACTGTGTGATAATGTCGGCAAGCATGTCCGCTGCCACCATTGAAAGTCTATGGGCCATGCTTGCCACGCACGGCCTGCCTGATGTCCTTGTAAGTGACAATGGGCCATGCTTTACCAGTGCTGAGTTCAAGGAGTTCATGACCCGCAATGGGATCAAACATGTCACATCTGCCCTGTTTAAACCAGCGTCCAGTGGTCAGGCAGAACGAGCAGTTCAAACAATCAAGCAGAACTTCAAAAGGGTAACTGAAGGCTCCCTACAGACTTGCTTTCCCGAATCCTGCTTAGTTACCGCACAAGACCCCACTCCCTCACTGGGGTCCTTCCCGCTGAACTTCTCATGAAAAGGGCACTTAAGACAAGGCTCTCATTAGTACACCCTGATCTATATGAACAAGTAGAGAGCAGGTGGCTTCAACAGAATACATATCATGATCGTGCAAATGTGTCACGCGAAATTCAGATAAATGATCCTGTATTCGTGTTGAACTATGGACAAGGTCCCAAGTGGCTTCCTGGCATTGTATTGGCCAAAAAGGGGAGTAGGGTGGTTGTGTTCAAACTGTCAAATGGACTCACCTGCAGTAAATACTTGGACCAAACCAAACTCAGATTCACAGACTATCCAGAACAACCCACAATAGACTCCATCTTTTTCGACCCTCCAACACACGCACAAGTGGCAACCGATCCAGTGGTTGGCCACGAAGCAGAACCCATCAGCCGCAGAAGCCCAGCAGGACTTACCAGCCCCAGCAGCCCTGCAAGGCCAGCTGTGCAGCAGCCCAGCAAGGGCCCAACAAACGACTCACCAAAACCAGCATTTGCAGCGAGACGACAGGAAGGCCCCAGATCAACTCACATTGTAAATAGTTACACTATTGACTTGGCGGCGGGGGGGAGGGGGGTGGGGGGGGAGTGTTGTTATGTATGTAAACCTGTAAATACCATGCCTAACCACCAGAGGGCTTATCCTCTGGCGTCCCAAGGGATACCACAATCCCTTGGGAGCACCTGTATATAAGGAGGCCTCACAGGCTGGAGAGACACTCTGAGATCTGTAATAAAGGACTACGGTCACACCTTACTTTAAGCTTACAGTATCTGTTCTGACTCTTTATTCAAGACATAACAAGCATCGCCAGAAAATCCAACCCTATGAATTCGTCCTCAAGGCTATCTTTGCCAATATGATTTGTCCGATCGATATGAGGATTACATTCGCCCATAATTATTGCAGTACCTTTCCCCATTATTTCTTGATTTATACTCTGTCTTACAGTGTGGCTACTGTTAGGGGGCCACCAGTGACTTCTTTCCCTTACTATTTCTTATCTCCACCCAAACTGATTCTACATCTTGATCTTCTGAGCCAATATCATTTCTCACTGCTGCACTGATCTCATCTGTTATTAATAGAGCTACCCCACTTCCTTTTCCTTTCTGCCTATCCTTCCGAAATGTCAAATACCCCTGAATATTCCGTTTCCAGCCTTGGTCACCTTGCGACCACATCTCTGTAATGGCTATCAGATCATACCCATTTATTTCTACTTGTGCCGTCAACTCATCTATCTTGTTATGAATGTTGCATGCATTCAGATAAAGAGCCTTTAACATTGTCTTTTTACCATTATTTCCTACACTGACTCTAATTGCTGGTGCACTCTTATGTTTGTATGCTCTGTCGCTTCCTGTCACACTCTGGTTATCATTACCCCAATCACCACCCTGCACTATTGCCTTCTCCTTTCTCTTCAACTTTTTAAATTTCCCCTCACCCAAATATAATGGAAGTCTGCAGCCTTGCCATCTGACTCTCGCAATGAAAGGCAAACCCTCTGAAGTCAAAAACAGGTGCCTTCTTGTATTGCATTCAGTTAGAGCATTGGATTCGGTTGAGTAAAACAAAAGCAGTTCACTGAGACACAGAAACAGGTTAGCAAATGATTCAGCAGGGTCTCCCCTACGTATAGCAGCAGAGAAAGGTGTAAGTCAAATAAAACCATTCAAGTTAGACAAGCCTTACATTTCTGACATGGTAGCATATTCAGTTCTGAGGATAAAGCAAGTTTCTTTGGGTTGTGCAATACACTATATACAGTACATTACAGCATTCAACTTGCTAACAGTATATCAACAGTTCTGTCTTGCTTTCCAACTTGAGGGAGGAGAAAAGAAGATGGGGTGAGAGAATCACCCCTTGATATTTATGGGTAGGGAGCAGGGGGGAGCCGTTTTGCATTTGGGAAACCTGGAAGATGTTTTCCCCAGCTCCTGCCGAATTTAAAGGCAGGACATGATTAACATTTTTTTGCTCCACTTCCTGATGGCAGCCAGCCAGATTGAGAGGCTGGCTAGCTGTCGAGTGGGTAGGCCTCCGACACCAAGCTGCAGCAGGGGAGTGGAAAGGAGGGATCGAAAGATTGGGGTGCAGGGGGGTGGAGATTGGAGGCTGGAGTGATTGGAGGCTGGGGCCGGGAGGGGAGGGCGGGGGCTGGACGGGTGGAGATCGGAAGTCCAGGGCGGAGATTGTGGCTTGGGCTGACATCATGGCTCTGGAGATTGTCTGATCGTGGGGTTGGAGGTGGGGGTGTCAGCCGATCACGGGAGTGGTTTAAACGTAAGCTTGG
This sequence comes from Pristiophorus japonicus, assembly GCF_044704955.1. Classification (NCBI taxonomy): domain Eukaryota; kingdom Metazoa; phylum Chordata; class Chondrichthyes; family Pristiophoridae; genus Pristiophorus; species Pristiophorus japonicus. The sequence goes on from NC_091981.1 coordinate 93,486,042, forward strand.
GGTTCGAGGGGGTGAGGGGTGGGGGAAGCACTCCTGCTCCGGCCAGGTTTAAACCGAAAATGGACAAAAACTGTGAGACCCTCAGACTCATTAAAATATTTAAATGAGCCACCCGCCTCCTGGGAACAGATTGGTCACCTATCCCGTCTCTGTTAAAACCGGAAGTAGGCAGGTTCGAGGCAGGTTGGGCTCCACTTTGAAATGTTTAACATTTTAACATCCAACCTGATCCTAACCCACCTGTTTTTGGGAGTTATAATTTTCCCCATAGAATGATACAGCACAGAAGAAGGCTATTCTGCCCATCGTGCCTGTGCCGGCTCTTTGAATGAACTATCCAATTAATTCCTCTTCCTTTTCTTTCCTAGGGCTTTGCAGTTTTTTTCTCCTTTTCAAGTATATATCAAATTCGCTTTTGGTAGTTACTATTGAATTAGCTTCCACCATCCTTTCAGGAAGTGTATTCCAGATCATAGCGATTTTCTGTGTAAAAATGATTTCCCTCAGCTCCTCATTGTTTTTTTGCCTATATACATATATCTGTGAAATATCAACTCAGGAGCCAAGAGATCACAGAGAAGAGAGAAAACACCTTGGATTTCATTTGTATTTACCTCTCAAACTGCGCTGTGAGCTCTCACTCAAAATCTATCTGTGCAGCTCACAGGATGGCTTAGCTCCTTCCCCCACCAGAAAGGCTTGCTCCCAGGTTTTCAGAGCCACAGTAAAGGGTTTGCAATTGTCCTACTGAGGAGTGCTCAACACCCCTGGCATACTTAGATTGGTGACTAGGTTCATGAACACCATAATTCCAGAGGTTGATGAAAGTAATCAACATCTATTTCTAAATACTCGGTTGAAATATCTCAGAATCTTTTTTAAAACCAGCGCCCCGATTGGTTGCAGTAACGGACTCGGGGCGGGACCACTTGCGTCTGGTGCAGAAGTCCCGTCCCAGCCACGAAGTTGTGGTTACCGCCTCTCACAAAAAGTGGAGCGCAATCTCACGCGCTCCATTTCCTGTTGGGGCAGGTTCTGGGACGCTACTGGAGCATGTTGATCAATGCTGCACGGCTGCTCCACATAGCGCTGATGCGTTGTAATGCCCTTCCTGTTTCGTTAAAGGGGAGGGGTGCTGCGCTCTCTGCCGGGCCTCTGATGCCCTCCACTGGGCCACCAAGGTGGTATGGTGCCAAGGCTGCAGCCTGGCACCCAAAACCAAGTGCCGGGCTGCAGGATAGTGGCCCAGACCATGCAACAGAAGAAGTCGGGCCGAGCGGTTCGTTGGCCAAACCGCTCCCCACCTCCCCTTTAACTTCCGCCCCATGAGTGCTGTCGGCCTGGTTTGCGACCTGAGAGGCTGGCGCTGACACTGCACACAGCAACCTCATGGGATGCTGGCCAATTTCCGCTAGGGATTGGAAAGGGGTCGGCGCGAAGCGCTAAGGGGTCGTCGCTCATGGTGATGACGCCATCGCCGATTGCGCGGCGGCCCAGGGTGCCAACGGCGAGGCGCAGTGCTACCATGGCAGCGCCTCCGTTAACTCCCGCTCAATTTTGCGGGAGCTGGTAGCACCCACCCCCCCTCCCCCTTAACTTGTATCAAGAAAAGGGAGGGAAGAGTGAAGATGAAGAAACACTCAATTTCACCAGTTCTCGGTTGTCCTGCAAGGTCAGTTGCAGTGTCCCCCACTGAAAGTCAGCAGCCTTCCACCAGCCATGCTGCAGCCACTGGGGTAGCACTGCATGACATCAGTCGGATAGGCAAAGGCACATGCAAGAGTGATTAGTTGAATTTTTGAAGTGATATTGGATGCATATATGGATAAAGTTGGATTGGAATTTTGCTTTATGATGTCTTTTCTTTCTGCCAAGAGAAAAGTGATGGCCAAGAGAACACGTCAATAACAGAGGGAAGGTAAGGTGTGGGATAAATGTTGAAAGGGGAATTGGGGTTGTGGTCACTGGTATCAGACGGATGATTCCATCCCGGATATCCATGCCAGAAAGGAGCTGTCTGCGTGTCTTCTTCCTCTTCTGCATTTTCCTCTTCTGTGTCTTCCTCTTTGGCTTCTTCCTCCTTGCTTTGCGAGCAACTTGTCCCCTTTGGTGCCTCTGCTTCATCTCCATGTGATGTTGCAATCCAAGGGGGACTACAACTAAAGCGCCCAGAACTGTGAGCAAGTGGTGTTCTCAAAGGACTTCCTTTACCATACAAAGCCTTGCAAGCATCCAGCAGCACTACAAGCACACTTTAACAACTTTTCAAATGTATTGCAGCAAATCACTACTTCAATAAGATAATAAAAAACACTCCAAAAGCTGAAATTGAAAATTACCTGAAAGATGTGTGTGTCCCTTTAAGAAGTGCTGACAACATCTCTTTACAATTGATGGACGCACGTCCTCCCATGTGTGTTTAAGACAGGATGGTACAGAGTGCGGCGATGTCCAAAATTGCAGTCGTGCACCAATACAGGCGTGGCACACCAAGTGACATCACGATCTGCATATTTACATGGGAGAGGTGCGTGCAGGTAACGTGAGTGCAGCCAACCTCTCCAAAATGTCGTGCCCTGTGCTGGAAGTAGACTGAAGCAAGGCGGCCGGCATCTTTTTAACAAAACTGGTCGTAACTGCCAGAGCTGCAACATCGAATTTCACGGCTATAAATTTTTGACTTGTGAAGTTTTATTTGTGACCGCACCATATTCTGTTTATGAAAGTTTTGTGTGAAATAGATTGAGATTTTAAAGTAAATAATGTACAGAAGCTGATTGGATGAAAGCTAGTTTCTGTTGTGAACTGAAGCCTAGCCAGTACGGGTTTGGGTTTGCACCAATATCAGCATAAGTGAACAAAAATTGTAACAAATATTAAGCAGAGTGCAACTGGAGTTAAAATAAAACTTTAAATTGTAATTGAACAGAAATAATGGAGTTTGAATTCACTTTTGCAGAAAGCTGAAGAAAGCCCTAAAGGCTGACAGATTTGACCTTCACTTACATGACATGCTTCATTTGGTAAGACACAATCATACTTATTTAAATAAAATTCACATTGAAAGTGGCTGTAGCCGTCAGAATGTTAATTCAAATGCAGGGAGTTGATTAGTTGTGTTATGTATTGAGATTACTTGAGGACACCTCAATAGAACATTAAATCTCACAATTAGCTATATAAGCAGGAATTAAACTTTAAATGCTATTTATAAAACATGTATGAAAATAAAATGACACAATGAAATACTAAAGGATTGAACAAATCCCACAGTTGCTGTGTCAGAGTAATTCAATGTTTTCTGGATCTATACTAAAAAACCAGGATAAACTGCATTTTTGAAACAAGGAAAATGCAGCATTGGTGATAACCTGAATTCTTAATATCTCCCTGTGTAGTCCTGTCTTTTTTTAATTCTCTTGTAAGAAACTGAGCATAAATTATTCAAGTTCATCATTTGTAAATCACACAGTTACTCTTACACAAATGAATAAAATTGTAGTTACTGGTAATACACCAAGTGATCTTTTTATACAATGAAAAGAATTAAATCTCATTCAAATTCCGTATCCAACTAAATGGAACCTTGTTCTGCAGCGAAATTCAGACAAATTAGTCTTTTATATGTAAGCAGTAGAACATGGCCCAGCCTAGCACCTTTTGTACTGCAAAACCTGAACAGTGCACAGTTAGAAAAATACAGGAAGAACAGCCATTGTGGTGAAAAACCTATTATTATCGGCACACAAGTTGAATTACATAGGGCAGTGTATGCAGAATAGAGCACTGAGATGGTACTGTTTTCGAAATATATGAATGACAATCGCAGTTCTTCGAGTAGACAAAACAAGAAGAAAAGTCAAAGGTACTTGAAACAAACTTGAAACAGACTGTATGAAAAAGATGGTGCGTAATTGGTAGAAAGTGCAAAAGAAATATCCTAGAAAATGCTGTTGTTGTACTCATCAAGGGGTAACTGAGCAGTATTTTAGGTTTCTGAGCAGTAGAAAGAAAGCTGCCTAACCCCTGATTTTATTGCTTACAATAGATACTTTTAAATGTGCACATTAACACTCACACAATAGGCCATCCAGGGGGGACTCGCATTAATTAATGAAAAGTAACATTTGGTCAATGCAATGACAAGGCATTTAAATCCCTGAAATAGTGCAAAGTAGCTCAGGGCAGCTGTTATTGAAGCAATTTTACTGAACAATGCAACCATCCAGGCAGAGGAAAGGCAGTTTTACGGATGAGATCATGGAAACTTTCCTTGAAGGAGTGAAAAAGAGAGAGAAGAGGGACACACTCTATGGGACAGATGGGCAATCCATACTCGCCCTCCAGAAGCGGCTGGTGCAACAGGCAAGAGAGCAAATTGTGGAAGGAATCCATGCTGGCTCCTATAGCAGAATATCAAACTTGAATAAATTTGCTAAGGTAAGCCAACAATACTGACTAACACCTGCCAGAAGTAGACATGCCAGAGATGTATCTCTGCTATTTTCAAACTTTCATGATGTAAAATACTAAGCTGTGACAGGAGGTTATTAGTTCTGAACTAATAAAATCAGCCCAAGGAAAGTTTTTTTAATGATAAGGAGTCTTAGGAAATATGGTCAATCATCATTTGCTGTTTGTAGGATTTTACTGTATGCAAATTGGCCACTGCATTTGCCTACATAACAACAGTGACTACACTTCAAAAGTGATCCATTCAATATGAAGCACTTTGGTATGTCCTAAGATATAAGGGGCCAAAATTGTCCCTTTCCTTAAGGCCTCTAGACACTGAAAATCGGCAGCCACGCTGCGGAGTGCAATGGCCACCAACTTTTCATGTAATGGCCGTCATTATCAAAGTTCCGCTCCTGCGGTATCCCAGCAGTGACCCGCTTCCCCCACTATCGCTCCACTGCTGCCGATCCATGCTAAGTGCATCATCACAGTACGCATCACCGATGTTCCCTCCCCCCGACGGCAAAATTCCACCGTGAAAATCTTCCTTCTGCCGGGCAGTGCCAAAACCTATTCTTTCCCGACAGTGCACTGAGGTTGTGCCCTTCTGCAGTAGCGGTGTGGCTCCCATTAAAGGGGAGGATGCACTGCCGCTGCCACTGCCACCATGATATTTTTTTGTCAGCCGACTGCCATGTCGGGCCGACAATTATGTCCCCAGGTTTGGCCAGGCTGCCAACAGGCAGCCCGCCACTCCCTCTTGGGCACCAGGCCGCTGGCCCGGCTGAAATCCTCCCTGGTGATCCAGTGGACCGAACTTTAGAAATCACGCACGTTCTCCCCTTTAAGTGAAGAGGGAGAGCTGTGGTGACACGGCACCATGGTGGCGTCATCAGCGCTACCCTGATGACTGACAGCGGCGGCCGCTCCGCCCCTCTAGTGTATTCACCGCTCCACTTCCACCCCCATTATGAGCGACTTCCAGCTCAAGAGGCCACCTCAACCACCGCGGCGGGGAAAAAAAAGAAACGGGGTGTGTGTGCCCCGTTTCGGACAGGGAGGCAATTTCGGCCCCAAGGTGTCCCGAGGATATGATAAGGCACTATAGAAATGGGAGTATTTTTCCTTCAACTCACAATTACCAATTATTATGGGAACCTGTTTGCACAGCTTCAGTTCTTAAAGGGACTTCACACAAAAAATGTGCATTCTAGAATCCTAGCATGTAAGATTCCCCAGAGGTTGTGTGGTTGTATAGCAATGTCATAGAACTTATAATATCTCTGTACTGTCCTTTTATATGCAGGACAAGCTGGCGAATAATCTTTGAGAGCACGCTCACTCAGTTAATGACTCTAAATATTTCAATCCATTGGCCCCTTTCTAGGAGACTACCCTTCACATCAGTAGCTGGAAGAGTATCAAGATAGTGGAGGATGGTCAAGCCACAGTCATGACTAGTGCCATAATACGAATAGAAGAATTAGGAGTAGGAGTAGGCCATACAGCCCCTCGAGTCTTTGATCTTAACTGCACTTTCCTGCCCTATTCTCATATCTCTTGATTCCTCTAGAATCCAAAAATCTATCTATCTCAACCTTGAATATACTCAAATGACTCAGCATCCACAGCCCTTTTTAGCAGAGAATTCCAAATATTCACAACCTTCTGAGTGAAGCAATTCCAATGCATCTCAGTCTTAAAAGGCCGACCCCTTATCCTGAGACTATGCTCCCTTGTTCGAGACTCTCCAGCCAGAGAAAAACAACCTCTCAGCATCTCTCCTGTCAATTTCCCTCGGAATCTTGTATGGATCAATGAGGCTGCCTCTCATTCTTCTAAACTCCAGAGAGTAGATCCAATCTACTCAGGCTCTTCTCATATCCATGCTGATACATTACCCCAACACCATGGGCTAGATTTTCCACTTTTTTTGCATATTTAACGCCCACTTAATGCCAATTTTACCACTGAAATGACGTATAACACCCATATATCGCCCATTTAGCCACACAATGGAAACTGACGGGCATTTTTCGGGAACTTATCATTGAGCATTACTTTCCCCGTGTGCTTAACGCAGGAAAAAATAATAACGCCCGCCAACTTTTTTTGGATGGAATCATCAGAATGGGCGAAAGCAACGCCCATAATATCGGCCAGCATTAATTTCCGCACTGATTTAATGCCGAGATTCAATAATACCGCCCGCCCACTTTTTATTGTCGTAAAGCGCATATCTACTGAAACTAGTGGCCATGAGATTGTCCAGGTTCACTTTCACCACGTCGCACACATATCGCCCACAATATCGCTCGCCCAAAAAAACGCCCAGAAAAAGTGGAACTAACCGGAACTTGTCATGTATCTCACATTACTGTACATAACTGTACCTTACCATGCTATACATGACTATAACTGGATATGACCTATAACAATAAGCATACCTTACCACCAGCGATGCACTTGCAGGAGACACTCCATACCTGTCCCACTGTGGTATATAAAGGGAGGTCTCAGGAGAGCTGGAATTAAAGGTGCAGGTCCTGAGTGACCTTGACTTCAGCATGTGTCTCGTGTAAGTCAGTACATTAGAGTCAGGACTTAACAGTAGCGATGAGTTATGGGATCACAGAATCCACAGAATAGCCACCAACAGCTCAGATGAGAAATACAATGCTGGAGACAATTGGGATGACTTTATAGAAAGGAACCAGCAAAGCTTTGTGACCAATGATAAGGCAGACAAGAGAAGAGCCCATCTCTTCACCAGTTGTGGCTCGAAAACATACGCTTTAATGAAAGACCTGCTGGCACCCGAGAAACCAGCAAGCAAGTCATTTGAGGAGTTGAGCACATTGGTGAGAGACCACCTGAAGCCAGCGAGCAGCCTACACATGGCCAGACACAGGTTCTACAACTACAGATGCTATGTGGGCCAAAGCATACCCGACTTCGTGGCGGAACTTCGGAGGCTGGCTAGTTCATGTGAGTTCCCCGATGAACTAAGGAGAGAAGTACTGAGAGACATTTTATTGAAGGAATAGGCCATGCAGGCATATTCAGAAAGCTTATAGAGACTAAGAACTTGACTCTAGAGGCAGCAGCACTGGTCACATAGCCGTTCTTGGCAGGCGAAGAAGAAACGAGGCTGATCTATACTTCGGGTACGACAACCAACGAGGTATCGGAACAAGGGGTTCACATTGTGAAACAAATCGCTACCCCCACACACAAACAAAGGCAGGAGAGCAGGCCTGCATCAGCAGACAGTGGCGCCAGAGCCATCAAAATCAAGGGCCACATGAACGGCCGATCACACCTCATCAACCCACAATGCGAGCAGTCAACAACAGATTGAGAGAAGCTCAAGGGAGATCAGCCAGATGCAGCTCATCCTTCGGAAACAATGGAAACGGTCTGTGTTGGAGATGTGGGGGAAGGCACTCAACCAGGGTGTGTCGATTTCAGCATGCCGTTTGCAGAAACTGCAACTACACAGGGCATCTGGCTCGCATGTGCAGAAAAACAGCAACTCAGCTGGTATACGAATCGGAAAGTTCGGAAAGCGGACCAGAAGACGGTTGGAACAGTGCACGGGACGCCGAGGTACAGCGGGTTAACATGATCAATGTCCACTGTTCTTACACCAAGACGCCTCCAATTATGATGAGGGGATACCTCATGGAACTGGACACGGGGGCCAGTCAATCTCTCATGAGCATTCAACAATTTGAACAGCTGTGGCCGCACAAAAGCAACAGACCAAAACTCACAAAGATCGACACCAAACTAAGGACATATACTAAAGAAATTGTCCCAGTCCTTGGCAGCGCCATGCTCTTAGTCACAGACAAAGGAATGGTGCACTGACTTTCCCTGTGGATTTCCCCGGGGATCTCCCAGCCCTGCTGGGGAGAAGCTGGCTAGCAGAACTTAATTGGAAATGGGATGATGTTCACCCCGTCAGAGGAACGGACCTCCTGCTCAACAGTTCTAAGCCGTTTTGAACATCTCTTTCAGCCAGGTGTGGGCACCTTCAAAGGGGCTAAAGTTAGAATCTACATCACACAGAATGCCAGACTGGTCCATCACAAGGCGAGAGCTGTGCCTTATGTGATGAGGGAAAAGATTGAAAACGAACTGGACCGGCTTCTGCGGGAAGGCATAATTTCTCCCATGGAATTCAGTGACTGGGCAAGCCCCATCGTCCCCGTCATGAAGCCTGATGGATCCATGCGAATCTGTGGGGATTACAAGTCTACCATAAACAGAGTCTCCCTACAGGACCAATACCCGCTGCACAGAGCAGAGGACCTATTTGCCATGTTGGCTGGAGGAAAACTTTTCTCGAAACTTGACCTCACATCTGCGTATATGACGCAAGAACTGACCGAAGAGTCTAAGCTACTCACCACCATCAACACACATCGAGGCCTTTTTGTGTACAATCGATGCCCATTCCGCATCAGGTCAGCAGCTGCTATATTCCAGCGCAAGATGGAAAGTCTGCTCAAGTCCATCCCGGGGACGGTTGTGTTTCAAGATGACATACTCATCACGGGCAGGGACACCGACTCCCATCTCTGCAATCTTGAGGAAGTACTAAGTCGATTGGATCGGGTAGGCTGAAGAATTAAGAAATCCAAGTATATGTTTCTTGCGCCTGAGGTTGAATTTTTGGGCAGAAGAATTGCCACTGATGGAATCTGCCCAACCGAATCCAAAACCGAAGCGATTCGCCTGGCACCCAGGCCCCGGAATGTCTCGGAACTGCACGCCTTTCTTGGGCTACTCAATTACTTTGGGAACTTTATGCAGAACTTGAGCACGCTGCTGGAGCCTCTCCACATGCTATCAGAACGGTTTTGGGGGGAAGCCCAAGAACGCGCCTTCAATAAGGCACGCAACCTTCTATGTTCCAAGAGTGTTTTAGCCTTTTTTGACCCAGGTAAAAAGTTAGTCCTTACGTGTGATGCATCAGCGTACGGGGTCGAGTGCGTTTTACAGCACGTCAATGATGCGGGTAAATTGCAGCCCGTTGCTTATGCCTCCAGGTCACTTTCGCGGGCGGAGCGTGGGTACAGTATGGTTGAGAAGGAGGCGCTCGCGTGCGTGTACGGTGTCAAAAAGATGCACCAATACCTTTTCGGGGCCAAGTTTGCATTAGAAACTGACCACAAACCCCTTGCGTCCCTACTATCCGAGTGCAAGGCAATCAACACCAATGCCTCGGCGCGCATTCAGCGGTGGGCACTCATGCTGGCGGCTTACGACTGCACGATAAGGCACAGACCAGGCACAGACAACTGTGCCGACGCGCTTAGCAGGCTACCCCTGGCGACAACAGAAGGGTCCGACGAACAGGATTGTGGGATGGTCATGGCAATCAATGCCTTTGAATCCACAGGTTCGCCAAATCAGAGCCTGGACGACCAGCGGCCCCACGTTATCTCTAGTTAAAAGATGCGTTTTAACCGGTGACTGGGCAGAGGCTCGCGATGCCTGCCCTGAGGAGGTCAAACCCTTACATAGGCGCTTGCCTGAACTCTCACTACAGGCAGACTGCCTGATGTGGGGCAGCTGAGTAGTTATGCCCTTACGAGGCAGGGAGGCGTTTGTCTGGGAGTTCCATCGCGAGCACCCGGGGATCGTCCTTATGAAGGCCACAGCCAGATCTCATGTCTGGTGGCCTGGCATTGACGCGGACTTGGAGCTCTGTGTCCATCGGTGCACCATTTGTGCCCAACTCAGTAATGCCCCCAGGGAGGCCCCCCTAAGCCCCTGGCCCACCAAACGTGGTCGCGGGTGCATGTAGACTATGTGGGCCCATTCATGGGCAAAATGCTCCTCGTAGTCATTGATGCATTTTCAAAATGGATCAATGCACCATTTTAGACTCGAGCACCACCTCCACCACTGAGGAGAGCCTTAGAACCATGTTTGCAACGCACGGCATTCCTGACATATTGGCCAGTGATAACGGTCCGTGCTTCACCAGCGCAGAATTTCACGATTTTATAGTAACAGACAAAGAGGGAAACAGGCTACTGGTTGTACAAATGGACAATGGCCAAACCTGCCGGAGGCAGGTCGACCAAGTAAAAAGTAGATTCATTGATAACACTGAAGAACCGGAGGCAGACTACAATGTGGAACTCACACCACACCTGGTGGACAGAGGTGGAACAACCTGAGGAAAGGGCAGTCTCATCAGACAGCCCAGACGAGATACCAGCAATCACACCAAACAAAACAGACAGCCCAGGCGAGATACCAGCAATCACACCGAACAAAAAACAGGCACCAAGGCAAACAACTGAACCACAACTAAGACGCTCCACGCGAGAGCACAGATCACCTGAGAGACTGAATCTATAAAGGCAATAAGATCTTGGGGGAGGGTGATGTCATGTATCTCACATTACTGTATATAACTGTATCTTACCATGCTATACATGACTGTAACTGGATATGACCTGTAACAATAAGCATACCTTACCACCAGGGGTGCACTTGCAGGAGACACACCATACCTGTCCCACTGTGGTACATAAAGGGAGTTCTCAGGCAAGTGCAGCACGGGAGAGCTGGAATTAAAGGTGCAGGTCCTGAGTGTACTTCAGGAAATTGCCCGAGAAATAGTGGATGCATTAGTGATCATTTTCCAACAATCTATCGACTCTGGATCAGTTCCTATGGACTGGATGGTAGCTAATATAACGCCACTTTTTAAAAAAGAAGGGAGAGAGAAAGCGGGTAATTATAGACCAGTTAGCCTGACATCAGTAGTGGGGAAAATGTTGGAATCAATCATTAAGGATGAAATAGCAGCCCATTTGGAAAGCAGTGACAGGATCGGACCGAGTCAGCATGGATTTATGAAAGGGAAATCATGCTTGATGAATCTTCTGGAATTTTTTGAGGATGTAACTAGTAGAGTGGATGAGGGAGAACCAGTGGATGTGGTGTATTTGGACTTTCAAAAGGCTTTTGACAAAGTCCCACAGAAGAGATTGTTGTACAAAATCAAAGCGCATGGTATTGGGGGTAATGTACTGATGTGGATAGAGAACTGGTTGACAGACAGGAAGCTGAGAGTCGGGATAAACGGATCCTTTTCAGAATGGCAGACAGTTACTAGTGGGGTGCCGCAGGGCTCAGTGCTGGGACCCCAGCTCTTTACAATATACATTAACGATTTGGATGAAGGAATAGAGTATAATATCTCCAAGTTTGCAGATGATACTAAACTGGGTGGCGGTGTAAGCTGTGAGGAGGACGCTAAGAGGCTGCAGGGTGAATTGGACAGATTAGGTGAGTGGGCAAATACATGGCAGATGCAGTATAATGTGGATAAATGTGAGGTTATCCACTTTGGTGGCAAAAACACGAAGGCAGAATATTATCTGAATGGCGGCAGACTAGAAAAAGGGGAGGTGCAACGAGACCTGGGTGTCATGGTTCATCAGACACTGAAAGTTGGCATGCAGGTACAGCAGGCAGTAAAGAAGGCAAATGGTATGTTGACCTTCATAGCTAGGGGATTTGAATATAGGAGCAGGGAGGTCTTACTGCAGTTATACAGGGCCTTAGTGAGGCCTCACCTGGAATATTGTGTTCAGTTTTGGTCTCCTAGTCTGAGGAAGGACGTTCTTGCTATTGAGGGAGTGCAGCGAAGTTCACCAGACTGATTCCAGGGATGGCTGGGCTGTCATATGAGGAGAGACTGGATCAACTGGCCCTTTATTCACTGGCGTTTAGAAAGATGAGAGAGGATCTCATAGAAACATATAAGATTCTGACGAGACTGGACAGGTTAGATGCGGGAAGAATGTTCTTGATGTTGGGGAAGTCCAGAACCAGGGGACATAGTCTTAGGATAAGGGGTAGGCCATTTAGGACTGAGATGAGGAGAAACTTCTTCACTCAGAGAGTTGTTGACTTGTGGAATTCCCTGCCGCAGAGAATTGTTGATGCCAGTTCATTAGATATATTCAAGAGGGAGTTAGATATGGCCCTTACGGTTAAGGGGATCAAGGGGAATGGAGAGAAAGCAGGAAAGGGGTACTGAAGGAATGATCAGCCATGATCTTGTTGAATGGCGGTGCAGGCTCAAAGGGCCAAATGGCCTACTCCTGCACCTATTTTCTATGTTTCTATGTTTCTATGTATCTCATGTAAGTCAGTACATTAGAGTCAGGACTTAACAGAACTAATCACAGAGTTATGGACGCCATGTTCTACATCACATGTCGCATCCTTTAAAAGGCTGCTGTGCTTCAACCTCGGGGATGTTCGGATGTTCTCTGGAGGTCGTTGGAGTTGATGTGAACATCTGTACAAACATCTTGACCATACTGTGAATTTAATAGGTGTCTTCATCGGGACATTCATTGTGTTTGTGGCCAATCAGTGGAAAACAGAGAGCTATTGCAATGCGCCTGTCCTTTCTCACGCTCTCTTGATGACCAATTAAATGCTGCAGACTCTAGATGGCTGAAGGTACGCTCCACAGCATTATGTGCCCAATGTAAGACGTGCCAGACTGATGAGGAGGACCAGACGTTACACCCCCCGCAAGTACAGGGAGAAGCAGTCTTACCTCGACTTGCCCGACACCATCTGCCTTTGGAGACTGCGCTTCCACAAAGAGGTTATCACTGAGGTATGCCAGCTCATAAGGGGAGATCTGCAGCCTACCAGCACCATTAGTACTGCACTGTCCGTTGAGGTCAAAGTCACCGCGGCACTGTCGTTCCAAGCCTCGGGTTCTTTTCAGGCCACAGTTGGTGACATTTGCGGACTGTCTCAGCATGCCACACATTGCTGCATTAGACAGGTCACTGAAACCCTGTATGCATGCAGGAGGGACTTGATCAGCTTCCCTATGACCAGGGAGGCACAGAGTGAGAGGGCTCTAGGATTCTGCAAAATTGCAAGCTTCCCCTAAGTGCAGGGAGCAATAGACTGTATGCACATCGTGATGCAGGCACCTTTTCAGGATGCAGAGGTTTTCAGGAACTGCAAGGAATTCCACTCCCTGAATGTCCAACTCGTTGTCGACCAACAACAAATTATACTGGCAGTGAATGCTCAATTTCCGGGCAGCATCCATGATGCTCACATCCTGCGAGAGAGCACTGTATCTGACTTATTTAACAATCAGCCACAATGTCAATGCTGGATGCTTGGTGACAAAGGATATGGCCTCGCCACCTGGCTGCTGACCCCCCCCACACCGAAGCCGAGAGGCGATACAATGAGAGCCACAGAGCCACTCGCAATATCGTGGAGAAAACCATTGGAGTGCTTAAGCCGCGCTTTAGATGCCTGGACCACTCAGGAGGCGAGCTCCTTGAGCAGGTAGCTCAATTCGTGGTGGTGTATTCCATGCTGCACAATTTGGCTATCAGGAGGGGACAAGAATTGCCTGATGAGTCTGACAGTCCACCTCACCAGAGAGAGGAAGAGGAGGATGAGGAGGCGGATGCTGACATCGGCCCAGACAATCAGGCTGATGCTGAAGGCATGCCCCCGCCCCTGTGTAAACCGCATGAAAGGGCCCATGGTGGCATGATAGCTGCAAGAGCCTTGCGTCAAGAGCTCATCAATGAGCGCTTTGCCTGAAAGGACGTTGGTGTTATTTACAAGGCTGACACACTGCTGGGTGTGCAGGTGATACATCAATGGTGGGCATCACCTTGGTGACAGTTAAAGTTTAAGTTGATTGAAGTTAAGTGTAATTATATCCTTTGATGTTAAGGAATGGCCAGCGTGTAATGGTGCAGCTATCTGAGCCAATGCGCAACAAGGTTTTGTTAAATAAAAAATATTTAAACCGAACATCAGTATTTCTGTAAAAAACAATCCTTTCCCCCCCGCCCCGCTTCTCCTCCCCACCTCGACCCCTTCCCCTCCTGACTCCAAGCCGCCTGGCCAAGGAGCTTCTCAGGCGATGCTTCATTGGGGTGGCGGGGGGCGGCGGATGATGGCTGAACTGCTGCTTGGACGGATACGGGAGAGGATTGTCCTGAGGTGGGAACGTGCTCCGAGCCAGAAGCAAGATGTTGCTCTTGGCTCTCATGTGTGGTTGGCAATGGGGGTGCAGCACCTTGTGGTGCAGTGCCGCGCTCCGGGATCACTGGGAGCCCTCTGCCACCAGTGTTCCTGGCTACCAGCTCCAGGGCCTCCACTATCCCTTCCATGTTATATATTATTTGTTGGACAAAAACCTGGTGCCAACTATGTTCTTGGTGCTTAGTAGGCTTTTTGCTGCTGGTGAATCTCCCTTGTGCCTCCCACAACAGCCAAACCAGCACACACCACAGCCACACACGCCTTCAGTCCCTCTCAGCTCCCTCTCTCTCTGTCTCCTCTTCTGCGCATGTCATGTTGACCCCTGACCTCCTGAATCGCGGGAAACAATTGCCATGCCGTTGCTAAGGACGGTGACACTTTATGGCAGAAGGTCAGCAAGATTTAACACTACGACCCATTTCATATCGCTCGCGGTAATGCCGAATTTCAAAAATGGAGACTAGGTGCTTTGAGAATGGGCTAGAAGCCGGCGATCTGAAAACCCATTTTTACCACCCACACCAGAAATAACGCCCATTTTTGGGCGATAAGCACAAAAGTGAAAAATCTAGCCCCATAAGCCTTATCTTGTGTAACAACCTTTTATGTGGCACCTTATCAAATGCATTTTAGAAATCCAAATATACTACATTCATTGGTTCCCTTTTATCTACCCTGCTAGTTACTCTAATAAATTTGTTAAACATGATTTTCCTTTCATAAAACCATGTTGACTCTGCCTCATCATATGAATTTCTAAGTGCCCTGTTGTGACTTCTTTAATAATGGATTCCAGCATTTTCCCGACAACTGATGTCACGCTAACTGGCCTGTAGTTCCCTGTTTTCTCTTTCCCTCCTTTCTTGAATGGCGGGGTTACATTTGCCAGCTTCCAATCTGCTGGGACCATTCTAGAATCAAGATCATTTTGGAAGATCACAACCAATGCCCCCTCATTATCGTAAAGTTTCAATAAGATCACCTCTCATTCTTCTGAACACCAATGTGTTTTGGCCCAACCTACTCAATCTATCCTCATAAATCAACCCCCACATCTCTGGAATCAACATAGTAAACCTTTTCTGAACAGCCTCCAATTGCCAGTGTGTCCTTCCTTAAATACGGAGACCAAAACTGCACGCAATACTTTAGGTGTGGTCTCACAAATACCCTGTGCAGTTGTAGCAGGACTGCTCTGCTTTTATACTCTACCCCCTTTGCAATAAAGGCCAACATTCCATTTGCTTTCCTGATTACTTGCTGTACTTGCATACTAACTTTTTTTTTCATGCACAAGGACCCCCAGGTCCCTCTGTAATGCAGCATTTTGCAATTTTTCTCCATTTAAAGTATAATTTGCTTTTCTATTTTTACTGCCAAAGTGGATAACCTCACATTTTCCAACATTACACTCCATATGTCAAATTTTTGCCCATTCACTTAGCCTGTCTATATCCCTTTTCAGATTTTTTGTGTCCTCCTTACAATTTGCTTTCCCACCCATCTTTGCATCATCAGCAAACTTGGCTACATTACACTCAGTCCCTTCATCCAAGTCATTAGTATAGATTGTAAATGTTATGCCTCAAATAAAGCAATGAGTACTGTAGACTTGAGTAAGTGTGACCTTAGTCTCTTTACTCTGACTCCAAAGTGCTGGCACAGCATGGGAGGCCTGCTTATATACAGTGCTCCCAAGGGATGCTGGGATCCCTTGGGACTCCAATAGATGCGCCCTCTGGTGGCGGTCGAATGCCGGTTACAAGGTGTTGCATACATAACATCACTCGCCCCCCAAAGTCAATAGTACACTTATTTACAGGGTGAGACGATCTGGGGCTTTCCGCTCCCTAGTTGATCGTCTCGCTACAAACACAGGTGCAGGTGAGTTGATTGGGCCTCCGCTGGGCTGCTGTGTAGCTGGCCTCGCTGGGTTGGTGGAGATGATGAGTTCAGCTTCGTGATCAACCGTGATGTCGGTTGCCACTTGTGTGTGTATCGGAGGGTCGAAGTTGGTGGTGTCCTCTTCAGGTTGCTCGTGACGGTCTGTGAATCGCAGTTTGGTTTGGTCCAAATGCTTTCTGAAAGTTAATCCATTTGCAAGTTTGACCTTAAACACCCTACTCCCTTCTTTGTTCTTTGGCTACGACAGTGCCAGCAAGCCATTTGGGACCGTGTCCATAGTTGAGTACAAATGCAGGGCATTGAATTCAATATCGCGTGACAAATTTGTGCGATCATGTTACATGCTTTGTTGATGCCGCCTGCCCTCGACATGATCATGGAGACAAGAGAGAGCCTTGCTTTGACTGCCCTTTTCATGAACAGTTCGGCAGGGAGAACCCTGGTGAGCGAATGGGGTCTTGTATGGTAGCTGAGCAGGACTCGGGACAGGTGGGTCTGCAGGGAGCCTTCTGACACGCATTTCAAGCTTTGCTTGATGGTTTGGACTGCCTGTTCTGCCTGGTAGTTACATGTGGGCTTGAACGGGGCAGATGTTATGTGCTTGATCCCATTGCAGGTCATGAATACCTTGAATTCACCACTCGTGAAGCATGGCCCATTGTCGCTGATAAGGACATCAGGCAGGCCGTGTGTGGCAAACTTGGCTCGTAGGTTTTCGATGGTGGCAGTGGACATGCTTACTGACATTATTACACACTCAGTCCATTTTGAATAAGCATCCACAGCAACCAAGAACATTTTGCCTAGAAACGGGCCAGCAAAGTCAATGTGGATCCTAGACCACGGTTTGGAGGGCCATGACCACAAATTTAGCGGTGCCTCCCTGGGTGCATTGCTCAGCTGAGAGCAAGTGTTGCATTGGCGCACGCAAGACTCCAAATCTGAGTCAATGCCGGGCCACCACACATGGGATCTGGCTATAGCTTTCATCATTACTATACCTGGGTGGGTACTGTGTAGGACGCGTATGAACGTTTCCCTGCCTTTCTTAGGCAAAACCACGCGATTACCCCACAAAAGACAGTCCGCCTGTATGGACATTTCGTCTTTGCGCCGCTGGAAAGGCTTGATCTCTTTATGCATCTCCACTGGGATGCTGGACCAGCTCCCATGGAGGACACAGTTTTTTACAAGGGACAGTAAAGGATCCTGGCTGGTCCAGGTCCTGATCTGGCGGGCCGTAACGGGTGACTTTTCAGTTTCAAATGCATCCATCACCAAGAGCAAGTCTGCAGGCTGTGCCATTTCCACCCCGGTGGTGGGCAATGGTAGCCGACTGAGAGCATCAGCGCAGTTCTCTGTGTCTGGGCTGTGGCGAATTACATAGTTATATGCAGATAGAGTGAGCGCCCATCTTTGGATGCGAGCAGAGGCATTGGTATTAATACCTTTGCTCTCTCAGAATAGCGTTATGAGCGACTTATGGTCAATTTCTAACTCAAACTTAAGCCCAAACAGATCCTGGTGCATTTTTTTTCACCCTGTAAACGCATGCTAGAGCTTCTTTATAAATCATGCTGTATGCCCTTTCGGCCTTGGACAAACTCCTGGACGCATAAACGACCGGTTGCAATGTTCCCGATTCGTTTGCTTGTTGTAACACACACCCGACCCCATTCGAAGACGCATCGCAAGCTAGCACTAAACGTTTACATGGGTCATACAGAACAAGTAGTTTGTTGGAACATAACAGATTTCTGGCTTTCTCAAAAGCCATGTCTTGTGATTTCCCCCATACCCAGTCATCTCCCTTGCGTAGCAGCACATGTAGGGGTTCTAGCAAGGTGCTTAACCCGGGTAGGAAATTACCAACATAATTGAAGAGTTCCAGGAACAACCGCAGCTCCGTCACATTCTGTGGTCTAGGCGCGTTCTTGATGGCCTCCGTCTTGGCCTCGGTGGATCTGATGCCGTCTGCGCGATTCTTCTCCCAAAGAACACAACCTCTGGCGCCAGGAATACACAGTTCGAGCATTTCAACCTGAGTCCCACACATTCTAGCCGACTTAGAAACTCTTCTAGGTTCTGCAAGTGTTGGATGGCGTCGCGACCTGTGATCAATATGTCGTCTTGGAAAACAATGGTGCGCGAAACCGACTTTAGCAGACTTTCCATGTTCCTTTGAAAAATAGCCACGGCCGATCGAATCCCAAACAGGCATCTATTGTAGATGAACAGACCTTTGTGCATGTTGATGCAGGTGAGGTCTTTCGAAGATTCCGCCAGCTCCTGCGTCATGTAGGCCGAGGTCAGGTCCAACTTGGTGAACGTCTTTCCTCCAGCCAGGGTCGCAAATAGGTCGTCTGCCTTGGGTAGCGGGTACTGGTCCTGCAGCGAAAAATGGTTAATCGCTACTTTATAATCCCCACAAATTATGACCATGCCATCACCCTTGAGAACCAGAACAATTGGACTGGCCCACTCGTTGAACTCAACCGGCACGATGATATCCTCTCGTTGCAGCCTGACCAGCTCGATCTCCACTTTCTCTCACATCATGTATGGCACCACACGTGCTTTGTGGTGGATGGGTCGTTTACCGGGAACCAAATGGATCTGCACTTTCACCCTTGAGAAATTTCCGATGCCTGGCTCAAACAACGATGGGAACTTGCTCAAAACCTGGGCACATGAGGCGTCGTCGATAGACGAAAGTGCTCAAATGTCATCCCAGTTCCAGTGGATTTTTCCCAGCCAGCTTTTGCCGAACAGTGTGGGGCCATCTCCTGGTGCAATCCACAGTGGTAGTTCGTGCACCGCTCCATCATAAGAGACTTTTACTGCTGCACTGCCAATTACAGGAATCAGCTCTTTAGTGTAAGTTTTCAGCTTGGTGTGAATAGGACTCAGCTTGGGCCTTTGTGCCTTGTTGCACCACAGCCCCTCAAAGGCCTTTTTGCTCATGATAGACTGACTCACACCCGTGTCCAATTTAATGGATATTGGAATTCCATTCAGTTCAACTTTTAACATGATCGGTGGACATTTTGTGGTGAAGGTGTGTACCCCGTACACTTCTGCCTCCTCAGTTTGAGTCTCTAGTTCAGTTTGATCTGCCATGGATCAGTCTTCCTCTGCAATGTGGTGGTTTGCAGGGTTTGCAGATCGTCTGCAGATTCGTTGGAGTTGTCCCATTGTTCCACAGCCTTTGCACGCATAGTGTTTGAAGCGGCATTGATGGGCTCGATGATCACCTTTGCAGCGCCAACAAGGTGTTAATTGCTTTGCATTCACACTTGATGGCTGACTCTGAGTCATCTGAGGTCGTGCAGCTGCAGGCGTGTATGTTCTGCCATATGCATTCCTGCCTGAAAATGACGTTACTTTGTGTACAGTACTTGCCGATGCATCTTTATGCTGCAAAATTTGTTTGGTGTTATCGCTGGTGGACATAAATGCCTGGGATATCATTATGGCTTTACTCAGGTTCGGTGTTTCAAAAGTCAATAGTTTGCGAAGGATAACCTCATGGCCAATGCCAAGCACAAAAAAGTCTCTTAGCATTTGCTCCAGGAATCCACCGAATTCGTAATGCCCTGCAAGGCGCTTTAGTTTGGCGAAGTAGCTCGCCACTTCCTGGCCTTCAGACCATTGACATGTATAAACTCGATACCTTGCCATCAGAATGCTCTCCTTCGGATTTAGGTGCTCCCGGACCAGTGTACACAGCTCTTCATACAATTTGGTTGTTAGTTTCACCGGAGCAAGAAGATTCTTCATGGGGCCATAGGTTGTGGCCCCGCAGACGGTGAGGAGGCTCGCCCTTCATTTGGCAGTGTTCTCATTCCCTTCCAGCTTGTTGACCACGAAGTATTGGTCGAGTCACTCCATGAAGGCTTCCCAATCATCATCTTCTGAGAATTTCTCCAGGATACCAACAGTTCTCTGCATTTTTCATGATGGTTCATTATCTATTACTCGTCGCCAGTTGTTATGTCTCAAATAAAGCAATGTGACTGAGTACTGTCGACTTGAGTAAGTGTGACCTTAGTCTCTTTATTCTGACTCCAGAGTGCTGGCACAGCATGGGAGGCCTGCTTATATAGAGTGCTCCCAAGGGATACTGGGATCCCTTGGGACTCCAACAGATGCGCCCTCTAGTGGTGGTAGAATGCTGGTTACAAGGTGTTGCATACATAACAGTAAATAGTTGAGGACCCAGCACCAATCCCTGTGGCACCCCACTTGTCACTGTTTGCCAACTGGAAAATGACCCATTTATTCCGACTCTCTGTTTTCTGCTAGTTAGCTAATCCTCTATCCATGCTAATATATTACTCCCAACCCTGTGGGCTTTTATCTTATACAGTAACCTTTTATGTGGCACCATATCGAATGCCTTCTGGAAATCCAAATACACCACATCCACTGATTCCTTCTTATCCACCCTGCTCGTTACGTCTTCAAAGAACTCCAGCAAATTTGTCAAACATGATTTCCCTTTCATAAAACCATGCTGACTCTGCTTGATCAAATTATGCTTTTCCAAATGTCCCGCTACTGCTTCCTTAATAATGGACTCTAGCATTTTCCCAATGACAGATGTTCGGCTAACTGGTCTATAGTTTCCTGCTTTCTGTCTGCCTCCTTTTTTAAATGATTCTCTGCAATCTTGGAAAGCCAGGACCAAAAATTAACATTAGTCCAAAGCTTAGCTCAACGTGCAAAACTGTCTGGTGACGATGATCCCGGCAGGAGGCCCCAATGTAGCGTGGTCAAACCATCATTGCAGCTAGAAGAGACTTTCTGAAAGTGAGGTTATCATTTGATTTCTTAACAGCTTCTGAAATGAAAAAAATAAAAATGATTTAAAATTATGTAGTTTTTAGCCCTGACAGCTCAACTAACTGCCTTCTGAAAAAAATGAACATCAAAAAGAATTCCCAAATATCAGTCTTCAGTTCTTAAACGTGAATTGCCTTCCGCACCTAAAAAAAAATAAGAAACATGCTTCATTAAGCCAGGGAATTAGTTCATTAAGCCAGAGA
Organism: Pristiophorus japonicus; assembly: GCF_044704955.1. Lineage (NCBI taxonomy): Eukaryota > Metazoa > Chordata > Chondrichthyes > Pristiophoridae > Pristiophorus > Pristiophorus japonicus. Next base: position 93,507,533 of record NC_091981.1, read on the forward strand.
AGGGGCACCCAGGGTCTCGCACACAGCACTCCAGCTTTGTGCAGGGGGTGAACACCGCAAGAGAGGCCCTCTATCCACAGGGGCCAGGAGCCCCTTCTGAGAGAATGATGTGGGACCAGATCACCGAGGCCATCACTGCCAGGAGTGTTGCCCCACAACCTGCTGCAGTGCCCAAAGACGTTTCATGATCTCAAACTAGTGCTCCAGCTCAGTGAATGCATCTTCAAACGGCATCTCTTATCAACTGCACCAGTCGCCTCACATACTGCTCAATGCATGACTCCCCCCGCCACCCAACCCTCCAGCCCAATCACTCACCTACCTACAATCTCTACCAAATTAGAGGCACACCTCCCATTCCTAGCTTCACCTCAAGCCCTTGGAGGAGACGGTGCTGAGCACTTGGCGGGGCAGTAAGGATACAAGATGCTGGTACCCTTATATGTTGTCCTCCTTCTCGCATGCACCTCTTGCTTTCCTGCCCTCTCCACACCACAACTCCACTCTTGTGCCTTCCTCATTTCACACACCCAAGAAATCCAGCCTGCCCAGCTAGTGGTTGAGCAAGACAAGGGAGAGCAGATTGATGAAGAAGAAGAAACACCATCACTCAATTGCACACTCCCAGCCATCAGTTCCTCAAGGTCGACCTGCAAGTCCATTTGCTGTGTCCTCCATTCAAAGTCAGCAGCGTTCTACCAGCCATGCTGCAGCCATAAGTAGAATAGGCAAAAGCACATACAAGACAGTCACTAAGGGAATGCATAAGGGTGATGAGTTGATTTTTTGATGTCATATTAGATGGATAGATGTATAAAGTTGGATTGTAACATTTGCCTTGTGGTGGCTTTTATTTAAGCATTGTGGCCAAGAGGACTCTGTGATGGTCAGTAACAGAGGGAAGGTAAGGAGTGGGACAAATGTTGAAAGAGGAATTGGGGTTGTCTTCACTGGTACCGCAGGCAGATGATTCGATCTCAGATACCCTGGCCAAAAAGGAGCTGTCTGGGTCGTATCCTTCCTTCCACTTCCTCCTTCTTCCTCCTCCTCTGCATCTTCCTCCTACTTCTGTGCGAGGATGCTATAAATCTGAATTAAAAGCATTAAATGCTGGAAATACTCTGCAGGTCAGACAGCATGTCGACCTGAGGAGTGAACTGTGTCTCTCTCCACAAATGCAGCCTGATCTACTGAGTATTTCCAACATTGTCTGTCTTCTCAGAGACCTTCCTTTACCATCCAACGCCTTGCAAGCATCCAGCAGTAATCCCTATACTCCCTGCACACTTAAAACACGTTTAACATCTATTGCACCAAGCCACTACTTAAATAAAGTTTTAAAAATCCAGTCCAATAGTTTAATTGCAAACTTACCTGAAAGATGTGTGTGTTCCTTTAAGAGGTACTGACAGCATCTCTGTCAATCTGCAAAATGCTGAGTTTTCATAGCGAGCTTAGGACCCAGCGTTGAATTCAGCACTAAGGTCGAAGTTCGCTGCGGTGATGTTAAGTCGGCTTTGCACACCGACTAACATCATCCTATCTTTATTTACATTTCCAGGTCTACCTGGGCATAAGAAAGGAATTACACAAATAGGCTCAGGTTCAGCAGGGAGGCTAGGGCTGATGTGTGCCGTCTGGTTAAAGAAGATGAGCAGAGACAGTCTAGCACACATCGTGGCAGTGAAGGTCACCACTGCCCTCCACTTTAATGCTCATCAGCCAAGGCTCGCACTCCTGATTGCTTTTCAGGTTGCTACTGGAAAGTGTGCATGTTTGAATGGTAGGTGTGGACATGAGCAGCTCAGTAATGATGCCCTGCCTGATAAAATAGCCTGTCAATATCCACTGTTTAGGATAGTAATAGAGGGCTGTCATATATGGGTAGAACAAATGAAGGACAGAGACACGATGAGTTGCTAGCCCATGTGCTTGCTTTACTAGGTCAGCGTGAACTGAGCATGTTCATGCTAAACCATGTGACAACCCATGTGATAATACTGTACACGACTTTCCCCCTTAAAAAAATGTATGAATTCCCTCTCAAATACAACAAAACTATGATCCCACCATTCCCAGCATTACATGTACCACATAACAAAAACTTTTGGCTTTTTTTCTTTTAAAGGAACTACAAATCATGTTTACTAGCTGGATTGCAGAGCCTTCCTGACCTCTTAACACAAGGTTTTGGTATTGAACTAATTTTCATGCTGTTTTCTTTTAATTCAGAACTCAAAGGTGATCCTGTTTCTATATCAGACTTGTTTGAACCTGGTACCTCAGTTACTGAAGTCAGAACTGAGTCAAATTCATGTATATGTTCATGATCATGTGGTTCACGATCATGTCTTGGTTCATCTCTAGCAAAGGTCATTTGATCCACATGAACACTTTGGACTTTGTCACCAATTTCAACCAAATATCTCTTGGTGTCACCAACCTCTACTATGGTTCCTACATCCCACTTGTGTGAATGCAACTTGCCAGAGGGACTGAGAACGGTAATTTTGTTTAAAACTGCGTTCTTTCTGATTGGTGTCATAACATTTCTGACTCAACTATTTTTGTTCAACTTTTGAGGCCAAATTTGGTTGAACAAGACTCAATCGTCTTCTCAATCTCCTCTTCATCAAGAGTTCTGTTGAAGTATGTCCAGTTGTAGTGTGCAGAGTAGTTCTGAACTTCAGCAAGAAATTTGCCAAATGTTGCTTCATGTTGAGTCCCGAACAACCCTGCAACTTTTTGAGAGCTTCTTTCATTATTCTGACTGACCTTTCAGCTGCTCCATTTGAAACTGGATGATATAGTGGAACAAGAGTGTGTTTGATACCGTTCCGTTTCATGAATTCTTGGAATAGAGCTGGATGGAACTGAGGGTCAGTCAGAAACAAGCTCTTCAGGTAAGCCATGACATGCAAAGATAAACCTCAACTCATCTATGGTATGTTCAGCTGCAATATTTGAACCCGTGTGTTTCACTTCAATCCACTTTGAGTGACTCTCTACAAGTACCAGGAAATAATCATTTGCTTTTTCACAGAAGTCAACATGTACTCTCTGAAAAGGTCGACTTCGCCATGACCATGTAATGGAGTTTTGCATGGTTTGTTTCTGCAATTTTGGCAATCGCTACATTTGCTGACAAGTGATTTAAGATCGCTGTCCAATCCAAGCCAGTAAACAAAGCTTCTTGCAATTGATTTCATACCGATGATCCTTGGATGTTCAGTATGAAGTTCGGCTAGAATTCTATCTCTCAAAGAAGTAGGTACCAACACTCTGTTTCCCCACTTGATACAACCTTGGTCACAAGACAATTCAGTGTGATGGTTATGGAATGGCTTCAATTCTGTGTCCCTTCGAACAGTGACTCAGCATGCTACCTGTATACCTGTGTATACTTACATGTGAAGGTGAATTACAGACGATTCTGCATGAGCATTAACGGTAAAACATTGCAAAAATTCTGATTAGGTGTCACAAATTCACCATAAACTTGTTCTCTCAAAGGTTGAACACTGTCCTTCCATGATCCCTAAAAATGGTTTTGGAATCCCATCCTCATCGCCAAAATGTAATATATGTGGGGAGAACAAATAAAGGACAGATACATGAGGGGCTGGAAATTTGGTTCCAGACATTTTGCGGTATTATTCATGGCAGGGCGGTATGTATAGCACCCTCTAAAAGTTTGCGCCTCTGACTGGAAAATTTGTTTCAAATGCAGCTAGATTGATAGGGGGCACTAAAACAGACCTTTCACATCTGTGCTCGGCCGCTCCAACCGAAAACCTCAGCGCAAAAATTCAAGGTTATGCGCAGTTCCACCTGTGCACCTTGAGCAGAGCGGGAAAATGGAGGAGCAGGAAGGTCGCCATAGAGCACGCCATTTCTCAGCCATGGCTGCTGAAGCATTGATAGAGGCTCTAGAGAGAAGGTGGCATATGTTGCATCTTCCTGAAGGAAGGAGGCCCGATCCAAGAATTCTTCGGAGGCTTTGGAGCGAGGTGGCACAAGACGTCTCAGCAAGAGACACGGTGGGGCAAACGGTGACACAATGTTGCAAGAAGTTTAACGACCTCACAGGGGTCATCACGGTGAATGCCCTTTACATTAATGCACCAATGCCATGAATTGAAACTCACTGTCTCACACAATGTAAAGGCTTTGCAAAATGTGCCCCTTCTCTATGTGTTCCAACCCATCGTGTGGGTTGGTGAGGCCACCTGAAATGTGGAGGCTCAGTTCACCAGCCATGCCTTGTGCATGCAAGCGTCACACACTCTTGTTCCCTGATCAGTCTCAAACCTCCTCGCACTATAATTTGACTCTTCATATGCGTTTACCAAACTTCACCCTGAACCGCAATCCTAGGTGCTCTCACCTCATTCCACCCTTCCCACATGCGCTGTGTGCAGACACAGATCGTAATGGATATCTTTACATTTCCAGACAGTAGCAGCTACTCTACTATGGAAGTCACATGTGCCACTCGATGAGCTGCAGACTCACTCATACCTTTTTTTTTTTATTGTAGGCAAAATTGGCTCACAATCACTGGGAGCAGCAGCGCAGAGGAGGTGGGGAGCCTGACCTACAGGACCTCACTGAGGTCGAGCAGCGAGTGCAGGCCCTCATGGGCACCCCAGTGGGTGCAGTGGCGGGAGTGGCGAGGCAGTGTCCTCTATGGTAGTGACGTTTTGTGAATTACATTGGCGACTTATGTGAGTTCCCTGACCCCTGATATCAAGTGGCCTACCCCCTTTACATATAGATATCGAATGCCATCTTCCTCTTATCACCCTGCCCCCTCCCCTGCTGTTAACCACATGTGTGTTGCTTTGTGCTTACAGATGATCAGCCAGAAGTGCGGCAGCCTGCACCTGAACAATCAACATCGGCCGACGGGACAGATGACGTGGGAGGGGACAACAGTTGTGATAACTGAGCAGGACACTCCATTAGTTCCACCAAGTGGGGACACCACATCAGTGGAGAAGCCTGAATTTGCGGGGTTTGAAGAGCCTGAGGCTCCTGGCCCCAGTGGCCTACAGCAACGCCGAGCGGGAGGGAAAGCTCAGAGGTCAGCTCCCCAGAGGGTGAGTCGGCCCAGGAGTCCCACTGAAACACAAGACGTGGACCTGGACTTGGAGGCTATGGCCAGAGAGAACACGCAAATGCACCATGACCTCATGGGTGCACTGGAGAAGGTCCCGCAGAGCATGGATGCATTTTCTGTGAGTGTGTCAGAGGCTGCCTCAAGCATTGCCTCTGCCTCTCAGAAGTCCACTGAGCCCATCCTTGCCTGCTCACAGAAGGAGATGGGCCCAACAAGCGACAGTGGAGTTGTAGAGGGGATGGTGCATGCCATGGTTGACGTGGCAGCAGCTATCACATCACAGGTCGAAGCCATGCAAGGACTTTGTGATGTGATGCAGTCACTGGTCGCTGGCATGAAATCGCCGACAGCTGCATTTCAGGCTCAGTGTGCTGTGAGTCAGTCGCAGAGTGCTGCAATCCTGTCTGTGTTCCCCCACAGTCCAACGCAGAACTGACGGTGCCAAAGCAGGCCAGCAATCTGTTCTCCCACAGATTGATCTGGATGCTGAGGCCCTGCCCCGGGGGGGGGGGGCGGGGGTGGCAGTGTGCCGCTGGAAATGGAAGGTGCTATCCTTCCGCAAGAGGACAGTATTCCGGCTCCCACCTTTGCCACTCCGCCTTTGCACCTGCCGTGGTCTACACCCGAGCCATCACAGACTGCTACCGTCAATGCTGAGGCGGTGCAGTCCGCAGCCTTCCAGGCTCACAGCTGGTCCAGGGCATCCTGCTAGGCATCTGCACTGTCTGTCCCACAAACACAGCAGCCCTCAAGCAGCTTTACTGTAGGCACTGAGGCCACATTGAGGAGGAGCACTACGAGTGGGAGGGATACTGACAATGGAGCGTGGAACCGCCTGCTTTGTCTGGCGTGATTAGGGGCCGATGCTAAATGAGGTGTATCAACCTAAGTTTTCAACCGGGACGCTAGTGGGATGTTGCACAATGAATGATGTCATGATCTGAATGAAACTACAGAGCAAGGCGGTATCTGTTGGCGCCGCCAAAAAAAACCCACACCAAATTTTCTGCCGGGGGTCACTGGAAGCTGGCCGCCTGGCAGTAAGCAATTCAACATGCATTACTGCCCATCCGGGGTGCTAACAGAGGTGCTAAACTACCAAATTTCCAGCCCGATTGTTATGTATGTAAACCTGTATATACCTTGTTCAGCCACCGGAGGGCTCATCCCCTGGAGTCCCAAGGAATCCCACAATCCCTTGGGAGCACAGGTACTTAAGGAGGCCTCATAGGCTAGAGAGGCACTCTGGAGACCTGCAATAAAAGACTACGATCACACTTTATTTTGAGCTCCCAGTATCCAGTCAGACTCTTTATTCATATACAACAACTGGTGACAAGATACAGATGACGAACCCAACGATGCAGAGAACAGTGGGCATCCTGGAGAAATTCTCGGAGGGAGATGATTGGGAAACCTTCGTGGAGCGACACGACCAATACTTCGTGGCCAACGAGCTGGAAGGAGAAGCGAACGCTGCCAAACGAAGGACGATTCTCCTGACCGTCTGCGGGGCACCAACGTATGGCCTCATGAAAAATCCGCTTATTCCAGTGAAACGCACAGGGAAATCGTATGATGATTTGTACACACTGGTCTGAGAGCATCTGAACCCGAAGGAAAGCGTTCTGATGGCGAGGTACCGGTTCTACACCTACAAAAGGTCTGAAGACCAGGAAGTGCCGAGTTATGTTGCTGAGCTAAGACGCCTTGCAGGACATTGCGAATTTGAAGGACATTTAGAGCACATGTTCAGAGACTTTTTCGTCCTTGGCATTGGCCATGAAGTGACACTTCGCAAACTTTTGACTGTTGAGACCCGAATCTTGAGTAAGGCTATTGCGATAGCCCAGGCATTCATTGCCACCAGTGACAATACAAAGCAAATCTCTCAGCACACGAGTGCTGCTACAAATACTGTGAACAAAGTGATGTTGTTTTCAAATCACAACATACAGGGCAGGCCGTCCGCAGATGTCTCAGAGTCCAACATCAAGGATGATGAATGCTATGCCATTAACATCTTGTTGACGCTGCAGGGGTGATCATCGTTTCCATTCATGCCGCTTCAAAGGGTACATTTGCAAGGGCTGTGGAACAATGGGTCACCTCCAATGTATGTGCAGGTGAGCTGCAAACCCTTTTAATCCTGCAAACCACCATGTTGCAGAGGAGGACAGATCCATGGCGGATCACGACGAACCAGAGCCTCAGACCGAAGGGGCAGAGGTATATGGGGTGCACACATTTACCACAAAGTGTCCCCCGATAATGCTGAAGGTTGAATTAAATGGACTCCCGGCGTCAATAGAGCTGGACGCAGGCGTGAGCCAGTCCATTATGAGCAAAAAGATTTTCGAGAAATTTTGATGCAGCAAGGCCTCAAGGCCAGTCTTGACTCCCATTTGTATGAAACTGAGAACTTACACAAAGGAACTGATACTCGTAATCCAGTGCTACTGTAAAGGTCTCCTACGATGGAACGGTGCACAAGCTACCACTCTGGGTGGTACCGGGCAATGGTCCCACGCTGCTCGGCAGGAGCTGGCTGGGAAAGATACGCTGGACCTGGGACGACATCCAAGCTCTCTCGTCCACTGACGACACTTCGTGTGCCCAGGTCTTAAACAAGTTCCCTTCGCTGTTCGAACCAAGCATCGGGAAGTTCCAAGGAGCAAAAGTGCAGATCCACCTAATTCCGGGGAAGCAACCCATCCATCACAAGGCGAGAGCAGTACCATACATGATGAGAGAAAGGGTAGAGATCGAGCTGGACCGGCTGCAACGAGAGGGCATCATTTCGGCGATCGAATTCAACGAGTGGGCCAGTCCTATTGTCCCAGTCCTCAAGGGAGACGGCACCGTCAGAATCTGTGGTGATTACAAAGTAACAATCAATCGTTTCTCCCTTGTAAAAGGAGGGGGGTGTGGGTCTCTATGAGGGGTCAGGTTCCCTTCTGACCAACGTGAGCAGTTCGAATCGCTTGCACTTCCTTGGGTTCTGTACTCTGGATTTATTTGGGGGGCGTGACAAAAGTGCAAAGGACACTGGTTTGATGCAAAGAACTTTGTTATTATTACAGTCAAGTTAATACAGACTTATTACTCTAGTAAGAAAATACAAGGCCAAACTTACAATCACTCTAATAAAGAATAATACATGGAAAGGTACAGGGTCAAACATAATCACTCTAATAAAGTACCATACACTACACATTCAAAGGGGGTTGCAGTAAAATTATACCTCCCACCTCCTAATACCTAATTCTAGCTAGGTTAGACTCCAGGGCAGGCAGGGATTTATGCTTACCAATCCTTTTGATAGTTAATAGTGAGGTTCTTCCTTCCTTCAGGACTACAAGACTTCGAGGCTGGAGAAGTTAGTTTACAACTCTCGCGTTGGTTTCTCTCCTTGTCTTGATGAGATAGTGGCAGCCTTGTAGCTACCTAGCAACCACCTCTCTCTAACCTCTGTTGAAAGCAGTGGCCAGTAAAACGATTTCAGTGGTTCTAATCTTAGCGGCAAATCTCTTCAAAACCCTGTGTATAATTTTAGCGGGCTTGGTTCTTCTTTGTAATATTTTATCGGGCTCGTTAAAAGTTGATATGTCTTGGGTGGGTTGATGTTCGAAAACTGTTTCCTGATGGAAATATTAGTTTGGTAATTGCAATGTCCTTTTGTGCTTAGTCTTTCACATACAGGCTGGATTGGGCCTCTTTGTGATGTATATGCTGAAATGGTTGTCCAGACCCATGTTGATGGGGAGCTACCTCTGGGTGATTTTTGATATTAATGTCTCTTGTGGAGAAGGATTTTCAAATACTCATTCTTCCAGACAGGTTAACTCAGTTCTCACAAAGGTTTCTTCATTTATAACAGATGCCCGCTTGGAATTCGATCAGCGGCAGCGATATTCCAGAAAAACATGGAAAGCTTACTGAAGTCGGTCCCGCGCACGGTGGTCTTCCAGGACGGCATCTTGGTTATAGGTTGGAACACAATCGAGCCTCTGCAGAACCTGGAGGAGGTTCTTAATTGACTCAACCGTGTGGGGCTCAGGTTGAAACGCTCAAAGTGCATTTTCCTGGTGCCTGAAGTGTAGATCCTGCAGAGAAGAATCGCGGCGGATGGCATCAGGCCTACCGATTCGAAGACGGATGCAATCAAGAATGCACCGAGGCCACAGAACGTGACGGAGCTGCGGTCATTTCTAGGACTCCTGAACTACTTTGGTAACTTCTTACCGGGTCTCAGCACACTGTTAGAACCACTGCATGTCTTACTACGTAAAGGAGACGAATGGGTTTGGGGCAAAAGCCAAGAAAATGCCTTTGTAAAAGGTAGAAAATTGTTATGCTCAAACAAATTGCTTGTGTTGTATGATCCATGTAAACGTTTGGTGCGTCGTCATACGGTGTCGGGTGTGTATTGCAACAAGCTAGTGAATCTGGGAAATCGCAACCGGTTGCTTATGCATCCAGAAGTCCTTCTAAGGCTGAGAGAGCCTACAGCATGATTGAAAAATAAACTTTAGCGTGTGTCTATGGGGTAAAGAAAATGCATCAATATCTGTTTGGGCCAAAATTGAATTGGAAACTGACCATAAGCCACTAATATCCCTGTTTTCCGAGAGTAAGGGGATAAATACGAATGCATCGGCCTGCATCCAGAGATGGCCGCTCATGTTGTCCACATACAACTACACCATGTGCCACAGGCCAGGCACAGAAAATTGTGCCCATGCTCTCAGTAGGCTGCCATTGCCCACCACGGGGGTGGAAATGGTGCAGCCCGCAGATCTAGTCATGGTAATGGAAGCATTCAGGAGTGCGCAATCACCCGTCACAGCCTGTCAAATCAGAACCTGGACAAGCCAGTCCCCTTACTGTCCCTCGTAAAAAATTGTGTGCTTCACGGGAGCTGGTCCAGTGTCCCAGTGAAAATGCAGGAAGAGATAAAGCCGTACCAGCGGTGCTAAGATGAAATGTCTATAGAGGCAGATTGCCTTCTGTGGGGCAATCGGATAGTGGTTCCCATGAAGGGCAGAGACACTTTCATCAGTGACCTCCACAATACCCACCCAGGCATTGTAATGATGACAGCGATAGCCACATCCCACGTGTGGTGGCCCGGTATCGATGCGGACTTAGAGTCCTGCGTGCACAGATGTAACACTTGCTCGCAGTTAAGCAATGCACCCAGGGAGGTGGCACTAAGTTTAAGGTCTTGGCCCTCCAAATCGTGGTCCAGGGTCCATGTCGACTATGCAGGCCCGTTTTTGGGTAAAATGCTCCTTGTGATTGTAGATGCGTACTCCAAATGGATTCAATGTGAGATAATATCGACAAGCATGTCCACAGCAACCATGAAAGCCTGCGGGCCATGTATGCCATGCACGGACTACCTGATGTCCTTGTGAGCGGCAACGGGCCATGTTTTACCAGTGCTGAGTTCAAAGAGTTCATGACCCGGAACGGGATCAAACTTGTTACATCTGCCCCGTTCAAACCAGCATCCAATGGTCAGGCAGAGAGAGCAGTGCAAACTATCAAGCAGAGTTTGAAGAGGGTAACTGAAGGCTCACTGCAGACTTGCCTATCCCGAGTTCTGCTTAGCTACCGCACGAGACCCCACTCGCTCACTGGGATTCCATCTGCTGAACTGCTCATGAAAAGGGCACTTAAGACAAGGCTCTCGCTAGTTCACCCTGATCTACATGAACAGGTAGAGAGCAGGCGGCTTCAACAAAGTATATATCATGATAGCGCTAATGTGTGGAGCGAAATTGAAATCAATGATCCTGTATTTGTATGGAATTATGGACAAGGTCCCAAGTGGCTTCCCGGCACTGTCGTGGCCAAAGAGGGGAGCAGGGTGTTTCGGGTCAAACTTTGAAATGGACTCATTCACTGGAAACACTTGGACCAAATCAAACTCAGATTCATGGACTATTCTGAGCAATCCACATTGGACCGTATCTTCTTTGATTCCCCAACATACACACCAGTGGCAACCGACACCGCGGTTGACCACGAAGCAGACCCCATCACCCGCAGCAGTTGAGCAGGACACACCACACCAAGCAGCCCAGTAAGCCCAGCTGCACAGCAACCCAGCGAGGGCCCAACAAACGATTCACCAAAACCAGCATTTGCACCAAGACGGTCAACCAGGGAACAAAAGGCCCCAGATCGACTCACCTTGTAAATAGTTACACTATTGACTTTGGGAGGGCGCCGGGAAGAGTATTCTTATGTATGTAAACTTGTATGTAACTTGTACAGCCACCAGAGGGCTCATACCCTGGAGAACCAAGGGATCCCACAATCCCTTGGGAGCACAGGTACTTAAGGAGGCCTTACAAGCTGCAGAATGTAAGAGAAGGGCAAAATTCATGGGAAACTTTAATCAAATTTGGGATTCTACAAAACAAATTAAGTCTGTGGGCAGGTATAGAGAACTAAAGAAGCCGGTTCGATTACTGAAACAGTCTGGGGCATTGAAACTAAAGTAAATTGTCTGGAAAATGGATACTCGAAAACCCTTTTCCACAAGAGACATTAACATTGCAACAATTAACTCAGAGATGGCCAGCCATCAACCTGAACCTGGAAAGCCATTTTCAGCCTATGCATAAAAACAAAAGGCCCACTCCAGCCTGCATGCAAAAACCAAGCACAAAGAACATTGCGATTACCAAGCTAATATTTCCATCAAGAAACAGATTTAGAAGATCAACCCACCTGAGACATATTAACTTTTAATGAGCCTGCCAAAATATTACAAAGAAATGTCGAGCCCGCCAAAATTAAACAAAGAATGTTGGTCTGATTTGGCGCAAAGATTAGGACAGCTCATACAGTATAACTGGCCCCGGTTTTAACAAAGGTATGCCATACTACGCCTATGCCATCAAGAAGGGAGAGAAACCAACGTGACAGTTGTAAACTAACTTCTCCAGCCTCGACGTCCTGAAATCGAAAAGGAAGGAAGAACATCACCATCGCGGCAGCAACCGACCACAGCCAACGTGGTACCACTAAAATATCGACCAACCTCGAAACAAAACTACACAAGGAAGAAACTGAAGAATTGAAAGTTTCCACTCTACAATCTAGGCCTGACTATCAACAGGTGAAAACGTTACCTAAAAGGACTTTGAAACCTATTGCTAACAAAAGAAAACGGGTACTTACCCCACAAATCCAAACACGCTCTACCGCATCAGCGAACTCAACCCAACTGAGGATTGCGCAGTAAGAAGTCCTCTCCGACTTTCGGGGTATGGCAAGCAGAACCTATAGAATCCAACGAACCTCAAAATCGCGAACTACCGCTAACTGACCAGAAAGGATTGGTAAGAAACATAGAAACACAGAAACATAGAAAATAGGTGCAGGAATAGGCCATTTGGCCCTTCGAGTCTGCGCCGTCATTCAATGAGTTCATGGCTGAACATGCAACTTCAGTACCCCATTCCTGCTTTCTCGCCATATCCCTTGATCCCCCAAGTAGTAAGGACTACATCTAACTCCTTTTTGAATATATTTAGTGAATTGGCCTCAACAACTTTCTGTGGTAGAGAATTCCACAGGTTCACCACTCTCTGGGTGAAGAAGTTTCTCCTCATCTCGGTCCTAAATGGCTTACCCCTTATCCTTAAACTGTGACCCCTGGTTCTGGACTTCCACAACATTGGGAACATTCTTCCTGCATCTAACCTTTCTAAATCCATCAGAATTTTAAACATTATAGAAACATAGAAAATAGGTGCAGGAGTAGGCCATTCGGCCCTTCGAGCCTGCAACGCCTTTTAAAGAAAGACAGCATAGTCCCTGTCTGCCCTGGAGTCTAACCTAGCCAGTATTAGGTATTTGGAAGGTGGGAGGTGTAATTTTCACTGCAACCCCTTTGAATGTGTGATGTACTGTTCTTTATTAATGTAATTATAAGTGTCACATTGTATTTTCTTATCCTTAATAAAATCAAAGTTCTTTTGCACCAAACCAGTGGTCTCTTGCATTTTATCACATCCCCCAAATAAATCCAGAGTCTAGAGCCTAAGGGAGTGGGAGCGATCCAAACCGCTCAAGTAGGTCAGAGGTGAACCTGACCCCCGGGAGCACCTCTTACAAAATGGTGACCAAGGCAGGACTCTGGTATAAGGGGTGTGATGCAGAGAGTGCTGGTTTGGGAGAAAGAACCAAGATTGAAGAGAGGATTTCCTCCTATGTGTATAAGAAAGTGAATGTCACTAAAGAGTGGGTGCTTGGTCTATTGCGTGCTGAGCATCTGGAAGACAGTGCAGCCCAGTGGACAGTAAGCAAGGACCATAAAGAATCAGTAGAAAAGGCAATTTGGTTGGTCTGTCTATAGCGACAGGTCCAACTCCTAGACAAAACCATTGAGTCACTACAGGCAGAATTATGGGAATGCGCAGAGACATCACAGGAAAGGGTTATAGCAGAAGAAAGGTTATGGGGAGAACTCCGTAAGCTAAAACAGGGAATGGCCCAACTAATGGAAAGTTTAAGAACAGTGTCAGGTTACCGAGGCTAAAAATAATGAAAAGATTTTGCGGGAGGAAAGGACTCGCCTCACCCTTCAATTAAAAGAGCTGGAGGAGAAATTAAGGGACGTACAGGAAGCATATAAAGTAGCTAGCACTAATGGGTTTGAGTCAGGAGACCACGGTCCCTGCCAGCAACAAATCAAAAGTTTAACCCTTGCTCTGTCCAAGGCAAAAGACATGGCATGCCTAATAAACCCGGATACGGCCCAGGTAAACCTGGAAGAGAAGGAGGAAACTGTTCAACCACTACCTGTGGTGCCGGTGACTACACCGGTTCAGCAGCAGGAGGGGCGAACGAGTTGCGGAGCGGACAGGGATAGCAGACCACCACCACCTATGGTGCCGAGTTTCAACTCGGCTTGGCAGCAGAGAGGAGTAGTAGGCGAGCCAGAGCAGGAAGGGCCAGAACCAAGGCCAATGTGCCTGGTCTGGCAACAAACGTTTAGCCCGCCCACTGGTGCTGGGGCTCTGGGGCCCCTGGAAAGTCAGTTTGTGGTTCCCCACACTACCCAACAGCTTAGGGCTATGATAAGCCACCTGGAAAAGCTAACTCCAAAGGGAGACCCCACGGTTCACTTTATGGAAGTGGAACAGGCAGGGGATATTAATGGGTGCGATGATGCCGAGATAGCAAAGATGCTCCTCCTATCCCTGGACAGCAAGCTGTAACAATCCCTCTTTACCGAGAGCAAAAGGGGACAGAGAACATTTGCCGCCATCCAGGAGGACATTTTAGAAGCCATGGGCTGTAATGACGGACGTCCCTTCTCCAGAGTAGAGAAAACAGTGCAGCTCACAGGGGAAACCCCATAGGCCTTCGCAGACAGACTGTGGCCTGTGTACCAGAGAGCCTGTGCAGGGGACCTCAACCGAAATCACTTAAGCTGGGACGAGAGAGCCCACTGGCTCCGAAGCCTGGTAGTAAACAGCTTACCCCCGAATAAGAACCAAGGCTGAGGCCTGGTTTGACCCGAGAGATCCCTTGGCCACCGAACAGGGAGTGGTCAGGCAACTGACCCTAGCCTACCGGAACGGCCGGGGGACGGAAGAGCACCCACCCAGGGGAAGGGTCCACGAGATCAGGCCCAGTCAGGATAAGAGAGAATTGCGCCACAATGGGGGCAACCCCTCCGATACAAAACGTAGCTGCTTCGGGTGCGGAAAGAGTGGGCACTGGAGAAAGGATTGTAGAAATCCATGGAAGAGTAGCGCAAGGAAGAGTTCTCCAGCCCCTGCCCAAAAGGACGGACCCGGACCCAGAGCGCAGAACTCTCCCTCTTCCTTCGAGGAGTTCTTGGCCGCGCTCCGGTCCATATTAGATGGCACAGGGAAGATAGCTACGGCCATCGGGAGGGGAACCCCATCCGCCCCGCCAAATCCCAACTCCTGACTAGAACCGGTGCCGCCTGTGTACCTGTGTCCCCTAGAATACGAGAGACCGTGCGTTAAGATGGAGGTGGAGAAGGTGACAGGCACCTATCTGCTAGATACTGGAGCTTCAAGCACCATTATATATGCAGATAACCCAGCCGCCTCACCTCTATCTAATGGGGTCCTGTACAGTCTAGTGGGTTTCACAGGGAACGAACAGGCTGGGTTGTTCTCCATTCCGCTACCATTGGGAACAGTGAACCGTACTAAAGACAGGGATCCCCAGCCAGCAGCCCCCGACTGTGGAAATCCCACAGGGGATGTGGCAGACCCACAGACTGCACCTAGAGGGGCGGTGGACTGTGTTACTGGAGGAGCTATCCCCCCAATCATTTGGGACTCGGACACACCACCAGTAGTCAGAGCCTTAAGAAGGACTCCCCGCACACCACAGCCAAAGACACCGTGTTCACCAGTGCCCCAATTTAGGAGGCTCAGCCCTGGGAGAGGGACCAGCTGCAAAAGGGTACCTAAGATCAGGGACCAGCCTGCGAGCAGGGACCCCCAGCCAGTAGCCTCGGGTGATGAGCAAACCCCAGAAAAGATGGTGGTAGACCAGTCACCAATTGGGAGTCCACAGCCCGCAGCCCTCGACCAGGCAGAACCCCCGGGTGACAAGATGAACCATGCAGCCAGCCCCAAAGGAGCGGTGTGCTGCAGCACTGGAGGGAGCGTTCCCCCGGTAGTGTGGGACTCAGACCCACATCCGGTCAGGACACTCCGGGTCCTACGGTACAGGCCGACTTACTACCGGCCTCGCTGGAAACCCAGAGGCCAGAGAAGAAAGGAGAAGGACAGGAATTAACCTGGCCACCCGCAGATGGGTGGCAGATGTACATATATATGTGCTTTTATGAATTTAAGTATGTTTAGTAAGGATCTAGCGTAGTGTTGAATTATCTGTGTAATGATAGGAACATATGTGATAGTTATTGGGGAAAACGTGTAAAAGCCCATCCAAGGGTAAGAGAAAGAATCCATCTGTGCATCTATTAAAAGAGGCATAGGTCGGGTAACACCTGGGAGTATGAAGAATCTACCGGTATAGCTATTAAGGAAGCACCGGTAAGATAAGCGTAAAACAGCTGTGAGACAAAAGTTAAAGGCAGACACCAGTTCCATGAGAACCAAATAAGACAGCCAGTCAATTAAAGACTGTATTGTGTGTCTGAGAAGAAATGAGCCCAAATTGGAACTCGGTCACCTTTGTCAAGCCAGAGAGCTTTTCTCAGGGCTGAACAATCTGTTTTTGTGCCCCTACAGGAAGGAGAACAACATGAGAATGGTCCTGTTTCTGCTCACCCTGATAAGGATGAGCAGTGGCGGCCGAGGAGATGTGGAAGAATCCCTCATTTATGGGTGCTCAGGAGGAGCACCGATCGTGACTGCAGGGGGTGGCACACCGGGTGTGGAAGAACTCGCCATTTACGCCCACGAGGGAAGGAGGCCAGGGTGGATGGGATCTAATTCTACTCGCTACTCCAGCCTGGAAGGGTTTCCCTATAGGGAGGCCTCAGTTCCATGCCCCCGGATACGGATCGTCGCTGCCCGAGTCAGTGTTACAGAGGGAAAACGTGTATATTTGGCTTGCAAAGGAAAGATTCCCCTGGGAAGATGGGGGTGGCTCAGAAAGCTCAGCAAGGACGTATGGGACCAGGAATCGGACTGGGAAAGACTTGGTAATGATACGTACTGCACCATCACGGGGACACGGGGAGGAGTAAAAGTGTGTTGGGACAAGTGGTGGGAATCTGAACAGGGAATTTACGTTTGCATGTGGGGATCAGAAAACATTTGCCCCGCAGGCATATCAATCGCCTTCGCTAGGCAATGGCAAGATGAAGGGGAAGGGATGGGGTGGGACTCCAGCCTACATGGGTGCGTGGTCCCACACTCCCCACTCCCAATTAACACCACCGAACTAAGAGCACACATTAAGAAATCCCCGCCAATATACACAGTAATAGAAAGGTGTCCTACCACCACCAAGGGACCAGGGAACGGATTAGTATTGGTACCGACCAAAAAGGTGTTATACCAGGGGGTACACTATTCAGTAGCTTCAGTAGTTGTAAACCTTACCGAGGTACACTTACCTGCATGGTGCCCGAAGGAAACAGGCCCTACTTAGAGAAATGTTCAAGAAATTTTACGAGTTAGACTTTGGGAATGTAGACAAAGCAGATTTATACACCCTAAACATTAGGGACACCATGGGCATCGTAAACGACGTTTTTACTGCCTACAATATAGGACCCTCTGTAATAAATAGCCTAGATGATATAGAACTGCAAACACAGATAAACAGTCTAAAGAACCAATTGAGGAAAATCCTGAAACAAGAAAATACCGTAGTAGGCTCAGAGCTACATGAGGACCAGGCTATGACGGTCCATTTAAAAGAAATTGTGGCTGAGCTGGAAAAACTTGCACAGACAGTGAATGCACTCATATGGGAGGATAGAAATGCTTCCGACCAGGCTGCACAGAACGAGTTTTGCGTGCTGTATGGGGCATGGTTGTTGGGCGAGGGTCGCAACAACCTGGAGGATTTAAAACAAGGTTCAGTCCCCTCCTGGATCAGTAACAAGCACCTCGCAGCCCTCCACCCATACAGTAATTCACTAAGCCCGTGCCAACTCCGCCTAGCCTTTGAAGCCTACCCTGTCCCAGTAGGCTGTGGGAAATCTAACTACACCATTATGGAAATAGTACTAAGGATGCCGGTCATGGGTGGGACAGCCCGACCCGCACCGGTATACCGGGTGGAGAACATTGGCGTTATTCAGGGAGGTACACACCTTCGTTTCACAGCGGTCCCACCCTATGTCATAAAGTGGGAGCACGCTATGACGGATACTAACCTCTTCGGGTGCCGGAGCCGGGGTGCACACATAATACTGTGTCCCCAGTACTTGAGTGCCCATTCTAAGTCACAGTGTGGGTTTAAAGCTGCTGGTGCACAGCCTATTAACTGTACCATGGAGGTAATGGCACAAGACCATGTCCCTCCACAGGTAACATACACAGGGGCTGGGACATATTGTGTCACCACCAGTGCACCCCACTACCAACATGGACACTTCTGGTGTCCGGTGAGTGACAGCAGTTTTCGCTTCAAACCTGAGGCATCAGTTCAAGTGGCCCAGGAACGGATTGTCCCCAGTCCTGAACCCGACCACAGCCAACGTGGTACCACTAAAACCACCGCGATCGACCAACCTCGAAACAAAACTTCATAAGGAAGAAACTGAAGAATTGAAAGTTTCCACTCTACAATCTAGACCTGACTACCAACAGGCGAAAACGTTACCTAAAAGGCCTTTAAACTTATTTCTAACGAAAGAAAACAGGTACTTACCCCACAAATCCAAACGCGCCCTACCACATCAGCGAACTCAATCCAACTGAAGATTGCGCAGGAGGAAGTCCTCTCTGACTTTCGGGGTATGCCAAGCAGAACCTACAGAATCCAATGAACCCCGAAATCGTGAACTACCGCTAACTGACCAGAAAGGATTGGCAAGCATAGTCCCTGTCTGCCCTGGAGTCTAACCTAGCCAGTATTAGGTATTTGGTATGTGGGAGGTTTAATTTTCACTGCAATCCCTTTGAATGTGTGATGTACTGTTCTTTGTTAATGTAATTATAAGTGTGACATTGTATTTTCTTATCCTTAATAAAATCAAAGTTCTTTTGCACCAAACCAGTGGTCTCTTGCATTTTATCACATCTCCCAAATAAATCCAGAATCTAGAACCCAAGGGAGTGGGAGCGATTCGAACCGCCAAGTCGGTCAGAGGTGAACCTGACCCCGGGACCACCCCTTACAAGAGGCACTCTGGAGACCTGCAATAAAAGACTAAGGTCACACTTTACTTTGAGCTCACAGTATCCAGTCAGACTCTTTATTCATATACGACATCGATGAATTGCTAGTCCTTGTGCTTGCTTTATTATGCCAGAGTGAACTGTGCATGCTCATACTAAACCACGTGACAAACCATGTGATAATACATTACTAGGGCTAACAGCATTGCTGAAACCTTGAGGCGATTTCAGTGAAGCTACGAGCTTGGCACAGAATCTCCATTGGAGGGAGCTCAGATCAGAAGTGGGAACGGAGACTATCAGCTTGATTTCTGGTGAGCTAGATTTTCTGGTATGACCGGGAAGAAAAGTGTGACATGATCAAATGGGCCAAGCTCTATGCCCAGCTGTCTAATTTATGCTCCTAATGATTAAAACTCTGCACCGGGAACATAACTTCACCAGTTTGCCCATATACCCCAACCTGAATCAGTGTCATCAAGCGGAAAGGCAAGAAAATTGGTAGGAGGAAAAGAATTTGGTGCAGGGAAATTTAAAAGAAAGGAGTGCCGGGATTTCGGTCCCTGCTTGCATCATTAGGAAGTTGCAAGGTTTCCACACATGGTATTCAAATATATGTTCGAAACACTGCACACTGGTCTTCCATAGTTAGTGTGATTTGTTTTACGGAATCTGCCACACAGCTGTATGCAATGGCAGCTTTTACAATCATGTGAAAGAACTCCCATCATCAGTGATGCATCCATTATTGAAATAGAAATGTTTTGGTGATCTTTGTGCTCAAAGGGTCCATAGATAGAATGGATATGTTTCCACCCTACTGCAGCTGTGTGAATTTTTTTCAGATTATTTATTTTTGTAGTACTTAAGGGATTGACAATTTAGTGCCAGTTATATTGAATTATGTGTATTTTGCTGCAAACCCAGGCCCACCAATAACTGCGATGACTGTTATCAATTTGCTTCTCTTAAGACTGTTGCAGATGTTGGCAAGAGAAGTCTGGACTGGATTCAAATTCAGGTCTCGAAGGTAAAGGATAATATTGTGACGCATTCATGCAAACCCAATCCCCTCTAGAGCGCTAGTTTAACGCTATCCTAGTGCCATCACTGGTGTTTTGTTTAGCTCATCATTTTCTTTTAAAAAGGCCATTTTGGAGTATTACTTAAAATGGGGAGCACAGATGGTTAATTATGCTAAAGATTATTATCAGTCTACATTTATGTATAAAACAACTGGGTCCCTGTATATAATTAAAATGTAAAGCTCTCTTCAGGAATGACTTCAATTATAAAAAGATCACTCACATGAAAGCCTTCATTGCAAATCTGACCTTATTGGGCATGACAATGATACACCTCAGGAGAAAATACATGACTGCGAGCCAGACACTTTAGAAAGGCTGCAGTCCCTCAAGGAGACAGGCACCAATCCCTAAAGAGCTTGTGGCTTTCTGCAGGAGCTGAAAACCTCAGGTTGTGTAAGTCCTTGGAGGCTTAATGTTTACTCAGTCAGCTCATTGCTGCTGCCGGGCCTCTCATCAAATCAGCACTGCACCAGCTGTCAGGTACTAAGGGCCATTTGCTGAGGACATTTCAAAATTAGTACTGTTCAAAACCAAATAAACAGCAAATCCAGAAATATAAAGAGCCAACATTTTATCTTTAAAAAAATCTGACCGACAAAGCTAGGACATTAAAAAACAGGTAAAATACATCAAAATTCTGAAACTGAAGAGGTCAGATGTTTCCAACTATAAAGAGTGATTACATATTACTGAGGCTTTACAAAGCAATGCCACCCACTCATTTCTAAGGCAACATTAAAGATATAAATGAAAATATGTCTTAAGTGCACAACTCACTGGCCGATTAATTGTCTTCAGCAGAAGGATAAAGCACAGAAGGAGCTTCAGCTTAAATATACATCTTTCACAGTCATTTATTGGATACTTTTGTTTTGTAAGGATACAGTGGCGGGGTGAGGGGGCAGGGGGTTGGAATTCTTATTGGACAGTAGCGCAAAATTGGCAAAATCGAATTGTCAGCTCGAGTTGCACTCTGGCTGTTCTTTTTCACATGAAGTGTAAACGGACAGTGATTCACTATCACCCGGAAAAATGTCATTTCTTGGTACTTGAAGTGCACGTAACTTGTTTTGTTTGTTTACGTGATGCATACATTTTAAAATAATCAACAATTCATATTAACCATGATTCTTTCTGTTGCATTATTGCCAAGGTTTGATTATTCTTTTTAAGTGCATTTGTTATGTATTTATTTGGACCATAGCCTGAAGATAGCTAGATAGAAAATATGTAATAAAGGAAAATCTCTTACTTTGAAAAATGCTATTTGATATCAACAATAATAGAATGTTTTGGACTGTTTGCAGAATGATAAACCAGCTCCAGTAGAACACAGGAACATAGGAACAGGAGTAGTCCATTGAGCCCCTCGAGCCTGTTCCGCCATTCAGTGAGATCATGGCTGATCTGCGACCTATCTCCATATACCCACCTTTGGCCAATATCTCTTAATACCTTTGGTTAACAAAAATCTATCAATCTCAGATTTAAAATTAACAATTGATCTTGCATCAATTGCCGTTTGCAGAAGTGAGTTCCAAATGTCTACCATTCTTTGTGTGTAGGAGTGTTTCCTAATTTCAGTCCTGAACGGTATGGCTCTAATTTTTAGACTAAGCCCACTTGTCCTAAACACCTCAATCGGCAGAAATAGCTTATCTTTATCTACCCTATCTGTTCCCCTTAATAAATGATCCGTTAGAAGATTAATATCATATCATCATAGGCTGTCCCTCGTGTCGAGGATGACTTGCTTCCACGCCAAAAAGGGATAAGTTCACAGGTGTTTCAATGAAGGACCTAATATTCCAGGTTCCGAACTACATCTTGAAGGGTGGAAGATGCCTGTGCATGGATTTTTTTAACGTGTGGTGGCAGTTGCACACCAGCCACCACACGGGCTTGACAGAGCTAGGTCTTGGTCCAGTGGCAAGGATTAACCAAGACGACTGGAGACCAGCTCTGCTGCACGGACCTGGTGCACACACATATCCCAGGGAGGGCTGGCCTGTGCTGCCCCTGGTGAGAATAATATGGTGCGGATAAAGAGCGATAACAAAAGTGTATAATGATCAATGAGTTACCTTTCGTATGAAGGTATTCATAATATATACTGTGAAGGGTGGTTTTCAGGGGGTCAGCTTTCCCTTCTGACCTTATATGAGCAGTTCCGATTCACTCCCACACACCCTTGGTTCTAGACACTGGAATTATGAAGAGACTGTGACAGACTTAGACAGACAATCGGTTTTACGGTAGGAAGCAGGTATGGCTTTATTGTGTCTAAAAAGAAGTAAAAGGCACACCTTTAATAACACACACAGAATATTAATACCAATACACACTGAGGGGTACAACACCTGAATAAAATGTCAAATTACAGCCTGTGGGGAAAAGAATACAGATTAAACTCTAAATGGGGTAAAGAAGAGAATGCAGATACATTTACACAAGTTATCCCAGCCTCTCCCCTCCCAATTACCCTAACTAACTAAGTTATAGCTCTGGGGATTCAGGGACTATGCTCACCAATTTCTTTAGACAGTTGCCGGTGAATTGTGGTTTCGGGGTTCGCTGCACTTGGCTGTCTAGGCGAGCTGCACCCCGGACGGAGGAGAGGACTTTGGACTGCGTAGTCTTCGGTTGGGGTGCGTCCGTTGATGCGGTAAGTTGCGTTTTGGATGTATGGGGTAAATACCCACTTTCTTTGGTTAAAAATAGTTTTAGTTAGTCCTGTTTGGTAATTTCTCACCCGTTGGGTTGTTCAGAAGTAGATTGTAGCGTGGTTGTCAATTTTGTTGCTGACAACCTTCCGTTTCGTGGGCCTCGTGCTCAGTCAGTTCTTGATGAGTTCTGGTAGTTTCCTTCACGACTCCATTTCTTCACTCCAGCTGTTTATGTCTCTGTCTGTGTTTGAGTCTGTGTCCTGTTCGAGTCTGTGTTCTGTTTGAGTCTGTGTCCTTTCCTGGTAAAACTGGGAATAGATATATCTCAAAAAAGGCTTCCTTATCTCCCATCAAATCTAGATCAGCTCTTTGTTTCGATTGTGCAGCCCAGCTAACTGAAACTTGATTAAGTGGTTTTAATCTGGTGTTAATAGGCTTTTCGAAGTTGGTGAATTCTCGTCCATTGTGCTAGTCTGGCCTGAGCCAGATATTTCTATGCCTGTTGAAAAGGTGTTGGAATATGTATGTGACATTTGGGTCCTCTGGGTGGGGTGGATAAACAGTTCCCAGACAATTTGATTAGCTCCAATGTCCAAACTCGCCCTTTAGAAATTGACCCCACCCCTTTTCTTGCAGACCCAACATTCATCTTTTAAAAATCCCAAATTCGGTTAAAGTTCGTAGTTTCTTCCATGTGCACTTTAGGATTTCAAACTTTCTGGTAGATAGTTCCAAATTAAATTCCCTTTCCTATGAGTCCAAACACTGGTGGGGGTGGGGTCTCCATTAATGCATCCACTTTTATACCCTGCAGGCGTCATCTGCCCCTTTAAACTCATTTTAAAAGTCCAGAAAGGGATTCTTCTCCTTTGCAGGAGAAAGGTACCAGGAATCTTTGCGAAATATTGGTAAATTCTACACTCCCCCCTGTGATACGATATCACTTATGGTATCATCTTCCAGGTGAGCAAATTTCCTGACTCCCAAGAGATAACCTTCCCCATAAATTAATGAAACTAATACCCAAAATATGCATTACACTTCTGCACCATCACCATAGATACACACTTTTCTCTTTACAGGTACAAACTTTTTACATTTACATCCTCCCAGCTTGGAGGGGGTTCCATCACTACAATTGCATTTCAGCACAGTTACATTTCATTTCAATTACATTATATTCACCAGCATGTAGGCAATGTACAACCACATTACAGAAGGTAAAACATAGATTAAAATTAAACAACATCAATTGGTCTCCTGAGGTTTGTCCATCACCCGGTAATGTCTGGATCCTGCTCTTGAGAACTGCTCTCAGGCTGGCTGACACACAAGACAAAACTCAAAACAATCACCTAAACATTACTGCAACATTAACCTTAGTTCTAAACTAAAGTTAAAATGTAAAATGGTGCAGTCAGCTGCATTAAACTAAAAATTAGAACTATGTACAACCGCCACCCGTCTCCAGGTGGCCTGGTTAGTCCTTGTCAGGCCCATGCCTTGTGCGGCCTGATAGCCGCCTGGATGCTAGGGTTTCCCCACAGCCGGTGAGCTGGAGACCCTTCTCTCTGGGACAGCCCATTGCTACTGCTCCTGTGAGACCCTCACTGCTGGAGACGGCTGGCTGGGGGTCGCTACTCTGAGCGGCCTCTGTACTTCTGACCTTTGGCCTTCCCTGTCGGGCTGCCCTTCTCCTAGGGTAGAATCGCTGAGGCTCAGATGCCGGTGACCATGGTATCTTTGGCCGTGGTGTACGGAGGGTCCTTCTCAGGACTTCGGTTACTGGGGGTGCGTCCGAATCCCAAACGATGGGTGGGATAGCCCCTCCAGTACTGCAATTCACCGCCCCTAGAGGCACGGTTTCTGAGCCTGCCACATTCCCTGTGGGCCCTGCACCGTCGGGGGTGGCCAATGGAGGGTCCCCGTCCTGAGGACGGTTTACCCCTCCCGGCTGCCCTCTGTGCTTGGCTGACCCTGGGTTGTACAGCTTGCACTGGTTGATGTGAAACCACTTAGTACGGCGGGGCAGCTTTATGGCATAGACCATCGGGCTTGCCTTGTCGACAATACTGTAAGGTCCCATATATAATGCTTCAAAACCCCTACCCGAGCATAGTTCCTCACCATGACCTTGTCCCCTATCTCCCATTCGTGGTGTTTGCTGGGTTCGAGCAGCAATCGGTTACTCTGATGCTGTCTGGCCATGTTACTAGCAGCCTGCCAGTGAATCTGTTTGAGGTGTTCAAACAGGTTCCTGACAAATTGGTCCCGGTTCACCTCTCTGAGCTGACCTTCTGTGAGCGCCGGGGCTGGGACATGATCCGGCCAGTCATGAGCTCGTATGGGAAATACCCCGTGCTCTTTGACTGGCTGGCTCAGATCCCCATTAGGACCAACGGTAAGACCTCCACCCACTTTTGGGGTGAGTTTCCCGTTTTCTTCGACAGCCTTTCTTTAATGGTGCGGTTTAAACGCTCCACAATGCCCGATGACTGGGTTGTGGGCAACGTGCCATTTCCCCTCAATGCCGAGCACCCTAAGGGTTGCCTGCATTACCTGCCCGGTGAAATGGCTCCCCTGGTCCGACTCCACATACTGTGGGAGTCCCCACTGGGAGAACACTTCCCTCACTAGAGTCCTTGCTGTCCCTAGTGCAGTGGCTGTTCGGCAGGGGAAGGCTTCAACCCATTTTGAGAACACGTCCACCAAGACTAGGCAGTATTTGTAGCCTCCCTGGGTGGTGGGTAGGGGCCCGATGTAGTCAATTTGGATTGGCTGCCATGGTCCCGCTACCCTCCTGACGTGTCCTAGGGACACCTTCCTTTTCTGGGAGTCGGGGTTGTTCGCAGCACACACCAGGCAGTTAGCACAGAACTCGCGGACGTCCTCCCTGAGTCCCGGCCACCATCCTGCCTGTTCCACCCATTGCCAGGTGGTCTCAGGCCCGGAGTGTCCCGCTCCTGGACCCTCATGGGCCAGTTTTAGGAATTCCCTCTGGTGCTGTTGCGGCACGACCCATTGTCCCTCTTTAAACAGCATGCCTTCCTTAACGGTAATGGCTGCTGTGCCGTACGGACCTTCTACTCTCTCTCCTCTAGCTAGCGCGTTCAGGACAGCTTTCAGGACCGGGTCCTGCGCCTGAACTGTTTTTAAGTCTGGGGCCAAAGCTATCCTTGTATTCTCTGCTGCCCTGTTCTTATTCTTGACCGCTGCTATGCGGCCAGTGTCAGAGGGGTCCCAGAACTTTCCCGTGCGGGCACCTTCTTTGGCCAGTTTGTCAGCCTGTTGGTTTCCCTCTGCACGGGGTTCGGTTTTTGAATGGGCCTTCACCTTATGTATGTAGACCTTTCCCTCTTCCCTTACGGCTGTCATGATTTTCTCCAGCAGGGGCTTGATTGCTAGAGGTCTCCTGTCAGCGGACGTGTATCCACGATGGGACCAGATAGCCAGGTACTCCGTACATGAATTGCAGGTGAACATACTGTCCGAGCAAATCGTGTACAGGGTAGGGAATTCCTTGGGGTGGGTCACCACGTACATTACGGCTGACAGTTCAGCATGCTGGGCGCTCATGGTGCTGGGGAGCTTGATTGCCAGGGCAATACCTGCCCTTGGGTCATAGACTCCGCACCCAGTGAGTCGTTCGCCAGCAGATACTGCGCTGGACCCGTCCACGTAGATGTCCCGGCCTGTAGGGTGTAACGCAACCCGAAGGCCAATGTTCACCTCCCATACCCCTTCTATGGAGCACCTGTGGGCTTTCCCTGGGTAGATTAAGTTGGCTGCGAGCCTTGGCTCGCGGGGGCCTTCTACTCTGAGGTCCATCTGGGAGAGGAGCAGGGTCCAGCGAGCAATGCGGACACAGCTCACCATCCCGTCCTTAATCCTCCCATCTGGGAGCATCTGAGTAGGTGTGTGGTGGGTTAGGAGTGTTAGAGGAGACCCTCCCATGAAGATCAAGGATCTTTTCACTGCCCAATGTGTGGTTAGGAGGTGTCTCTCACAGTTGGAGTACCCCTTCTCCACATCTGTGAGGATCCTGGAGGAGTAAACCACCGGTCTCAGCTGATCGTGCCGCTCTTGAAGCAGCACTGAGCTCAAACTGTCCCCGCTGGCTGCCACCTCCAGGAAAAACTCCTTTCCTATATCTATCGCTCCTAAGGCTGGTGCGGTCTGCAAGTCCTTCTTGAGCTGATTAAATGCTGCCTCGCAATCCTCATCCCAGTCCCACTCCACACCCTTGTGTAGGAGCCTGAGCAGAGGGGCTGCGGTGGCTGCATAATCCTCAATGAAATCTCTGCAGTACCCGGTGAGTCCTAGAAAGGATCTTATCCCTGTCACTGTGTTGGGGGCTGGTAACTCCTGTACTGCCTCCCTTCTAGTCTTGTCTATAGCCCTTTCCCCAGCGCGCACAGTCAGCCCCAGGAATTTGACTTCCTTCTGACCGATCTGTGCCTTTTTGGGGTTTACTTTAAATCCTTCTTCTTTTAGCAGCTCCAGCAGCTCGGCCAGCAGTGGGCCACGTTCCTCACTGCTGTCTGTGAACAGCAGCAGGTCATCCACATACTGGACCAGCTGGTGTGGTTGGCTGAAGCCTTTTAAGCAGTTCGCCAAGCATTGGTGAAAAATGCTGGGACTATTGTGGAAGCCTTGGGGAAGACAGTTCCACGTGTATTGTTGGCCCTTAAAGGTAAAGGCGAACTTGTACTGGTCCTCCCATTTTAAAGGAATGGACCAGAACCCATTTGAAATGTCTAGCACCGTGAAAGTGGTCACGGATGCTGGAATACTCCCTATGAGGTCCGCTACGGCTGCTACAGTGGGTGCCCAGGCAGGGATATTCTTATTTAGTACTCGATAGTCCACAGTGGCCCTCCATGAGTTGTCCGGTTTCTTAACTGGCCACAGTGGAGAGTTCACATGGGTAGCTATCGGTCTTAACACCCCTTGCTCTACCAGTGATCCCAGCGCTGTTGTCAGGTCTGCCTCTGCCTCCCTGGGGAAGTTATATTGCTTCTGTGGTCGGGTCATGGGGGTCCCCTTTTATATTAACTTCCACCCCCATTACCCTACCACAGTCATGTTTGTGGGTGGCGAATGCTGCAAGGTGTGCCCGTACATATGCCTGGTACTCCACTGGGGTGTTACTGACCAGTAATTCCAAGTCGTAACCCTCCTTTGGCTTTGCGGTACACAACGTTCCCTTGGCTCCTTTTTCTGTGATCACCACCACCTCACCTTCCCTGTCTGTCCCTATGGCTCCCCATAAACAGTGGTTCCTGATGAGATCCACTAGGATCTGGTAGCTAATGATAAAATCAGCTCCCAGGATCCCTTTTCCCTTCTGCTCCCATTTCATCAGGACACACTTCCATTTGATTTTGAGTGTCCCTAACTGAACGGTGAGCAGGATGGAAAACGAACCAGTTTGCTCATTGCCTGTGAACCCCACTAGATTGTACGGGACCCCGTTCGATAGAGATGAGGTAGCTGGGTTATCTGCATATACAAGGGTGCTGGAAGCACCAGTATCTAACTGGTAGGTCCCTTTCACTTTCACCACCTCCATCGTAACGCACGGTCTCTTCCAGGCATCGTACTCTAGGGAACACAGGTACACAGGCTGCGCTGGCTCTAGTCATGCATCTGGGTGGGTTAGAGCAGAGGGTTTTACCGTACCGGCTACTGTACCGGTTGCGATAGCTACTGCTCCCTGTCCGTTTATGAGTGTCTGTAGGGTGGCTACGAGTGTCTCATATGAGTCGGGTGTTCCTGCCCCGGCCTTACGGGCTGGGGCTGGAGTGGCCTTTCCCTTAGTCTCTTTCCAGGGGTTCCTACAGTCCTTCCTCCAGTGTCCACTTTTCCCACACCCAAAACACTCACCCCCTTTGTGGGGAGGGTTCCCACCTTCCTGATGCCACTCTCTATTGCCCTGGCTAGGTTTAATCTCATGGACCCTCCCTTTAGAGGAGGGCTCCGCTCTCCCTCTACCGTTCCGGTAAGCCAGGGTCAACTGTCTGACCACTGTCTCCTCAGTGGTTCTGGGATCTCTTGGATCGAACCAGACCTCGGCTTTTGCCTTTACTCCAGGTAAGCTGTTTGCCACCAGGCTGCGGAGCCAGTGAGCCAGCTCATTAGGGTGCAGGTGGGCCTGGTCAAGAACCCCACTACAGGCCCTTTCGTAGACCGGTCACAACCTGTCGGCGAAAGCCTGTGGAGTCTCCCCATAGAGCTGCACTGTTTTCTCCACTCGGGAGAAAGGACTCCCATCGCTCATAGCCATGGCCTCTAGAACCTCCTCCTAAACCGCAGCGTACGTGTTTCGCCCCATTCTGCTGTCTGCAGAGAGGGAATGGCACAGCTTGGTGTCTAGCGAGAAGAGCAACAGCTTAGCCTGCTCCGAATCATCGCATCCGTTAATATCCCCTGTGTGTTCCACTTCCAGGAAGTGTACCGAGGGATCCCCCTGTTGGATGAGTTTACTTAGGTGGTCTATCATAGCCCTCAGTTTTTGGGTGTCGTGGGGGACTACGAAGTAGCTTTTTAGGGGTCCTGCTGCCCCATTGGCGTCAGGCGGGCCAAACCTCTGCTGCTGAACCGGGTGCATTGGCCCTAGTTCCGGCTCTTCTTGTATTGGTTCGTCCGCTTCCCGCTGCTGCCAAGTCGAGTTAAAACTCGGGGCTGCCGGTCTTGGTAGTTCGCAATCCTTGCCTGCTCCGCACTCTGGCTGACACCCCTGCTGCTCCGGGCCATTCCCAGGAGATGCAGGCGATGACTGAGGGGTTTCTCCTTGCTCTACCAGGTGTTCCTGGTCTAAACCCGGGTTTATTAGGCACACCATGCCTTTATCCGGGGATAGAGCAAGGTTCAAGCTTTGCATCTGCTGCTGGCAGGGGCTGTGGTCTCCTGCCTCAAATTCCCTGGTACTGGCTATCTTATAGGCTACCTGAATGTCTCTCACCCTCTCCCCGTACTTTTTAACTTGCTTGGCGAGGCAGGAATTCTCTTCCCGCAACACCCGTTCGCTATTCTTGGCTTCAATCATCTGACACTGTAAAAGGTCCAGTTGGGTTTTGTGCCTTTCTTTAGTGAGCTCTCTACTTTCCTTTAACTGCCCCACCTCTGTCCACAGCCTTTCCCCGACTGTGACCCTTGCACTGGACCTCTCTTCTGCCTGCCTCAATATTCTCTTTAATTTCTCATTCTCCTCATCTAGAAGCTGGATCTGTTGCTGAAGACAAATTAGCCAAATGGCTTTCTCTATCGACTTTTATTGTGCTTGCTCTCGGTCCATTGAGCTGCAACATCTTCTGGACGCTCAGCATACAATAGATCGAGTACCCACTCCTTAGCCACATTTACTCTCTTAAACACATACGAGGAAATCCCCTCTTCCATTTTGCTTCTTTTCCTGAAACCAGTCTCTCTCTTATCATGTCCCTTGTACCAGTGTCCCATCTGGGTCGCCATTATGTAAGGTGTGGTTTTCAGGGAGTCAGCTTTCCCTTCTGACCTTATATGAGCGGTTCCGAATCGCTCCCACACCCTTGGTTCTAGACACTGGAATTATGAGGGGACTGTGACAGACTTGGACAGACAATCGGTTTCAATGTAGGAAGCAGGTATGGCTTTATTGTGTCTAAAAAGAAGTAAAAGGCACACCTTTAATAACACACTGAGGGGTACAACACATTGAATAAAATGTCAAATTACAGCCTGTGGGGAAAAGAATACAGCTTAAGCTCTAAATGGGGTAAAGAAGAGAATGTAGATACATTTACACAAGTTATCCCAGCCTCCCCCCTCCCAATTCCCCTAACTAACTAAGTTATAGCTCTGGGGGTTCAGGGGCTATGCTCACCAATCCCTTTAGACAGTTGCCGGTGAATCACAGTTTCAAGGTTCGCTGCACTTGGCCTTCTAGGCGAGCCGCACCCCGGACGGAGGAGAGGACTTCGGACTGCGTAGTCTTCAGCTGGGATGCATCCGTTGATGCGGTAAGTTGCGTTTTGGATGTATGGGGTAAGTACCCACTTTCTTTGGTTAGGAATAGTTTTAGTTAGTCCTGTTTGGTAATTTCTCACCTGTTGGGTCGTTCAGAAGTAGATTGTAGAGTGGTTGTCAATTTTGTTGCTGACAACCTTCCGTTTCGTGGGCCTTGTGCTCAGTCAGTTCTTGATGAATTCTGATAGTTTCCTTCATGTCTCCATTTCTTCACTCCGACTGCTTATGTCTCTGTCTGTGTTCGAGTCTGTGTCCTGTTCGAGTCTGTGTCCTGTTCGAGTCTGTGTTCTGTTCGAGTCTGTGGTCTGTTCGAGTCTGTGTCCTTTCCTGGTAAAACTGGGAATAGATATATCCCCATCAAATCTAACTCAGCTCTTTGTTTCGATTGTGCAGCCCAGCTAACTGAAACTTGATTAAGTGGTTTTAATCTGGTGTTAATAGGCTTTCCGAAGTTGGTGAGCTCTCGTCCATTGTGCTAGTCTGGCCTGAGCCAGATATTTCTATGCCTATTGAAAAGGTGTTGGAATATGTATGTGACATTTGGGTACTCTGGGTGGGGTGGATAAACAGTTCCCAGACAATTTAATTAGCTCCAATGTCCAAACTCGCCCTTTAGAGATTGACCCCACCCCTTTTCTTGCAGACCCAACATTCATCTTTTAAAAATCCCAAATTCGATTAAAGTTCGCAGTTTCTTCCATGTGCACTTTAGGATTTCAAACTTTCTGGTAGATAGTTCCAAATTAAATTCCCTTTCCTATGAGTCCAAACACTGGTGGGGGGGGGTCTCCATGAATGCATCCCCTTTTATCCCCTGCAGGCGTCGTCTGCCCCTTTAAACTAATTTTAAAAGTCCAGAAAGGGATTCTTCTCCTCTGCAGGGGAAAGGTACCAGGATTTTTTGTGAAATATTGGCAAAATCTACAATACATATATATATATATATATATATATATTTATATGTATATGCATGAAACACAAAAGGATAGCATGCAGGTACAGCAAGTGATCAGGAAGGCCAATGGTATCTTTGCCTTTATTACAAAGGGAATGGAGTATAAAAGCGGGGAAATCTTACTATAGCTATATAAGGTATTGGTGAGGCCACACCTGGAATACTGCGTGCAGTTTTGGTTTCCATATTTACTAAAGGATATATTTGCTTTGGAGGCAGTTCAGCGAAGGTTTACTAGGTTGATTCCAGGGATGAGGGGGTTGACTTATGAAGAAAGGTTGAGTAGGTTGGGCCTCTACTCATTGCAATTCAGAAGAATAAGAGGTGATCTTATCGAAATGTATAAGATTATGAGGGGGTTTGACAAGGTGGATGCAGAGAGGATGTTTCCACTGATGGGGAAGACTAGAACTAGAGGGCATGATCTTAGAATAAGGGGCTGCCCGCCCATTTAAAACAGAGATGAGGAGGAATTTCTTCTCTGAGTGTTGTAAATCTGTAGAATTCGCTGCCTCAGAGAGCTGTGGAAGCTGTGACATTGAATAAATTTAAGACAGAAATAGACAGTTTCTTAAATGATAAGGGGAGCAGGCGGGAAAGTGGAGCTGAGTCCATGATCAGATCAGCCATGATCTTATTGAATGGCGGAGCAGGCTCAAGGGGCCATATGGTCTACTCCTGTTCCTATTTCTTATGTTCTTATTCATCACAATTGACACGGTATTAAAATATCTATTTCTAGCATATATATTGACCCTCGATGTCAACATCGCCAATCACTCCCGTAAATTGACCCTATGGACTTGATCTTCAATCTCCATCCTTAACGGGATAAGGTTGGTGGAGCAGCCATGCCGCCTGCCCAAAGCCGGTGTCGGGAGGCCCATTTTCAAGTTTGGGTTTCACTTAAATTCCGCAGCAAGCTGCGGGCGTGAAACGAGCTCCTTGCCGCAGTTCGTCAATTGTGGGAGAGTGGTAAATCAGTCGGCTCCCAGGATGGAAATGAAGATTCAAGGGAAATAACATTTGGGAGAGATGTAAAACAGGATGCCGATTCACTATCAACAGATTTACACTGTCGCACAAAGTCCAAATTACCCTCACTGAATCTAACATTGCAGGAATGTTGGGGAAGATTTTCATCGGCTGCCGCTATAGAAACCGCCCAATTGTCAATTTTATTGATTTGAATGGAAGTGAAATTTCTAGAAGAGGCAGCCATTCCACGAAGCCAGTTTTATTCCTGGAATTGAAATTCTATCCCATTTTGTTAAAAATCCTGTTCCGGTCGCACAGGATAAATTCAATTAATTAATAGTAGATATAAAAAACACATCACTTAAAGAACAATCTTTCATTGGAGGTAGACAAGATCCCAGAATCAACTTCTCACTATTTTCATCATTGTTTTATTTTGGAGCATCCTTAGAATTCAAAAACCTTTACAGAAATCTGAGATCAAGAATATTTTGTCCTCTCACTGTTTTTCTTCTCTTCACTTCCCTCCTCTTCACTTCTGAAGACATTAACTCATGCTCAGGTAATGTTCCACATCGGATTGCATCCAGAAACGTTTCGAGAAGTCTTTTGAAGGAGGAAAGAAAATAGCAAGATGGAACGAGCATTGGGCCAACACGGCTGAAGACTGTGACTCAAAGTGGAGAAGAATACAAATTGAAAGTGCAGGGGTTACACACGACATGCAGGGCTGGTGGAGTTTGCAGAGGTACATAAGGCTCAATTTTCCACAAAGCTGTTTTTTGGTGTACTGCAAGAGTTACGCCCATTTTTTTGGGCCCCGACTACTCCAAAAAAATAACTAGCAACATTCCCCATTCTATTTCTTGAAATTGGCCTGTCCTTTTGCTTCGGGGGGTGAAGCCTAATATCTATGCTGAAAAAATGATGCCCCCCCTTCTGCGCATGCGCAGGAAGAAAAAGGACGTTTTTGACGTGATTGCTATGGGCGCGCATGCCCAGTACAGCTCTCGGTCTGCATTCGGCCATTTTTAAAGAGCCAGTTGTGCGTGAGAACTTTAATTCTCATTGGAAAAATCGGAGTTGCAATGCAAGATGCAACGCGGCTCAAGGACCAAGAATTTCTTGCAGGAAGAAGTGGAGGCACTAGTTACTGTGATTGAGAACAGATATCACGAGCTGGACACCAGCCGAGGTCATATAAAAGTTTCACCAAAAGAAATGAAGAAACACTGGAACCAACTTGCAGAAGATTACTGTACAATGGTGACCACCCCGAGATCTGGAGGCCAGTGCAAAAAGAAGTGGCAGGAGCTTGGTCAAGTAGTTAGTGTAAGTAATATTTTCATTTGTTCAATGGAATTGCAATTGTAAATGTAACCATCTGTATATGTCGCACTCAGCAGAAAGATACCCTCTCTAAAAGTTATATTTTCATCTTTGCAGAGGAAGGTGGCACACAACAAAAGGGAAAGAACTCGAACAGGAGGAGGCCCGGCAAATCTGTACCCACTGACACCCTTGGAAGAGAGGGTCGCTGCTTTGATGGGTCCTGCCTGGAGAAAAGCAACCACCAAGAATGTCTTACAGGATGAAGTGGAGGCACTAGTTACTGTGATTGAGGCCAGATGGTACAAGCTGGACACCAGCAAAGGTCACATAAAAGTTTCACCAAAACTTGAGGGAGAGGGTAAGTCCTGCAAATTCGATGCATGCATCGATTCATGTGGATGTTTCCGTCAGCTACGCTTCGGTTGATGCAATGTGCTATCATTCATCGTGGTTCTTCAAATGAGCCTGCTGCCTGCGCTGTGTAAGCCTATTCATGCCACCCTGCTCCCTCCTCTGCTGCTAACCACTTTTCTGTTCTGTTATATTTTGCAGATCTTGAGGCCAACCCTGACGAGGCTGAAGCCGACGCAGAAGAAGATTCAGACGCAGACGAGCCTGAAGAGGAGAACATCTTCCAATCCCACCTTCCAGATTAAGAGCATGGGGGTGAGGGGGAGGGGGAGGGGGAGGTGATGGATGAAGCCCCCATTGTTGTACTCACTCTGGAGGAGGTGCTGGTGCCACCCATTGAGGTGCCAGCCCCTTTCCTGAGTGTTACGAGTGTCGGTGGGACATTCCATGGCTTCCCACAGTCCGAGGCTGGGGATTCCAGTGGGGTGCAGCGAGGCACACCCAGGGCCCCACCGTCCAAAGCTGCGGGTCCCAGTGGTATGCAGCAAGGCATATCCAGGACTCCACCGTCCAAAGCTGCGGGTCCCAGTGAGATGCAGTGAGCCACACCCAGGGTGAGGAGGCGAAGGAGAGCTCGACAGCGCTCTCCTGAGGTGCAGGATCTAACAGAGGTGGTTCAGAGAGCATTGACCTTACACGATCATCCTGGACACCATCAGTGGGGTGGGTGATGAGGTATCGGGACTGTCAGGAGAAGTAACAACACTATCACAAAAAATGGGAACACAGTCCGGGAATATGAGGGAGGGAATGTCTTAGGCAGCTGATATGTCGGTGCACATGAGGGAGGGAATATCACAGGTAGCTGATGCGCTGTCAGTGAACATGAGGGAGGGAATTTGACACACTGTTGGTCAACATGAGGGAGGGAATGTCACAGGTAGCTGAGACACTGTCGGCGAACATGAGGGAGGGAATGTTGGAGATAATTGAGACACTGGTGGTCAACATGAGGGAGGGAATGTCACAGGTAGCTGAGACACTGTCGGTGAACATGAGGGAGGGAATGTTGGAGGTAGTTGAGACACTGTCAGGGCACATGAAGGAGGGAATGGCGGAGTTAGCTGCTGCAATAAGGGAACACGCCCAGACTCCGTGCCCATTGACAGAATCAACTCCCACTCCAATCCCCAGATGAGCTTCTGAAGAGACCCAAGCTGGGCTTTCCACATTACTACCTGCCAACCCCCTCCACTCCCCTCCACCCCCACCACCCATCAAGAAGTGCGCAATACCTGAGAGGTTCGAAAGAATAAACTTGGTACCAACCCGAGAAAAACTGCGCCACCGCCTGTGGTCAGGGGTGGAGTCAACAAGACATAGCACAGTGGGCGGTCTTAGAATTAGATGGAGGAGAGATGGTGAAGCCTTTCTTTGCTGCTGCTGTTGTTGTTGTTGTTATTATTGTTGTTACTGTTGTAACAGTTCTCAAATTAAAAGTTTTTTGTAAGATATGTAAACTTACAGGTTTCGAAGTTTGTAAGTGATCTTAAAGTTTGTAAGTGATCTTAACTGAAAACTTTAAAGTTTGATACAAGAATACTTTTATTAAAGTTAAGTACAAACAAGTATATGTTAAACTTTTGAATAAAATATATTTTAAATTATAACTGAATCATTTCCATTATTTCTTCCATTATTAACACAACTTTTTGCACTAAAGAAGAATCATTTCCATCATTTGTTCCATTAACTCAACACAACATTATCGAACAGGTCCAAACAGTAAACATCGTCCATTTGGAATAGTTGCCACTGAGGCAGCAAAGTGTTCACGGATGAGCTGTTGGCACAAGGCTCGAGCAATCGTTAAAGGGGCTCGACGGCCCGCCCTCCTCCGCTGTCGTGCTCCAGGTTTAGGTAGTTGCATGGCTTCCTCATCCTCCTCCTACTCCTCCTCCTTGTCATCTGCATCTTCCTCCTCATCAGCAGCCACTCTCACCTCATGTGGGTCTTCTACTACCATCTACTGCTGCCTCATGATGGCTAAGTTATGCAGCATGCAGCACACAACAGTGAACTGACTGACAATCTCAGGGGAGTATCGCAAGTAGCCTCCGGAATGGTCCAGGCCTCGGAATTGCTGTTTCAAGATGCCAATGGTCCTCTCAATGATGCTGCGCATCACAATGTGCGACATGTTGTATTGATGGTTAGCTTCCGTCCAGGTTACGCGTAGGGACGTCAAGTGTTAAGTTGGCAAGGCCGTACCATTTATCTCCCAGTAGCCAGCTCTGTCCTTCTGGCTGCTGCGGAAACATGGCAGATATAGTGCTCTCGCGTAGGATGAATGCATCATGGGTGCTTCCAGGGTATCTTGCATCAACTGACATAATGCAATGCATGTCATCACACATGAGCTGCACATTAATGGAGGGGAAACCTTTTCTGTTCCTGTACATCTCGGAATCCTCCAAAGGTGCTCGCAAGGGGATGTGGGTACAATCAATGCAGCCCTTTACCTTTGGGAAACCAGCAATCCTGGAGAAGCCCACAGCCCTGTCACACATTGCCTGGGCAGTCATGGGGAACTTTGTCTAGTCATTCCTCCAGGCATATAGTGCAGCAGTCACCTGCTGAATGCAGATATGTGTTGCATGTTGACAAATGGCGCACACATCCCCAGTTGTGGCTTGGAATGATCCAGATGCATAGAATGAAAGTGCAGCTGTAACCTTCACTTCAACTGACAAAGCAGTCCTCCTGATGCTTCTAGGTTGCAGGTCTGCTTTTACTAACTCACAGATCTCAATTACAACTTCTTTGGAGAAATGCATCCTTCTGACAGTCTGCATCACTCAGGTGCAGGGTATGAGTGCCTGCCTCGCTATATACCTGACGTGGGTAAGGCCTCCTGCCCATCATCCTACATGCTCTGAGGTTCCTCATGCGATAACATTGAATCAATTGTCTCCTCCGCAGCACCATCATGCAGAAGGCTTGCATGAGGTATGGCATTGTCAGTATTGCCCCCTTGAGTATATTGTACCTTTGCAAGAAGTTCAAAACATCAGGACAAGCATCTTTGTTGTCTCTCTCCCCAAAGTCGACGCCCTAGTATGGACCACATCCAGGTCTGGGCATGTGCAATAGGCTTGCTTACACAATAGGCTTGCTTAAGTCGGGGACCACCCACCCGTCCCCCCACCCCAGGCTTCATTTGATGCTGCTGCATAATGGCATAGTGTAAGGGTTCTCATCCCTTCAGTTCGGCTTCCACCTCCCCCCTCGCTGCCACCGCCACCCCCCCGCCCCTGTCACAGTGAGAAATGTAAGTTGGCCAAACTTGCATAAATGTGAAAAACTGGCACAGACATCAGGTTACGCCCCTGTCATGTATGTACTTTTTGGATCACTAGCCACTGTTGGAGCCCAAGTATAAAAGGCCAGTCATTTTGTATATTAGTCACTTTGGGTCTTAATAAAGCAGAGCCAAGGTCATACTTCTTGGAGCCTAACAGTACTCAGTCTAACAGTTATTGCAAACACAACATTTGGCAACAGGGCAACAAGAACCTTTGCATGCAAAAATGAGTACAATTGGATTGTTGGAGCAATTCGTGGCAGGAGAAGATTGGTCAGACTTTGTGAGCCGTTTGAGACAGTTCTTCGTGGCCAACAAAATGGAGGAGGTCGGCGACGCAGATCGGCGCCGGGCGGTGTTCCTCACGGTTTGTGGTCCAAAAATTTATGGTCTGATAAACAATCTACTCCTGCCTGTGAGTCCAACAGAGAAGATGTATGAAGAATTGTGTACACTGGTACATGACCACCTATAGCCAGACGAAGGCATCATCATCTCGAGATACAGATTTTACACGCATGTTCGCTCAGAGGGCCAGAATGCAGCGGAATTCATTGTCGACCTGAGACGTCTAGCGGGACCGTGTATGGTCGGGGCTGTGTTGGCAGACATGCTGCGGGACTTCTTTGTAATCGGCATCAACCACGAGGTGATCCTGCGTAAACTACTGGCAGTATAGACGTTGGACTTGACCAGAGCCATTACGATCGCTCAGTCATGCATGACGACGGATAGAAATCTAAAGCAGGTATCAGTGAAAAATCGAAACTCAGCAAGTACTGTAAATATGATTGATTCGGTGTTCGGCAGAGTGGCACATGGCAGGGCCTATCTGACTGCCGACACGAAACCTGTGGCTGCCCAAAGTCCACCAGCAGGAATGCATCTGATTTCTCCGTGTTGGTGTTGTGGGGGAAATCACTGGCACCAGCAGTGCCGATTTAAGCAATATACTTGCAAAGGCTGTCTGAGAGTGGGGCATCTCCAGCGCAAGTGTCCGCAGATGTGCAAGTGTGCTGTGACACACCACGTGGAGGATGATGGTCAGACTAGCGCGGATCTGGATACACAATCCGAGATAGCAGAGGAAGAAGTATATGGACTGTACTCGTTCCTAACTAAGAGCAAACAATTAATGATCAACGTGAAAGTTATTGGGGTGCTGGTATCCATGGAACTGGACACAGGGGCGAGTCAATCGATAATGAGTCAGAGGGCATTCGACAAGCTGTGGGATACTAAGGCTGTGAGACCCATGCTGAGTCCAGTCAATGCCAAGTTGCGCACGTACACCAAGGAACTGATAACAGTGATTGGCAGTGCCACAATTAAAGTGTCGTATGATGGTGCGGTTCACGAGTTATCACTATGGATGGTCCCAGGCAATAGCCCAATGCTGTTCGGCAGGAACTGGCTTAAAAAAAAATCAGATGCGATTGGAACGACATAAAGGCGTTGTCGTCGGAGAAAGATACATGTGCCCAAATACTGAGCAAGTTCCCCTCGCTGTTTGAACCAGGCAACCTCACAGGAGACAAGGTGCTGACCCACATGGACTTGGATGCAAGACCCGTCCATCACAAAGCCCGGGCAGTTCAGTACATGATGAGGGAGAAGGTCAAAATTGAACTGGACAGATTCCAGCGTGAAGGGATCATAACACTGGTTGAATTTAATGAATGGGCCAGCCCCATTGTTCCTGTGCTGAAAAGTGATGGCACAGTCAGAATCTGTGGAGAATACAAGGCTACAATCAACAGGGTTTCGAAACCGGATCAGTACCCGTTACCAAAGGCTGATGACTTGTTTCCAATGCTAGCCAGGGGAAGTCGTTCACCAAACTGGACTTGATGTCGGCCTACATGGCACAGGAGCTGGTCGAGACATCGAAGAGAATTACATGCATTAACACACATAAAGGACTGTTTATTTATCACAGGTGCCCTTTTGGAATTCGCTCGGCTGCAGCAATATTTCAGAGGCACATGGAGAGTCTACTGAAGTCTGTTCCCAGAACTATCGATCCAAGATGATATCCTGATCACAGGTCGTGACTCCGAGGAACATCTGAACAACCTGAAAGAGGTTCTACATTGCCTCGACAAAGTGGGACTGAGACTGAAACGCTCGAAGTGCATCTTCACGGCACCAGAAGTCGAATTCCTGGGGAGGAAAATTGCTGCTGACGGCATCAGGCCCACGGACACGAAAAACAAGGCCATCAACAATGCACCCAAGCCGCAGAATGTGACGGAGCTGCTTTCGTTCCTGGGTCTACTCAACTACTTCGGTAACTTCCTACTTAAATTGAGCACCTTATTAGAACCACTGCACATGCTGTGAAGAAAAGGCGACAACTGAGTGTGGGGTGCATCTCAAGACAGAACTTTTGAGAAAGCCACTGATCTGCTTTGCTCTAACAAGCTGCTGGTACATTATGACCCATGTAAACGTTTAGTATTGGCCTGTGATGCTTCGTCATATGGAATTGGTTGCGTACTCCAACAAGCTAATGAGTCGGGTAAACTTCAATCAATAGCGTGTGCTTCATAAAGTTTGTCTAAACATAGAAACATAGAAAATAGGTGCAGGAGTAGGCTATTCAGCCCTTCGAGCCTGCGCCACCATTCAATATGATCATGGCAGATCATGCAACTTCAGTACCCCATTCCTGCTTTCTCTCCATACACCTTGATCCCTTTAGCCGTAAGGGCTACATTTAACTCCCTTTTGAATATATCGGAGGAACTGGCCTCAACAACTTTCTGCAGTAGAGCGTTCCACAGGGTCACAATTCTCTGAGTGAAGAAGTTTCTCCTCATCTCGGTCCTAAATGGCTTATCCCTTACTCTTCGACTGTGACCCCTGGTTCTGGACTTCCCCAACATCGGCAACATTCTTCCTGCATCTAACCTGTCCAATCCCGTTAGAATTTTATATGTTTCTATGCGATCCCCTCTCGTTCTTCTAAATTCCAGTGAATATAAGCCGAGTCGATCCAGTCTTTCTTCACACGTCAGTCCTGCCATCCCGGGAATCAGTCTGGTGAACCTTCGCTGCACTCCCTCAATAGCAAGAATGTCTTTCCTCAGATTAGGAGACCAAAACTATACACAATATTGAAGGTGTGGCCTCACAAAGGCCCTGTACAACTGCAGTAAGACCTTCCTGCTCCTATACTTAAATCCTCTCGCTATGAAGGCCAACATTTGCCTTTTTCACTGCCTGCTGTACCTGCATGCCAACTTTCAATGACTGATGTACCATGACACCCAGGTCTTGTTGCACCTCCCCTTTTCCTAATCTGTCACCATTCAGATAATATTCTGCCTTTCTGTTTTTGCCACCAAAGTGGATAACCTCATATTTATCTACATTATACTGCATCTGCCATGCATTTACCCACTCACCTAACCTATCCAAGTCGCTCTGCAGCCTCATAGCATCCTCCTCGCAGCTCACACTGCCACCCAACTTAGTGTCATCTGCAAACTTGGAGATATTACATTCAATTCCTTTGTCTAAATCATTAATTATATTGTAAATAGTTGGGGTCCTAGCACTGAACTTTGCGGTACCCCACTAATCACTACCTGCCATTCTGAAAACGACCCGGTTATTCCTACTCTTCGCTTCCTGACTGCCAACCAGTTCTCTATCCACGTCAATACATTACCCCCAATAATATGTGCTTTAATTTTGCACACTAATCTCTTGTGTGGGACCTTGGCCTTTTGAAAGTCCAAATACACCACATCCACTGGTTCTCCCTTGTCCACTCTACTAGTTATATCCTCAAAAAATTCTAGAAGATTTGTCAAGCATGATTTCCCTTTCATAAATCCATGCTGGCTTGGACCAATCCTGTCACTGCTTTCCAAATGCGCTGCTATTACATCTTTAATAATTGATTCCAACATTTTCCCCACTACTGATGTCAGGCTAACTGGTCTATAATTCCCTGTTTTCTCTCTCCTTCCTTTTTTAAAAAGTGAGGTTACATTAGCTACCCTACAATCCATAGGAACTGATCCAGAGTTTATAGAATGTTGGAAAATGACCACTAATGCATCCACTATTTCTAGGGTCACTTATTTAAGTGTCTGGGATGCAGACTATCAGGCCCTGGGGATTTATTGGCCTTCAATCCCATCAATTTCCCGAGCACAATTTCCTGACTATTAACGATTTCCTTTAGTTCCTCCTTCTCGCTAGACCCTCGGTCCCCTAGTATTTCCGGAAGGTTATTTGTGTCTTCCTTAGTGAAGACACAACCAAAGTATTTGTTCAATTGGTCTGCCATTTCTTTGTTTCCCATTATAAATTCACCTGATTCTGACTGCAAGGGACCTACATTTGTCTTCACTAATCTTTTTCCCTTCACATATCTATAGAAGCTGTTGCAGTCAGTTTTTATGTTCCCTGCAAGCTTACTCCCATACTCTATTTTCCCCCTCCTAATTACATAGAAACATAGAAAATTGGTGCAGGAGTAGGCCATTCGGCCCTTCAAGCCTGCATCACTATTCAATAAGATCATGGCTGATCATTCACCTCAGTACTCCTTTCCTGCTTTCTCTCCATACCCCTTGATCCCTTGAGCCGTAAGGGCCATATCTAACTCCCTCTTGAATATATCTAACGAACTGGCCTCAACAACTTTCTGTGGTAGAGAATTG
This sequence comes from Pristiophorus japonicus, assembly GCF_044704955.1. NCBI lineage: Eukaryota > Metazoa > Chordata > Chondrichthyes > Pristiophoridae > Pristiophorus > Pristiophorus japonicus. The sequence continues at coordinate 93,549,910 of NC_091981.1, forward strand.
CACAGGTTAACAACTCTCTGAGTGGAAGAAATTTCTCCTCCTCTCGGTCCTAAATGGCTTACCCCTTATCCTTAGACTATGACCCCTGGTTCTGGACTTCCCCAGTATTGGGAACATTCTTCCTGCCTCTAACCTGGCCAATCCCGTCAGAATTTCCTATGAGCTCCCCTCTCACTCTTCTAAACTCCAGTGAATACAGGCGAAGTCGATTCAGTCTCTCCTCATATGTCAGTCCTGCCATCCCGGCAATCAGTCTGGTGAACCTTCACTGCACTCCCTCAATAGCAAGAATGTCCTTCCTCAGATCAGGAGACCAAAACTGAACACAATATTCCAGGTGAGGCCTCACCATGTGCTATACCTGCAACCGGTACACTTGTGGCCTTCTGTAAGAGGTCGGCAACAGAGGGACTGGAGTGCATCATCACCTCCAGCAACCAAATTTTAATTTGATTTAAGTTTACCGTCCAAAGTTTAATTAGTTTATTTTGTTGGTTATAGTGCCCCCTCCCCCCTTCAATCAGGGTGCATTTGATTTACAGATCAACAACAAAATAGTTGTATAACTGCAGTAAGACCTCCCTGCTCCTATACTCAAATCCCCTAGCTATGAAGGCAAACATACCATTTGCCTTCTTCACCGCCTGCTGTACTTGCATGCCAACTTTCAATGACTGATGTACCATGACACCCAGGTATCGTTGCACCTCCCCTTTTCCTCATCTGTCGCCATTCAGAAAATATTCTGCCTTCGTGGTTTGCCACCAAAATGGATAACCTCACACTTATCCACATTATATTGCATCTGCCATGCATTTGCCCACTTCCATAACCTGTTCAAATCACCCTGCAGCCTCTTAGCATCCTCCTCACAGCTCACACCGCAACCCAGCTTAGTGTCATCTGCAAACTTGGAGATATTACATTCAATTCCTTCATCTAAATCATTAATGTATATTATAAATAGCTGGGGTCCCAGCACTGAGCCCTGCGGCACCCCACTAGTCACTGCCTGCCATTCTGAAAAGGACCCAGTTCTCCCGACTCTCTGCTTCCTGTCTGCCAACCAGTTCTCTATCCACATCAATACATTACCATGTGCTTTAATTTTGCACATCAAACTCTTCTGTGGGACCTTGCCAAAAGACTTTTGAAAGTCCAAATACATCCACTGGTTCTCCCTTGTCCACTCTACCAGTTACATCCTCAAAAATGTCCAGAAAATTTGTCAAGCAGGATTTCCCTTTCATAAATCCATGCTGACTTGGACCGATCCGGTTATTGCTTTCCAAATGCGCTGCTATTTCATCTTTAATAATTGATTCCAACATTTTCCCCACTACTGATGTCAGGCTAACCGGTCTATACTTACCCGTTTTCTCTCTCCCTCCTTTCATAAAAAGTGGTGTTACATTAGCTACCCTCCAGTCCATAGGAACTGATCCAGAGTCGATAGACTGTTGGAAAATGATCGGCAATGCCTCCACTATTTCTAGGGCTACTTCCTTAATTAAACCCTTTGTCCTCCTCTGCTGAATTCTACATTTCTTCCAGTCCTCAGGTTTGCTGCTTTTTCTGGCCCATTTATAAGTCTCTTCCTTGGATTTAACACTATCCCTAATTTCCCTTGTTAGCCACGGTTGAGCCACCTTCCCCGTTTTATTTTTATGCCAGACAGGGATGTACAATTGTTGAAGCAGAAAGAGCCTACAACATGGTAGAGAAAGAAGCACTAGCCTGTGTGTATGGGGTTAAAAAGATGCATCAGTAACTGTTTGGTCTTCAGTTTGAACTGGAGACAGATCACAAGCTGCTCATTTCACTTTTCTCTGAAAACAAAGATATCAATACCAATGCTTCAACCTGCATCCAGAGGTGCGTGCTGACATTATCCACATATGATTATGTAATTCGCCATAGACCTGGCACCGAGAATTGTGCCAATGCTTTGAACCGTCTGCCATTGCCCACACCGGAGGTGGAAATGCCACAACTGGCGGACCTATTGTTAGTTATGGATGCTTTTGAGAGTGAAGGAACCCATGTCACGGCTCAACAAGTTAAGACCTGGACCAGCCAGGACCCGATTTTATCGGTGGTGAAGAGTTGCATCCTCAAAGGTGATTGGTCTCCCATACCCAAGAAAATGTGCGAGGAGACCAAACCTTTCATTCATCGCAAAGACAAACTGTCTATTCAGTCGGATCATATACTGTGGGGCAATCGTGTTGTTATGCCCAAGAAAGGGGGAGAGAAATTTGAACGTGAGCTACATAGCACACATCCTGGCATTGCAATGCTGAAAGCCATCGCCAGGTCTCATGTATGGTGGCTGGGAATTGACTCTGAGCTGGAATCATGTGTTCATCAGTGCAACAATTGCATGCAGCTCAGCAAAGCACTAGTGGAATCGTTGCTGAGTCTGTGGTCGTGGCTGTCCAAACCATGGTCCAGAATCCACATAGACTTTGCAGGTCCCTGCCTGGGGAAGATGTTTTAGTTGTGGTGGATGCATATTCGAAGTGGATAGAGTATAGAATCATGTCATCCAGCACATCCACAGTTACCATTGCGAATCTCAGTGTCATGTTCGCGACACATGGTCTGCCTGACATCGTTGTTAGCGACAACGGATCGTGCTTCACCAGTCAGGAGTTTCAAGAGTTCATGAAACTCAATGGTATCAAACATGTAAGGTCAGCACCATTCAAACCTGCATCCAATGGGCAAGCAGAAAGTGCTGTCCAAATCATAAAGCAGAGTATGAAGCGAGTAACCCAAGGGTCACTGCAGACCCGCCTGTTATGCATACTGCTTAGTTACAGGACAAGATCACACACGCTTACCGGGGTCTCGCCTGCTGAACTAATGATGAAGAGAGGTCTTAAGACCAAGCTATCTCTTGTACATCCTGACTTGAATAATCATGTTGAATATAGAAGACAAAGTCAGCAAGGGTATCACGATCGTGCAGCTGTGTCACGCGATATTTCTGTAAATGATCCTGTATATGTTCTGAATTATGGTCAGGGTCCCAAGTGGATCATTGGTACTGTCAAGGAGGGCAACAGAGTATTTATTGTCAAGCTCAAAAATGGGCAAACGTACAGGGAACATATGGATCAGACAAAGCTGTGGCACACAGACGAACTGGAACAGTCGGAGGAAGAGACAATCGACGACCAACCAACCTATCCCCCAGTCATCAGAGGACTCGGTCGTCATCAGTGAATCAGGACTTTCAATCACTGACATGTTCAATGAAAATGGATTTTCAATCCCTGACATGGCCATTGCCACTCCCACCAGGTCAGCCACCCAGCCACCAGCCACAGCAGACTCTGGACACTCACCCAATGCTGGAATTGAACTGAGACGGTCAACCTGGGAGCATAAAACACTGGACCATCTCAATTTGTAAAAGACTGTGTTAATATCTCAGAGGGGAATATTGTCATGTGTCTACTTTTGGAATCACTAGCCACTAGATGGTGTCACTGTTGGAGGCCATTGGGCTGCACACATGTGTGTGCAGCCCAAGTATAAAAGGCCAGCCATTTTGTATATTAGTCATTTTGTGGTTTAATAAAGCAGAGCCAAGGTTATACCTCTTGGAGTCTAACAGTACTCAGTCTAAAAGTTATTGCATACACAACAGCCCCCTATGATGCAAAAAAATACTAACCATAAATAATTGTAACTAGCTGCTTGTGCACAATCTTTAGGGAATCTTAGATTTTTAAATTTGGGCCAAAAAAAGCGCGCGCACCAAAAAAACGGCGCAAATCACTGGGGAAAATTGAGTCCATAAGAGAGAATTCCACATTTTCACTACCATTTTATGAAAAAGTGCTTCAGGATTTCACTCCTGAATCGTCCAGCTCTAATTTTAAGATTGTGCCTTCTTGTTTTGGATTCCCCACCAGAGGAAATAGTTGCTCTGTATCTATCCTATTGAATCTCTTTCAATACCTTGATTAGTTTATCGTGCAACTGGGGAATACATCTGTGATCGTTCTAGTTTGTATGTCTTAGCTACTCATGGATAAACGGTGGAGCCATTGGGAGCCAAGAACAAAATTTTACGAATTTAAAAACTATTTTCTGTAAAATCTAGTCACGGAGTTACATTTTCATACTTGCTCTATTCATAAAGCAGAGGAACTCATAAATTGGTACAATTTATAGATTTTTTCACCAAAATGGAATCATAGAAGTAAGAGAATGACCTATACATGGCTATGATTATAAAAACCATTTTTTTGGAAACAGGAATAAATTCCATAATCCTGGAAGTCACTGGCTAAATGGCAAACTGGAAGCATGGTTATTTAGTTTGGATATCATTCACTTGTTAATACTATCACTCAATTCCTAAAATAAGCTGGCACCCTCGGGAGATCCTAGGTCATGGCTCTAAATAATCAAAAGAAGCAGTGGTTTGATTGCACACAATTTTAAAAATACCGGCTCCTTGACAGAAGTTTATTGGAAATCAATTGACAGCTAGTTTATGATGTCATCGGAAGTCCTCAATGTTATTACTATCTTGTTATCCATTGCTTGACATCCAGAATCCTTCACTGTATTTCATATGATGCAGCTAGTTATTAAGCAAAATAAAATGTTGGAGAAAGTGAAAGATTTGCTTTTGTTTTCTGTAATTCCACATACATGAAACAAATCCAATCGGATGCATTCTCAAACAGTTTATAGAACACCTTGATTGCAACCAGAAAGTTTTTTCTGATGTGTTATTTGCTATTAATTTGGTTTGCTTTCTGTGCAATAAAACAGGTCAGACTATTAATCTTCCCTGAATGAATGTCACTGCATGAATCAGTTAAAAAAAGAACAAATATGTTCACCGTGGAAACAGTTCCTGCTGGTCCCATCTTTCCATGTGAAAAGGTTTGTATTCTCTCGGGAGCTTTCATCAAGAAACAATGTTCCAATCTGTCAGACCTGAAAGACAATGGATCTCAGCATGAGATTCAACAAAAATAAGAGGCTGCACATCAGACTTTCTAGCTTTGTTTAAGATAGTGATTTAAAAGTCTCATCTGATCTGCTTCAGTTTTGGCTGGCAAACAACAGAGAAATGTGGATCATTAGACAAGTTACTGTCCAAATCTGATTACGCATAAGTTTGGAAATTCTCGCTCATCTCTAAATTTATTGCAGGGTACATTTATTATTTCTCACAAGTGATTCTATCCCTTGTGTATCTTACAAATGTTGCAGTTGCGATTTTCTTTGACTTAGGCAGATATATATCGTTCAGCCATTATGCCAGATTAAAATGAGCACCTTCCTTCTTTCAGAAAGGATAGAAGCTTGGTAAGAATCATGTTTATACTCAGTTACATACAGTTCCATTCAGACTGTATTGCAAGAAAGGAAATAGTTCTGTAGCACAAAATTGTAATTCTGCAGCTAAAGCAAAGAGAATCATGCATGGTGAAATGTTACGTATTTTGATGGAATAAACCGTTTATTTTTAGGGGTTAAATATTTGGGTAGACACTTCACATAATGGTTTACCTTTTGGCCAAAATTTTCCAAGACTCCACAACACCGGCAAGGCTGTATCTGCAGCAGGCAATTTACCAGAAAATCACTAATACACAGCCAGCAATTTTTTCATAATTTATTTTCTGGAATTCCAGTTGCTGCTTGCAAGGCCCCACTAGTGGCACATAATCTTTGAATCCCTTCATTTATCCTATGCCCCCAAAGTACAGAAATTATCTGTGAAGCATTTGATCACTTCAGATAATACTGATCCCCATAGGGGGTAATTTTACAAATCCATGTCTCTGCTCGACACTCTCATCTGCTGGTAACACAAATCAGAAATTCAGACACACTGCTCATCATTTTCGGGCCAATATAAAAATATTTGGAAAAACATGACCAGTACACAGCCAAATTTCCAATATGTACTCTTGAAGGGCAGTGCAAAGACCTAAAATTATTCCGATAACATCCAATCCCATTCACAACTATATATATAATTCTAACTCTGTGAAAAATTTAATTAACACAGCAACAGTTTTGTTTCCTAGAAATCCAGTATCTGAAGAGAAGAAAAAATCTGCTAATTTCTAGTCTCACTTGAGGCTTGTCAGTTTTGAAGCTGTATCATTTAACATTTGCGCTCACAGTCTGAGCTAAATACCCAATTTCCACTGAAGCCCCTTTCCTACTATAGAATATTTGTTGCTGCTTTCACTGTAAATGGAGAGGTACTAATTATTAGAATAATAGAGCACAGAAGGAGGCTATTTAGCCCATCATGTCTGTGCCGGCTCTTTTAAAAGAACAAATTGATTATACCAGTGGAATAGGTTTGATCTGTTAAGGTGTTGCTGATGCTGTGATTATATTTTTCAGAGATATTCCCCCACACTTTTCATGTTACTATGGCTTGCTCATGTTAAAAAAAAAAGACTTAATTCTATGTTGCTGATAACCTGTGCTAAACAGCATCACTGAGGTCAATGGATGCATCAATTAGGGTCCATACTGTTTTTAATAGCACTATGGGAGGCACTTTCACCTCAATAATTAATGGTAATGTTTTACAACTGTTACAAAGAAACTTGCATTTGGTCTTAATAACAGTAAGTAATAGTAGTAAGAACCACTGTACTTCCTGACTCCAAGTAAATATATACAAAGATTTAAACTAAGTAAACAAATGAGAATTGATTAATGTGCTGGCTTCCTGACAGATTGAGAATTAATCAGTAGTTTGTATAGACTTGCAAGGCTGAAAGCTGCCCTTATCTCCTATGGTATTATATTTTATGGCACAGGTTCCTCATGCATCAACCAACACCAATCAAGCATGTGTACATGCATTAAGTAACTAATCAAGATGGCCGGGCTGGCCTATTATTTTATGAACTTCCTCTAACTCAGGAACTCTCATTTGAATCCAGTGTATTGAAGTGACTATAGACAGTTGCCTGACTGACTGCCATATTTTTTTAATATACTATGGGGACTGAATTCAGCGCTCCATTGCTACTGCAATTGATGGGAAAGGAATGAGAATAGCCCATAATGGCAATTGGCATGCAAAGCAAACTATTAGTCCCACCAGTACATCACACAGTGGGTCTGCAATCCCAGAGACATTTCCTGGGAATGATGAAAGATCTGCCCAAGAAACCTCTAGCTGTGATAAAGCTGGACCATCTACTTGAGGAAATCCTCCAAATAAGGCCATCCATCCACTATTGTCAGTGGCCATCAAATTCACTGCAATCCTCAATTTGTGTGTTTGGCTTCTTCCAAGTTAGGATTAGGGACACCTGTAAATTAGTCAATAGATATATCAAATAATGCATTCATACATCAAAAGTTTAGTATCATAAATCTGGACCATAAATTGGGTGGCAAGGCCCAAATTGACTCCCAAGCAAAGCTGAAAAAGACAACCGCTTCGTCCAGTGTCTGATCAGGGCCTGATCCAACATTCACGTTGACTGCAGGGCTAAACCAAACTGCTTCACACCAATGCGGTGTAATATAAATGCACCTGGAGTTCACAGCTGCATTATTCATCTTCAGCAGGGCCAACAGCTTCATCACACCACAGCATGATAGAGCAACGCAATTCTACAGGGCTGCTGTCTTTCCCCAGAATATAGCAGGGCAATAAGTTGCACCCATGTTTGCATTTGGGCAACTGTGCTCAATGCTGTAATCTTAAATGAGCTGAAAGGAATCTCATTCTAGCAATGTCTAGCTGCTGTGTGATCAACAGCACAGAATAATACAGTTGAACATTGGTTCCCTTAGAGTTCTGGAGTCATCCATGCCATCTTCACTTTAAAGGAGAAGGAAAATGGAAAGATAGCTCCTGGGGCATCAAAGCTACCCTCTGCAGTCATAGCTCATGAAACATACACATGCAAACAGCACACAGACACACCTGTAACAAATTATACAAGTTAAGGGCCATCTTGCCCTGCCAGCAGAAGAATAGTACAGAGATATTGAAAGCACAGGGAGCAAAGGAACATTAAAAATACACAAAGGCAATATATTATAGATACACAGCTTAAAGGACTTACTGCATACTACAAATTAAAAATGTGAAATCTCTTTAATTGTGCAATGCGCAGATTGCTATTTACACAGGTTGTACCTCTCCAGTCCAGGACTCTTTAGTCCGGAAACATCCCTGGTCCGGCATCAGTCTCGGCGTGGGTGGTATCCATTGAAAAAAAAAATTGTGGCTCCACATGTTAAACGTATATGTGATGCATTTTGGATGACAAATCTTGACAGCCTTGATCTGGCCAGCTGAAGGTTTTACACGCTGGCTGGTGCTGTTATGGTTTGACATGCACTCCTCGCTGCCGAGGCCGCCTCTCCTTGGCTGATTGGCGGCGGGCGCGCAAGCTCTGAAGGCTGCAGCGCCGGGCTAGCTGACATTTTCCCCTCCCCCCAATCTCAGGGGGTTGTTTTGTCTGTGTGTGTATCAGTGCGATGAGGCGGCCACTTCCACCAGTCAGGCTCTGCTCATGGCTTACACACGGACTGGCACCATGAGTAGGATCATGGGTAAGGGTTGGCATCTCTCCTTGACTTTATTCTCCACTTTATCTCTGATCTCTAGTTCTTTTCTGTGTTTTTGTATGTGGTATTTTGAGGTGTTGGTGTTGGTGTTTATTGAGGTAAGCGGGCCGGGCAAGGAAAGGGTAGGGAAGTGCAGACGGCTGACTGAGGTGCTGGAGCTGGGCCTGAGGATTTTTAAAAAATGGAGTGATTCTGGATGACTAAATGCTGGGCAGTAGGCGCCTGGGTCGTTGTCAGCAGCGTTGTCATCAGTTGACCTCCCGTAGTTCAGAAAATTCTCTGGTCTGGCACCGGTCAGATCCAAAGGGTGCCAGATCAGCGAGGTCCAACTGTAGTACCCAATTGTAAGTAGACAATCCCAAGTGTTCCTATTCATAGAAAGCAATTCTTGCCTTAGTTCTATTATGACTGAAGCTGTGTAACTGCCTGTGATTACTTAGTATCTTTCAGCATGAAAGGATTAAAATGTTAGCAGAGATCATTTTCTTGTATGTCTTCCTGTGGCAGATGCTTGCCATAGGTTATAGTATTGGTGTACCTCCATAGAATTTTCTTCAGGTTTGCCATGTTTTTACTCATACTCTTCAGTTTTCTGGGCACAGCATGAACTGTCTCTGCAATCTCCTTTTATGCCTGCTACAGCATACATTTCATGAAACAGAGTGGCCATCAGTCTCATGTAGACTATTTCTCACTCTTTCTAGGAAGATTTCCCAGTTAGTAAACTTTACTTTCCAATGTATGAAAGGCTGCACTGCTCATCATAGAATCATAGAATCATAAAAGTTTACAACACAGAAGGAGGCCATTTCAGCCCATTGTGCCCACGCCAGCCAACAAGAGGCTATCCAACCTAATCCCATTTCCCAGTGCTAGGTCCGTAACCCTGCAGGTTATGGCAGTTCAGGTGCACATCCAAGTACTTTTGAAATGTGGTGAGGGTTTCTACCTCTACCACGCTTTCAGGCAGTGAGTTCCAGACCCCCACAACCCTCTGCGTGAAGAAATTTCCTCTCAAATCCCCTCTAAACCTTCTACCAATTATTTTAAGTTTATGCCCCCAGCTTGTTGACCTGCTGAGGGAAATAGGCCCTTTCTATCTACTATATCTAGGCCCCTCATCATTTTATACACTTCAATGAGGTCTCCTATCAATCTCCTCTGTTCCAATGAAAACAAATCCAGCCGATCTAATCTGTCCTCATAGCTTAGATTCTCCACTCCCAGCAACATCGTCTTAAATCTCCTTTGTACCCTCTCCAGTGCAATCACATCCTTCCTGTAATGTGGTGACCAGAACTGCATGCAGTACTGCAGCTGAGACCTCACCAGTGTTTTATGCAGTTCAAGCATAACCTCCCTGCTCTTGTATTCTATGCCTTGGCTAATAAAGGCAAGCATTCTATATGCCTTTGTAACCACCTTATTTACCTGGCCTGCTACTTTCAGGGATCTGTGGACATGCACTCCAAGGTCCCTTTGTTCCTCTACACATCTCAGTATCCTACCATTTAATGTGCATTCCCTTTCCTTGTTAGCCCTCCCCAAATGCACTACCTCACACTTCTCTGGATTAAATTCCATTTGCCACTGTTCTGCCCACCTGACCAGTTGATTGATATCTTCCTGCAGTCCGCAGCTTTCTTCTTCATTATCAACCACACAGCCGATTTTAGTATCATCTGCAAACTTCTTAATCATACGCCCTATATTCAAGTCTAGATTATTGATGTATATCAGAAAAAGCAAGGGACCTAGTACTGAGCCCTGTGGAACCCCACTGGAAACATCCTTCCAGTCATAAAAGGACCCATCAACCATTACCCTTTGCTTCCTGCCTCTGAGCCAATTTTGGATCCAATTTGCCACTTTACCCTGGATCCCATGGGCTTTTACTTTTGTGACCAGAGAGAGGCGGCGGCCTATAAAAGGCTCAGCAGTCCGGGGAGCGTCGAGAGAGGCGGGAGTCGAGAGAGGCAGCGGCCTATAAAAGGCTCAGCAGTCCGGGGAGCGTCAAGAGAGGCGGCGGCCTATAAAAGGCTCAGCAGTCCGGGGAGCGTCGAGAGAGGCGGGAGTCGAGAGAGGCAGCGGCCTATAAAAGGCTCAGCAGTCCGGGGAGCGTCGAGAGAGGCGGGAGTCGAGAGAGGCAGCGGCCTATAAAAGGCTCAGCAGTCCGGGGAGCGTCGAGAGAGGCGGGAGTCGAGAGAGGCAGCGGCCTATAAAAGGCTCAGCAGTCTGGGGAGTCGGGAGAGGCAGCGGCCTATAAAAGGCTCAGCAGTCCGGGGAGTCGAGAGAGGCGGGAGTCGAGAGAGGCAGCGGCCTATAAAAGGCTCAGCAGTCCGGGGAGTCGAGAGAGGCGTGACTTGTGCAGCTCCAGCTGAGAGAAGTCAAAAAAGAAGTAGAAAGAAATCAAAAGGTGACGTCACAGCCAACGTGGTAAGTGATTGGCTGCTGATTGGTGAGTAGTTTTTCTTTTTCTTTATTAGTCAGTAACTTTTAACATTGTTGTCGGCAATTTAAGTGTATCTAAGGGTTAAGTCATGGCAGGACAGCTCGGTCACGTGATATGCTCCTCCTGTACCATGTGGGAACACGGGGACAACACCAGTGTCCCTGACGACTACATGTGCGGGAAGTGTGTCCACCTCCGGCTACTGACGGTCCGCGTTGCGGAGTTGGAGCTGAAGGTGGATTCACTCTGGAGCATCCACGATGCTGAGAATGACGTGAGTATCACGTGTAGCGAGTTGGTCTTACCGCAGGAGAAGGGTCCACAGCCAGCGAGGGAATGGAAGACCAGCAGGAAGAGTAGTGCAAGGAAGGTAGTGCAGGGGTCCCCTGTGGTCATCCCACTGCAAAACAGATACACTGCTTTGAGTGCTGTTGAGGGGGATGACTCATCAGGAGCGGGCAGCAGCAGCCAAGTTCATGGCACCGTGGCTGGCTCTGTTGCACAGGAGGGCAGGAAAAAGAGTGGGCAAGCGATAGTGATAGGGGATTCAATTGTAAGGGGAATAGATAGGCGTTTCTGCGGCCGCAACCGAGACTCCAGGATGGTATGTTGCCTCCCTGGTGCAAGGGTCAAGGATGTCTCGGAGCGGGTGCAGGACATTCTAAAAAGGGAGGGAGAACAGCCAGTTGTCGTGGTGCACGTTGGTACCAATGACATAGGTAAAAAAAGGGATGAGTTCCTACGAAATGAATTTAAGGAGCTAGGAGCTAAATTAAAAAGTAGGACCTCAAAAGTAGTAATCTCGGGATTGCTACCAGTGCCACGTGCTAGTCAGAGTAGGAATCGCAGGATAGCTCAGATGAATACGTGGCTTGAGCAATGGTGCAGCAGGGAGGGATTCAAATTCCTGGGCATTGGAACCGGTTCTGGGGGAGGTGGGACCAGTACAATCCGGACGGTCTGCACCTGGGCAGAATCGGAACCAATGTCCTCGGGGGAGTGTTTGCTAGTGCTGTTGGGGAGGAGTTAAACTAATATGGCAGGGGGATGGGAACCAATGCAGGGAGATAGAGGGAAACAAAAAGGAGGCAAAAACAAAAGACAGAAAGGAGATGAGGAAAAGTGGAGGGCAGAGAAACCCAAGGCAAAGAACAAAAAGGGCCATTGTACAGCAAAATTCTAAAAGAACAGAGGGTGTTAAAAAAACAAGCCTAAAGGCTTTGTGTCTTAATGCAAGGAGTATCCGCAATAAGGTGGATGAATTAACTGTGCAAATAGATGTTAACAAATATGATGTGATTGGGATTACGGAGACGTGGCTCCAGGATAATCAGGGCTGGGAACTCAACATCCAGGGGTATTCAACATTCAGGAAGGATAGAATAAAAGGAAAAGGAGGTGGGGTAGCATTGCTGGTTAAGGAGGAGATTAAGGCAATAGTTAGGAAGGACATTAGCTTGGATGATGTGGAATCTATATGGGTAGAGCTGCAGAACACCAAAGGGCAAAAAACGTTAGTGGGAGTTGTGTACAGACCTCCAAACAGTAGTAGTGATGTTGGGGAGGGCATCAAACAGGAAATTAGGGGTGCGTGCAATAAAGGTGCAGCAGTTATAATGGGTGACTTTAATATGCACATAGATTGGGTTAACCAAACTGGAAGCAATACGGTGGAGGAGGATTTTCTGGAGTGCATAAGGGATGGGTTTTTAGACCAATATGTCGAGGAACCAACTAGGGGGGAGGCCATCTTAGACTGGGTGTTATGTAATGAGAGAGGATTAATTAGCAATCTCGTTGTGCGAGGCCCCTTGGGGAAGAGTGACCATAATATGGTGGAATTCTGCATTGGGATGGAGAATGAAACAGTTAATTCAGAGACCATGGACCAGAACTTAAAGAAGGCTAACTTTGAAGATATGAGGCGTGAATTGGCTGGGATGGATTGGCGAATGATACTTAAGGGGTTGACTGTGGATGGGCAATGGCAGACATTTAGAGACCGCATGGATGAACTACAACAATTGTACATTCCTGTCTGGCATAAAAATAAAAAAGGGAAGGTGGCTCAACCGTGGCTATCAAGGGAAATCAGGGATAGTATTAAAGCCAAGGAAGTGGCATACAAATTGGCCAGAAATGGCAGCGAACCTGGGGACTGGGAGAAATTTAGAACTCAGCAGAGGAGGACAAAGGGTTTGATTAGGGCAGGAAAAATGGAGTATGAGAAGAAGCTTGCAGGGAACATTAAGACGGATTGCAAAAGTTTCTATAGATATGTAAAGAGAAAAAGGTTAGTAAAGACAAACGTAGGTCCTCTGCAGTCAGAATCAGGGGAAGTCATAACGGGGAACAAAGAAATGGCGGACCAATTGAACAAGTACTTTGGTTCGGTATTCACGAAGGAGGACACGAACAACCTTCCGGTTATAAAAGGGGTCGGGGGGTCTAGTAAGGAGGAGGAACTGAGGGAAATCCTTATTAGCCGGGAAATTGTGTTGGGGAAATTGATGGGATTGAAGGCCGATAAATCCCCAGGGCCTGATGGACTGCATCCCAGAGTACTTAAGGAGGTGGACTTGGAAATAGTGGATGCGTTGACAGTCATTTTCCAACATTCCATTGACTCTGGATCAGTTCCTATGGAGTGGAGGGTAGCCAATGTAACCCCACTTTTTAAAAAAGGAGGGAGAGAGAAAACAGGGAATTATAGACCGGTCAGCCTGACATCGGTAGTGGGTAAAATGATGGAATCAATTATTAAGGATGTCATAGCAGTGCATTTGGAAAGAGGTGACATGATAGGTCCAAGTCAGCATGGATTTGTGAAAGGGAAATCATGCTTGACAAATCTTCTGGAATTTTTTGAGGATGTTTCCAGTAGAGTGGATAAGGGAGAACCAGTTGATGTGGTATATTTGGACTTTCAGAAGGCGTTCGACAAGGTCCCACACAAGAGATTGATGTGCAAAGTTAGAGCACATGGGATTGGGGGTAGTGTACTGACATGGATTGAGAACTGGTTGTCAGACAGGAAGCAAAGAGTAGGAGTAAATGGGTACTTTTCAGAATGGCAGGCAGTGACTAGTGGGGTACCGCAAGGTTCTGTGCTGGGGCCCCAGCTGTTTACACTGTACATTAATGATTTAGATGAGGGGATTAAATGTAGTATCTCCAAATTTGCGGATGACACTAAGTTGGGTGGCAGTGTGAGCTGCGAGGAGGATGCTGTGAGGCTGCAGAGCGACTTGGATAGGTTAGGTGAGTGGGCAAATGCATGGCAGATGAAGTATAATGTGGATAAATGTGAGGTTATCCACTTTGGTGGTAAAAACAGAGAGACAGACTATTATCTGAATGGTGACAGATTAGGAAAAGGGGAGGTGCAAAGAGACCTGGGTGTCATGGTACATCAGTCATTGAAGGTTGGCATGCAGGTGCAGCAGGCGGTTAAGAAAGCAAATGGCATGTTGGCCTTCATAGCAAGGGGATTTGAGTACAGGAGCAGGGAGGCGTTGCTACAGTTGTACAGGGCATTGGTGAGGCCACACCTGGAGTATTGTGTACAGTTTTGGTCTCCTAACCTGAGGAAGGACATTCTTGCTATTGAGGGAGTGCAGCGAAGGTTCACCAGACTGATTCCCGGGATGGCGGGACTGACCTATCAAGAAAGACTGGATCAACTGGGCTTGTATTCACTGGAGTTCAGAAGAATGAGAGGGGACCTCATAGAAACATATAAAATTCTGACGGGGTTAGACAGGTTAGATGCAGGAAGAATGTTCCCAATGTTGGGGAAGTCCAGAACCAGAGGTCACAGTCTAAGGATAAGGGGTAAGCCATTTAGGACCGAGATGCGGAGGAACTTCTTCACCCAGAGAGTGGTGAACCTGTGGAATTCTCTACCACAGAAAGTTGTTGAGGCCAATTTACTAAATATATTCAAAAAGGAGTTAGATGAGGTCCTTACTACTAGGGGGATCAAGGGGTATGGCGAGAAAGCAGGAATGGGGTACTGAAGTTGAATGTTCAGCCATGAACTCATTGAATGGCGGTGCAGGCTAGAAGGGCCGAATGGCCTACTCCTGCACCTATTTTCTATGTTTCTATGTTTCTATGCCATGTGGGACCTTATCAAAAGCTTTGCTAAAATCCATAACATTATATCATACGCTTTGCCTTCATCGACCCTCCTGGTTACCTCCTCGAAAAATTCATAGTCAAGAGGATTGCAGTCCTGGGCTCCCTCTTAATAATTTAAGAGTTTAAACACAGGGGGAGAAATTGGTATGCGTTTCGCCTATTTCACGGGTCTGAAATGGGCACCAATTTTACAGCGCAATGTCCCACGCCAGAATTGTGCACAGTGCCAAATTGGTTAGAGCGCTTGTTAGGTGTCATTTGGGACCACCTGAAGCAAAAGAACCAGAGGTGAGATGAGGAGATTTTTTTTACACAATGAGTTGCTGTGATCTGGAATGTACTGCCTGATAAGGTGCTGGAAGCAGATTCAGTCGGAACTTTCAAACAGGTGTTGGATAAATATTTGAAGGGGAGAAAATTGCAGGGCTACGGGGAAAGAGCAGAGAGTGGGACTAATTGGATAGCTTTTTCAAAGAGCCAGCACAGGCATGATGGGATGAATGGCCTTCTTCAGTGCTGTATGATTCCAGGTTTCTATGAAATACAGGCATCATTACAACATGTTAATAAGGGTCCTGCACCTCAACCAGGACCCTTTTGAAAAATTGGTGCCCAGGTGTGCCTTCCTATCACTTCCCAAACCCACCCAGCAAACCATGGTGGGAGCAGCCTTCACTACAATATTCACTACGATATTGAATTGGAGAAATAGATTAAAGTGTAGAACGGTTGATGAACAGTGGTGTACTTTTAAGGAGATATTTCATAACTCTCAAGAAAGATATATTCCAACGAGGAGAAAGGGTGTAAAAGAAAAGATAGCCATCTGTGGCTAACTAAAGAAATAAAGGATGGTATCCAATTAAAAACAAGGACATACAAAGTGGCCAAAACTAGTGGGAGGACAGCAAATTGGGAAGCTTTTAAAAGCCAGCAAAGAACGACTAAAAAAATGATTAAGAAAGGGAAGATAGACTACGAAAACAAACTAGCACAAAATATAAAAACAGATAGCAAGAGTTTCTACAGGTATATAAAAAGGAAAAGAGTGGCTAAAGGAAATTTTGGTCCCTTAGTGGACGAGACCACGGAATTAGTGATGGGGAATATGGAGACGGCAGAAGCTCTGAACAAATATTTTGTATCAGCCTTTACAGTAGAGGACAATAAAAACATCCCAACAGTGGATAGTCAAGGGTCTATAGGGGAGGAAGAACTTAACACAATCACAATACTAATGAGGTGGTACTCAGTAAGATAATGGGACTAAAGGCGGATAAATCCCCTGGACTTGATGACTTGCATCCTAAGGTCTTAAGAGAAGTAGCGGCAGGGATTGTGGATGCATTGTTTGTAATTTACCAACATTCCCTGGATTCTGGGGAGGTCCCAGCAGATTGGAAAACTGCAAATGTAACGCCCCTATTTAAAAAAGGAGGCAGACAAAAAGCAGGAAACTGTAGACCAGTTAGCTTAACATCTGTCGTTGGGAAAATGTTGGAGTTCATTATTAAAGAAGCAGTAGCAGGACATTTGGAAAAACATAATTCAGTCAGGCAGAGTCAGCATGGATTTATGAATGAGAAGTCATGTTTGACAAATTTGCTGGAATTCTTTAAGGATGTAATGAACAGGGTGGATATAGGGGAACCAGTGGATGTGGTGTATTTCGACTTCCAGAAGGCATTTGACAAGGTGCCACATAAAAGGTTACTGCACAAGATAAAATTTCACGAGGTTGGGGGTAATATATTAGCATGGATAGAGGATTGGCTAACTAACAGAAAACAGAGAGTTGGGATAAATGGTTCATTCTCAGGTTGGCAATCAGTAACTAGTGGGGTGCTGCAGGGATTAGTGCTCGGATCCCAACTATTAACAATCTATATTAACGACTTGGATGAAGGGACCAAATATAACATAGCCAAGTTTGCTGACGATACAAAGATGGGAGGAAAAGCAACGTGTGAGGAGGACACCAAAAACCTGCAATAGGACATAGACAGGCTTAGTGAGTGGGCAAAAATTTGGCAGATGAAGTATAATGTTGGAATGTGTGAGGCTATACACTTTGGCAGAAAAAATCGAAGAGCAAGTTATTATCTAAACGGAGAAAAATTGCAAAGTGCTACAGTACAGCGAGACCTGGGGGTACTTGTGCATGAAACACAAAAGGATAGTATGCAGGTACAGCAAGTGATCAGGAAGGCCAATGGAATCTTGGCCTTTATTGCAAAGGGAATGGAGTATAAAAGCAGGGAAGTCTTGCTACAGTTATACAGGGTATTGGTGAGGCCACACCTGGAATACTGTGTGCAGTTTTGGTTTCCATATTTAAGAAAGGATATACAGTATTTGCTTTGGAGGCAGTTCAGAGAAGGTTCACTCGGTTGATTCCGGAGATGAGGGGGTTGACTTATGAGGAAAGGTTCAATAGGTTGGGCCTCTACTCATTGGAATTCAGAAGAATGAGAGGTGATCCTATCGAAGTGTATAAGATTATGAGGGGGCTTGACAGGGTGGATGCAGAGAGGATGTTCCCACTGATAGGAGAGACAAGAATTAGGGGGCATAATCTTAGAATAAGGGGCCGCCCATTTAAAACTAAGATGAGGAGGAATTTCTTCTCTCAGAGGGTTGTAAATCTGTAGAATTCACTGCCTCAGAGAGCTGTGGAAGTCTGGACATTGAATAAATTTAAGCCAGAAATGGACAAGTTTCTTAAACGATAAGAGGATAAGGGGTTATGGGGAGCGGGCAGGGAAGTGGACCTGAGTCCATGATCGAATCAGCCATGATTGTATTAAATGGCAGAGCAGGCTCGAGGGGCCTATTTCTATTTCTTATGTTCTTATGAGTCCAGTGGAGGACCCCATGGCTCTGAACTTTTATGCCTCTGACTCCTTCCAAACAGCTTCAGGATGACATTAGTAACATCAGTCAGTTTACAGTTCATTCGACACTCAGGCAGGTAACTGATGCACTGTTTTTGAGGCACCAACAAATCAGAAGCCTCCCCATTGAGACTGACAAGCTGGAGAAAAGTGCCTGTGATTTGCCTACATTGCTGGATTTATGCAGCTGTTGTGCGCCATAGACTATACACATGTAGCTTTATGTGTTCCCCATCACGAACCACCATTAATTTGTAATAGGGAGGGCTTCCATTCACTCTACTTACAATTTATTTGTGACCACAGGCAGCAGGTCATTCAAGTCTATGAATGATTTCCCAACAGTAGTCATGTCCTCAATATGGTCTATGTTCCATCCAGTGGCAGACTGGCTGCTGGGGGACAAGGATTATCCCCTCACCAACTGGCTTGTGACTCCTTCAGAAACATGGGCACAGATGTGGAGCGCTGATACAATCAGGCCATGCAATAACCAGGGTTCTCACAGAGCAAGCATCTTGAAACAAAGGTTCCTCTGTCTGGACAGCTCAGGAGGAATCCTTCAGTCCAGACCAGAGCAAGTATCTAGATTGATTGTCGTTTGCTATATGCTCCACAATTTTGCCATGGAAAGGGGAGTTGGCTTGGAGCTTCAAGGGGAAGAAGAAGTGGAGAAATAAGATGAAGAAGGGCACAGGGAAACAGAGGATGCAGTGTGAAAAGTATTCTGCCAGCATTTAGTGGCAGTGGTAAGCAGAGAGAGATGAGTGGCTTCTGAAAGCAGCAGCAATTTGTCATGCATAGTGTGTGAGGGTGAGATTTAAGCGAGAAGGGAACGAGGGAAAGATGGGGGAAACCCTGTGGGACTTCAACCTATCCAGTCGCCATACCGACTGCCTGCTCCCTCTTATTGCATGTGAGCTTGTCCTGCAAGAAAATAATCAAGAGTTTTAGTATTAGTGTCGTGAGATGCTTTGAGGAGGTGCATGTCAGGGTACAATAATATTGCTGGTGTGTGAAAGATGCCACTGGTGTGAGGGGGAGAGGGAAATAATTGTGAGGAGAGAATGCAGTGTTAGAAAAACGGGGGCGCCTTGCAGCTTCTACTCTGCCTGCCATTGTCACAGGAGGAGTGACACCGTTCATCAAGAACTGTGCCCACTGGAAGAACAATATTGTGGACAGGGGGCACGTTGGAAGTATGGCGACTGGATAGGTTGAAGTCCCACAGGGTTTCCCCCATCTTTCCCTCGTTCCCTTCTCGTTTAAATCTCACCCTCACACACTATGCATGACAAATTGCTGCTGCTTTCAGAAGCCACTCATCTCTCTCTGCTTACCACTGCCACTAAATGCTGGCAGAATACTTTTCACTCTGCATCCTCTGTTTCCCTGTGCCCTTCTTCATCTTATTCCTCCACTTCTTCTTTGTCACAGTTGCCTGCAGCCAAAGTGCATCTCTCTTTCAGAAGTTTGTCTGTCTTTAAACGGCTTCAGCAACATGCGATATTGATACCCCATCATTAAGAGGTCTGCCAATGAACATTGTGAGCCTACCTATTCTATTTAAATGAAACTGGGGAACCGATTTGGGGTCTTAGTTGCGTCCACGTACATTCCAAGATTGGCGCCCTCTCCGCCTCAAAATGGGCTTAAACTAATTTCTACCCTAGTGTCTATTTAGTAGACCAAGTCAGCGTTAGTGATCCTGACATCTCAATGGATGGTCCATGTGCGAGTGTTAAACAGAAAAATCATGGGTTAACAAGAGTGCATTGTAACACTTTAAAAATATTGTCTATTTACTCTTGATTCTTTCACCAACATCTAGGCCATAAACCTTGAGATTTGTACAAGTAAAAGTTATTTAAACTGACATGAGCAATTCATTGTTTGCATGCTCCATGGCTTAAACTTGCTGTATCCAGTTCTTTGCTTAATAGTTTCTTCTAGACACCAATGATCCAGTGATCAGGCTTTTCAAGTAACTGATGGCCAGTTTGAGAACAGGTTGAAACTTGATTAATAAAGTCATTTAATGAACAGCTGGTAATTAGATAATGACTAAACAACAAATAAATGTTTTATTTGGTGTATTTGGAAAATTACTGTTGATAATTACTTAAAGTAGAGATGTTAAGACAATAGAGGGCACATCATAAAGAAGATCCCACACTTTCTCAGGTTAGAATTGCTAGATAATTCCAACCTTCATTTGGCACTGTAAGAAAAATGATCATTGCAATCAATGGCCTGAAATTCCGTTTTCGCCCTCCCGCGGGCATTTTAGAGAAAAAATACGCACCTATATTAAGTTGGTGTCCATGTTGGACTTTACGATGCTGAGGTTTACGATGCTGAGGCCTCCTTCGACTGCGATTCGCAGCGTGTGCATGTTGGCGCGTGCGTAGGCTTCGAGCTGGAGTCACGTGGCTCTGGGCAGCCAATCAGGTAAAGTATCATAGTAATAGGAATTCCGCAGGGTCGTAAACTCCTATTACTATGATTGTGATAGACCCAAAACACCCAAAACACAGCCCCAAACATCCAAAACCTTAATAAAAAAGGAAAATAATTACACTATATTCATTTAAATTAAAGTTATTAATGTCTTTAAAAAAAAAATAATTTCCCGATTTTTAAAAAACGTTTTTTAAAATAAACTTACTGTTGTGGGGAGGATTTTTAATGATAAATTATGTTTTAATAACTTTATTTTTATATGTTTTTGTGTTTTTTAAAACACTTGGGCCTGCTTTTTCAGACGCAAGATTTTTGAGGACATTTGTAAGCATAAATATCGGAAATTTCCACCGACATGTGTCCTCGCTCTCGAGATGCGGCTATCTGTCAAGCCAGAAACTTGACAGATCGGAAATGCTGGTTTCCAGCACATGCGCATTATGCGCTGGAAACCGACATTTCCAATGCCTTCCCGGGACCATAGGAACTCCGTTCGGATCCGCAGAGGCCACAATTTCAGGGCCATTATAACTGTATCTTTAATTTAAATCCTAAAGGTTTGCTTAATTTAACAATTCTTGAGCACTCATTTGAATATTACAGTATTTAAATCAAATTAATATTCTCTGAATGCTCATCCAGGCATTAATCGTAACACTTTCAGATGTAAATTTCAGAAAGATAGCAAAAATCAAACTGTACTTTAACTTTTTTAATGGGATATTTCTTTGTGGCATCATCACATTTTTGAAGTAATTTCATAGTGAAGTTCACATTATTGCTTGTGCTTCATGCCTCGAGTTGGTGATTCAGTGAACTGGAAGCAATTTTGAAATTGCAGTTAAGGAGACTGCAGAGAATAGAAGGTGATCATTGGTGGATAGGGAGATATGTATCGAGTGCCATATTTGTGACACACAATGATATTGTTGCTTATGAAGTGCAGAAGTCCTGAAATCTCATACACTTGAGAAGATTTTGGTAAACTATCACAGCCTGGAGTTTCTTCTGCGAGCACAAGCTAAAAATGTCCAAGTGTCCTCCCAATCTCATTAGAATATATTCAAACTCAGGATAGGCATAAACTGGCATAAATCAGCAGAAGCCAATGGAAACAGTCAGGGCCCAAGGAAATGCCAAAGTCACATCAGTATATTCCTTCTTTGAGTCATTCATGCACATCAGACATAGCATTTTTAAGAACCTGTAATCAGGCTAGTGTATCAATTTAAATGTGACTTGTACTTTACTAAAAAGATGCATTAAATGAAACAGATAATACAGAACAGGTCTCAGTAAGGATAAATATATTTTAAAATGCTCAAAAAATTGGAATTAAAAGACCTAAAAATGACTTTCTTTCCTGCTGTGCCTGAAAATCTGGATGCAATGTTCAAAGATGCCCCCTCCCCTGAACAAGTGCAATTGGAGGATACTCACATTGGAGAGTTAGGGGCGAGGCCAGTTTTGTGGGTGGAGATTCGGTTGGACAGAAGCTTTAATGGGCAGACCGAAAAGATTGAGAAGATTTGGGCATATTGCTGTTAAACGCAACTCAAGTGCACCCAACATTCTGCAATCTTTTCAGCCACATAATTTGTTTGCGCCAAGAATACATTTGTATCTGGACACAAATGTGGAGGAAACTCCAGGCCGACCTGTTATGGTATTCATTTTATGCTTCTGGGCATTGCTCAGGCCTAGTGTTATTGTAGTGGTACAAACCATTTTAATTTTATTTTCATTTATATATGTAAAATCATTAACCAAACTAATTTTTCCTTAAAAATGTTATGTTAATATTATAAAGAGAAAGAAAGACTTGCATTTGCATAGCACCTTTCATGACCACCGGACGTCTCAAAGAGCTTTACAGCCAAGGAATTATTTTTGGAATGTAGTCACTGTTGCAATGTGGAATATTATATAGTTAACCAAAAACCAAACTGTATTATCTCTTTCATTTAATGCATTTTATCTGTTAACTGTATTATCTGTTTCATTTAATGCATTTCCTTCTGGAAATAGGAGGGGACTGAGGGTCTACTGAGAAGGAGGAACTGAAGGAAATCGTTATTAGGCAGGAAATTGTGATGGGGAAATTGATGGGATTGAAGGCTGATAAATTCCATGGGCCTGATAGTCTGCATCCCAGAGTACTTAAGGAAGTGGCCCTAGAAATAGTGGATGCATTAGTGATCATTTTCCAATAATCTATCGATTCTAGATCAGTTCCTATGGACTGGAGGGTAGCTAATGTAACACCACTTTTTAAGAAAGGAGGGAGAGAGAAAGCGGGTAATTATAGACTGGTTAGCTTGACATCAGTAGTGGGAAAAATGTTGGAATCAATTATTAAAGATGAAAAAGCAGCGCATTTGGAAAGCAGTGACGGGGTCAGTCCAAGTCAGCATGGATTTATGAAAGGGAAATCCTGCTTGACAAATTTTTTGAGGATGTAACTTTTTTTGAGGATGTAACTGGTAGAGTGGACAAGGGAGAACCAGTAGATGTGGTGCATTTGGACTTTCAAAAGGCTTTTGACAAGCTCCCACACAAGAGATTAGTGTGCAAAATTAAAGCACATGGTATTGGGGGTAATGTACAGGTGTGGATAGAGAACTGGTTGGCAGACAGGAAGCAAAGAGTTGGGATAAACGGATCCTTTTCAGAATGGCAGGCAGTGACTAGTGGGGTGCCGCAGGGCTCAGTGCTGGGACCCCAGCTATTTACAATATACATTAATGATTTAGATGAAGGAATTGAGTGTAATATCTCCAAGTTTGCAGATGACACTAAGTTGGGTGGTGGTGTGAACTGTGAGGAGGATGCTAAGAGGCTGCAGGTTGACTTGGACAGGTGAGGTGAATGGGCAAACGCATGGCAGATGCAATATAATGTGGATAAATGTGAGGTTATCCACTTTGATGGCAAAAACACGAAGGCAGAATATTATCTGAATGGTGGCAGATTAGGAAAAGGGGAGGTGCAACGAGACCTGGGTGTCATGGTACATCAGTCATTGAAAGTTGGCATGCAGGTACAGCAGGCCGTGAAGAAGGCAAATGGTATGTTGGCCTTCATAGCTAGGGGATTTGAGTATAGGAGCAGGGAGGTCTTACTGCAGTTGTACAGGGACTTAGTGAGGCCTCACCTGGAATATTGTATTCAGTTTTGGTCTCCTAATCTGAGGAAGGACGTTCTTGCTATTGAGTGAGTGCAGCGAAGGCTCACCAGACTGATTCCCGGGATGGCAGGACTGACAGAGACTGGATCGACTGGGCCTGTATTCACTTGAGTTTAGAAGGATGAGAAGGGATCTCATAGAAACATATAAAATTCTGACGGGACTGGACAGGTTAGATGCAGGAAGAATGTTCCCGATGTTGGGGAAGTCCAGAACCAGGGGACATAGTCTAAGGATAAGGAGTAAGCCATTTAGGACTGAGATGAGGAGAAACTTCTTCACTCAGAAAGTTGTTAACCTGTGGAATTCCCTACCGCAGACAGTTGTTGATGCCAATTCATTGGATATATTCAAGAGGGAGTTAGGTATGGCCCTTATGGCTAAAGGGATCAAGGGGTTTGGAGAGAAAGCAGGAAAGGAGTACGATCAGCCATGATCTTATTGAATGGTGGTGCAGGCTCGAAGGGCTGAATGGCCTACTCCTGCACCTATTTTCTATGTATCTATGTTTCTATAGAAAAGTGTAAATCACATTAAAAACTATAAATAACTGGATTTTACGAACCTCAGCAGGTCTGTGGCAGGCGACGTCGGTGGCGGGTCCCGGCCTCGCTGCTGACTCCAGCCCACTGTCCAAAATAATTTTCCCCTGATTGGGCTTGTTTCATGGCCAATTGAAGGAAGCGGTCTGATGACATCATTTGATGATGCATCATCAGCCGGTTTCCTTAAAGGTACCATGCGCAAAGTGCTGCAAACACTGACAAGCACTACACAGAGATGCAGGGCTGCACCCAGGCTCTCCCATGACCCCCCTCCACATGCTTATGGAAGGAATCACAACACACAGGGAGATCCTCTTCCCTTCCCATGGGCGGAAGAGACCTCCCCAGGAGATCAACACAGCTTGGTTGCATATTGCAAAGGAGAGCACAAGCAGGGATACAGTCAGGAGGACCTGGGTGCAGTGCCGCAAACGTTTCAATACTCTCAGTCGATCGCAAAATGTTATAACAAAGCCACACTCAACCTCATCCTGATGTGCCACTCATCACATCCCCCATCACTCTGCCTTCCCTACCCTACTCCTGCACATCCTTACTCACACCAACTTACCTTGCATCTCCACCCGTTGCTTTTTATCTGCATTATCACTTCCCCATCTCACTAGCCACCCCTCACACTCACCCTCATCCTTGTCCAATCATACCAACTAACAATATGCAAGTGTAGGCACTTGTGTGTTTTAGCCAATGTTCATGTGAAATTTCTGTTAATGTGCTGTCAAACATTGAAATCTATATTTTCAACACTTTGCATTCTTGGACATTTTTGTGTGAACATTTGTAAGTGGCTTAGTGAGTTGCAGTGAATGGTGAGACATAACGGTACCCCCTACAATGGTGATGAGTGTGAAAGGGATAGCCTGGGCATTGTAGGCATAGTTCATGGTGTTGGTGTGGGGTGGTGCCAACCTGGAGGATCATGTGGAAGCCAGGGTATACAGCCTCAAGTGAAGTAAATCTGTCCATGGTGAGGCCATCGCTGGGCAGCAATTGCGGAGAAGGTTGGTGTTGTTGTTTGTGCTGCTGGTGTGCCTGGTGCTGCTGGTGATAATCTGCAATGGTGAGAGAGGTTGTTCCAATGAGCTGGCATTGGAAAGAGAGTTTGCTCCACTTGCAACCTGCATAAACTCCAATCTGTCTTTCAAATGCAGTAAGCAACAACTTCTGAGCTTGAAAAGTGAACAGCTGTGAGATGGGAGCTTTTATAGCACATTTGCAGCTGTCAAGTAACAAGATGATTCCATGGCCATTCATCTCCCGATCTGCTTACCTGGTGTGATCCCCGAGCAGCGTGAAGCCCATGAGCAACCCGATAATCTCTGAAGGTAAGCTCAAAATTGTTGTTAATTCTCTGTTAACAAGGTCTTAATGACCTAAGCTGCCTCCCTGATCGCTGTATGTCGGGTCTGCTCAGTGCTGATAGACCCGACATTTGGGAAAGGCACGAGGCGGCAGGTTTAAATGAAGAGAGGTTACAAAATGTTGCGATACAGAGGGACCTGGAGGTCCTTGTACATGAAACACAAAAAGTTAGCATGCAGGTACAGCAAGTAATTTGGAAGGCAAATGGAATGTTGACCTTTATCGAAAGGGGGATGGAGTATAAAAGTAGGGAAGTCCTGATACAACCGTACAGGATGTTGGTGAGATCACACCTAGAGTACTGCGTACAGTTTTGGTCTCTTTATTTAAGGAGGGATATATTTGCATTCAAGGCAGTTCAGAGAAGGTTCACTAGGTTGATTCCAGAGATGAAGGGCTTGTCTTATGAAGAAAGGTTGAGCAGGTTGGGCCTATACTCATTGGAGTTTAGAAGAATGAGAGGTGATCTTATAGAAACATATAAGAATAAGAGGGGGCTTGACAGGGTAGATGCAGAGAGGTTGTTTCCCCTCGTGGGGGAATCTAGAACTAGGGGGCATTGTTTCAGAATAAGGGGTCGCCCATTTAAAACAGAGATAAGGAGGAATTTCTTCTCAGAGGGTCGTGAACCTGTAGAAATCTCTACCCCAGAGAACAGTGGAGGCTGGGTCATTGAATATAATTAAGGTGGTGCTAGACAGATTTTTGAATGATAAGGGAGTCAAGGGTTATGGGGAGCGGGTAGGGAAGTGGAGTTGAGGCCAGGATCAGATCAGCCATGATCTTATTGAATGGCGGAGCAGGCTCGAGGAGCCAAATGGCCTTCTTCTGCTCCTATTTCTCCTGTTCTTATGACAGCGAAGCTCTGATCCGTTGTGGAACAAAAATATTTTCCCACTGACCCGCCACCGACGGCGCTCGCTTTATCCCCTGACCAGTCAAATGGCCTCCTTCTGTGCCATAAAATTCTATGGTTCTATGAATGATGACCTAGGATACTTAACATGATGTTGATAAGGATGCAGCTCGGAATATATGGTTTTCATTTTTATGAGGACAGAATATATAAAATAATCCAATAATAACAAAACAATGATGTTTATATTGAATTGTTTTATTAAAGAAATGAATGAAAATGGGAATAAACGGCACAGTTGGTTAAAAATACCACCCTTTTAAATCTAGCTTGGAATCGATCGAATACTGGCTAGAAACATTCGAAATAAAATGAGTTTAGGCAGTTTAAATCTATTTCGAATAAAAACAAAACAGAGCCACAAGCTGCCTCACAACTCAGTAATGAGGCATGCCACTTCAGGGAGTTGGTGCAGGAGGGTAATGACTTGGAGAAGGGCAACTGGATTGGACGTCACCAAAATCAAGGTCGCTGATTGGAGCATGGGCAGATACAGCAAGAGAGGTGGCAAGCAGCAGAGGAGCGGCGAGGTCGGGGCGAAGGAGCGGCCAGAGATTTCAGAACGACGTGATCAGGGCCCAGGAGAGGTGTGAGTTTGGGGCCCAGAAGAGGCGAGGGCCCAGGGGCAGCACGGGCCAGCCCACACTGCGATATGTGTGCGCACTAGTCTGTGCAGCATAGAAACATAGAAACATAGAAAATAGGTGCAGGAATAGGCCATTTGGCCCTTCGAGCCTGCACCACCATTCAATAAGATCATGGCTGATCATTCCCTCAGTACCCCTTTCCTGCTTTCTCTCCACACCCCTTGATTCCTTTAGCCTTAAGGACCACATCTAACTCCCTTTTGAATATATCCAATGAACTGGCATCAACAACTCTCTGCGGCAGGGAATTCCACAAGTTAACAACTCTCTGAGTAAAGAAGTTTCTCCTCATCTCAGTCCTAAATGGCTTATCCCTTATCCTATGACTGTGTCCACTGGTTCTGGACTTCCCCAACATCGGGAACATTCTTCCCACATCTAACCTGTCCAGTCCCGTCAGAATCTTGTATGTTTCTATGAGATCCCCTCTCATCCTTCTAAACTCCAGTATATAAAAACCAAGTTGATCCAGTCTCTCCTCATATGTCAGTCCAGCCAGCCCTGGAATCAGTCTGGTGAACCTTCGCTGCACTCCCTCAATAGCAAGTACGTCCTTCCTCAGATTAGGAGACCAAAACTGAACACAATATTCCAGGTGAGGTCTCACCAAGGCCCTGTACAACTGCAGTAAGACCTCCCTGTTCCTATACTCAAATCCCCTAGCTATGAAGGCCAACATACCATTTGCCTTCTTCACCGTCTGCTGTACCTGCATGCCAACTTTCAATGACTGATGAACCACGACACCCAGGTCTCGTTGCACCTCCCCTTTTCCTAATCTGCCACCATTCAGATAATATTCTGCCTTAGTGTTTTTGCTCTCAAAGTGGAAAAACTCACATTTATCCACATTATACTGCATCTGCCATGCATTTGCCCACTCACCTAACCTGTCCAAGTCACCCTGCAGCCTCTTAGCATCCTCCTCACAGCTCACACCGCCACCCAGTTTAGTGTCATCTGCAAACTTGGAGATATTACACTCAATTCCTTTATCTAAATCATTGTATATTGTAAAGAGCTGGGATCCCAGCACTGAGCCTTGCGGCACCCCACTAGTCACTGCCTGCCATTCTGAAAAGGACCCGTTTATCCCGACTCTCTGCTTCCTGTCTGCCAACCAGTTCTCTATCCACGTCAGTACATTACCCCCAATACCATGTGCTTTGATTTTGCACACCAATCTCTTGTGTGGGACCTTGTCAAAAGCCTTTTGAAAGTCAAAATACACCACATCCACTGGTTCTCCCTTGTCCACTCTGCTAGTTACATCCTCAAAAAAATTCCAGAAGATTCGTCAAGCAGGATTTCCCTTTCATAAATCCATGCTGACTTGGACCGATCTTGTCACTGCTTTCCAAATGCGCTGCTATTTCATCCTTAATGATTGATTCCAACATTCCCCACTACTGATGTCAGGCTAACCAGTCTATAATTTCCCGTTTTCTCTCTCCCTCCTTTTTTAAAAAGTGGTGTTACATTAGCTACCCTCCAGTGCATAGGAACTGACCCAGAGTCAATAGACTGTTGGAAAATGATCGCCAATGCATCCACTATTTCTAGGCCACTTCCTTAAGTACTCTGGGATGCAGACTATCAGGCCCCGGGGATTTATCGGCCTTCAATCCCATCAATTTCCCTAACACAATTTCCTGCCTAATAAGGATATCCTTCAGTTCCTCCTTCTCACTAGACACTCTGTCCCCTAGTACTTCCGGAAGGTTATTTGTGTCTTCCTTCGTGAAGACAGAACCAAAGTATTTGTTCAATTGGTCTGCCATTTCTTTGTTCCCCATTATAAATTCACCTGAATCCGACTGCAAGGGACCTACATTTGTCTTCATTAATCTTTTTCTCTTCACATATCTATAGAAGCTTTTGCAGTCAGTTTTTATGTTCCCGGCAAGCTTCCTCTCATATTCTATTTTCCCCCTCTTAATTAAACCTTTTGTCCTCTTCTGCTGAATTCTAAATTTCTCCCAGTCCTCAGGTTTGTTGACTTTTCTGGCTAAATCATATGCCTCTTCCTTGGATTTAACACTATCCTTAATTACCCTTGTTAGCCACGGTTGAGCCACCTTCCCCGTTTTACTTTTACTCCAGACAGGGATGTACAATTGTTGAAGTTCATCCATGTGATCCTTAAATGTTTGCCATTGCTTATCCACCGTCAACCCTTTAAGTATCATTTGCCAGTCTATTCTAGCCAATTCACGCCTCATACCGTCAAAGTTACCTTTCCTTAAGTTCAGAACCCTAGTTTCTGAATTAACTGTGTCTCCATCTTAATAAAGAATTCTACCATATTATGGTCCCAAGGGGCCTCACACAACAAGATTGCTAATTAGTCCTTTCTTATTGCACATCACCCAGTCTAGGATGGCCAGCTCTCTAGTTGATTCCTCGACATATTGGTCGAGAAAACCATCCCTAATACACTCCAGGAAATCCTCCTCCATCGCATTGCTACCAGTTTGGTTAGCCCAGTCAATATGTAGAGTAACATCGCCCATGATAACTGCTGCACCTTTATTGCACACATCCCTTATTTCTTGTTTGATGCTGTCCCCAACCTCACTACTACTGGTTGGTGGGCTGTACACAACTCCCATTTAATGTTTTCTGCCCTTTGGTATTCCGCATCTCCACCCATACTGATTTCACATCATCCAAGCTAATGTTCCTCCTTACTGTTGCATTAATTTCCTCTTTAACCGGCAAGGCCACCCCGCCTCCTTTTCCTTTCTGTCTATCCTTCCTCAATGTTGAATAGCCCTGGATGTTGAGCAGAGCTGGTCTCCAGTCGTCTTGGTTAATCCTTACCACTGGATCAAGACTAGCTCTGTCAAGCCCGTGTGGTGGCCGGTGTGTAACGGCCACCACACATTAAAAAAATCCACGCACAGGCATCTTCCACTCTTCAATATGCAGTTCGGGACCTGGAATGTCAGGTCCTTTATTGAAATACCTGTGGACTTATCCTTTTTTGGTGTGGAAGCAAGTTATCCTCGATACGATGGACTGCCTAAGAAGAAGAATTGGTATTCAACAGGCAATCTCAGTCTGCAAGATCAAGAGTGCAACATGCAAATATCGCACTGGGGTAGTTGGAAATGCTCTGCTGTAATTGGGATTAACCTGTTCTAAACTCAAAGTGGAAGTGCTTGATGTTGGCAATTGAAATGAAAAGTGAGACAATGTTTCATTCCCCAACACTGAGAAATCTCAGTTTCAATGAAAACAACATTGTCTTCCTACCAACCTATTGCATTATTATGGAACAGTACCTAATTGGACAGAATCATTTTTCCGTGATAACAATGTCCATTTAGTAATTTATGGGAAATGGTTATTAAGGTATTTACCATAGATTTTCCATATTTACTGAAGCCTCATATTTTGAGCAGTTAATAAATCAATCACAAGTATATTGTGACACTGCACACAAAGCAAATCATCAATTAAGTCATTAATTGTGTGTTAAAGGTAAACGAGCATATAAAATTGAGAAAGAACAAGAGAACTATAAATAAGAAGATAAGAAATAGGAGCAGGAGTAGGCCACATAGCCCCTCGAGCCTGCTCCGCTATTTAATAAGATCATGGCTGATCTGATCATGGACTCGGTTCCACTTCCCTGCCTGCTCCCCATAACCCTTTATTCCCTTATCTCTCAAAAATCTGTCTATCTGCACCTTAAATATATTCAATGACTCAGCCTCCACAGCTCTCTGGGGCAGATAATTTCATAAATTTACAACCATCTGAGAAAATAAATTCCTCCTCATCTCAGTTTTAAATGGGCAGCCCTTTATTCTGAGACTATGGGGCTGAAATTCCGGTCAGAGGCTTTGACCTGAAACATTTCTACGAATTTACCTGGTGGTCCAGGAGGAGCCTGTAATTCCAGTGGGGAAACCTTCTCTTCCCGCACTGTGAAGCGCACTCCCGTCCTCCAGGTTCCCACGCAGAAGGTGCAGTCATGTGTGACTGCTCAGCCAATCAGTATTCCACAATGAGAACTCTGTATCTATGAGTTCTCATTGCTATTAATGAGGAAAAAAAACAAAGACACGAAACACGTAATAAAAAATAAAAAACACACCTCACATAATTAAAATTAATTGAAATTAAAGTTAATAAATATCTTAGAGAACATTTTTATTCCCAATTTTTTTTTAAGTTTTTTAAATTATGGTTACAAATAAATGTAATGTAGTGAGCAAGGTTTTTAAAAAATAATGTGTTTTTTAAATTTAATTTAATTTTATTTTTGTATGTTTTTAAACTTTTACACTTATCAGGCGCAAGAATTTTGAGACATTTGCTGGGCAAGATATGGGTAAATACCGCAATCTTGCCCTCGCAAATGTCCTCGCACCTGATATGCGTTGGATCTGTCAAGCTCCAGCTTGACAAATCGGAAAAGCCAGTTTTCAGCGCATGTGCATTGTGCGCTGAAAACCGGCTTTTGCAATGTCTTCCCGGATCAATAGACACTCAGTACGGACCCGGGGAGGCCAGGATTTCCAGGCCAATGTCCCCTAGTTTTAGTTTTTCTTATGAGTAGAAATATCCTCTCAGCACCCACCTTGTCGCGCCCCCTCATTATCTTATATGTTTCGATAAGATCACCTTTCATTCTTCTGAACTCCAATGAGTATAGGCCCAACCTACTCAACCGATCTTCATAAGTCAAACCCCTCATCTCCGGAATCAACCTGGTGAACTTTCTCTAAACATCCTCCAATGAAAGTATATCCTTCCTTAAATATAGAGACCAAAATTGTATGCAGTACTCCAGGTGTGGCCTCACCAATACCCTGTACAGTTGTAGCAGGACTTCTCTGCTTTTATACTCCATCCCCCTTGCAATAAAGGCCAACATTCCATTTGCCTTCCTGATTACTTGCAGTACCTGCATACTAACTTTTTGTGTTTCATGCACAAGGACCCCTAGGTCCCTCTTTACTGCAGCACTTTGCAATTTTTCTCCATTTAAATTATAATTTTCTTTTCTATTTTTCCTGGATAACTGCAAATTTCCCACCTTATACTCCATCTGCCAAATTTTTGCCCACTCACTTAGTCTGTCTATATCCCTTTGCATATTTTTTTGTGTCCTCCTCACAATTTGCTTTCCCACCCAGCATTGTATCATCAGCAAACTTGGCTACATTACACTCGGTCCCTTCATCCAAGTCATTAATATAGATTGTAAATAGTTCAGGACCCAGCACCGATCACTGCAGCACCCCACTAGTTACTGTTTGCCAACCGGAAAATGACCATTTTTTCCGACTCTCTGTTTTCTGTTAGTTAGCCAATCCTCTATCCATGCTAATATATTATCCCCAACCCCATAAACTTTTATCTTGTGCAGTAACCTTTTATGTGGCACCTTATCAAATGCCTTCTGAAAATCCAAATACACCACATCCACTGGTTCCCCCTTATCCACCCTGCTCGTTACATCCTCAAAGAACTCCAGCAAATTTGTCAAACATGATATCCCTTTCATAAAACTATGTTGACTCTGCTTGATTCAATTATGCTTTTCTAAATGTCCTGCTACTGCTTCCTTAATAATGGACTCCAGCATTTTCCCAACGATGTTAGGCTAACTGGTCCACAGTTTCCTGCTTTTTGTCGGCCTCCTTTTTTAAATAGGGGCATTACATTTGCGGTTTTCCAATCCGCTGGGACCTCCCCAGAATCCAGGGAATTTTGTAGATTACAACCAATGCATCCACTATCTCTGCAGTCACTTCTTTTAAGACCCCAGGATGTAAGCCATCAGGTACAGGGGACGTGTCCGCCTTTAGTCCCATTATTTTACCGAGTACTACTTCTTTTGTGATAGTGATTGTACAGGAAACTCTCGTTTATCCGGATCGCTCGGGGATTTGACAATTCCGGGTAAACAAATTCTCCGATAGAGCGACTTTACATTTTAAAGCTAATATTTGAAGGTGATAGAACCACCCACGAAGATTTAGTTCATATTATTTGAACGTGAACATAATAAAATAAATGAAAATTGATTCATAATGTTTCAAAATTAAAAATTATTTTATTCTGTTAAAACTGAAATTGATTTTTAAAATAGCGATCTTATATCTGCTTGTTTAAATTAATTCATTTTCTTCTTAATTAAAATGTTGTAGATGATATGATTTTGCAGAACCTCGTGAGCAGGAAAATGAGAATTCTCCTCAAAAAAACCAACAACATATTTCATTGCTTATTCAGCGCGTGTCCAAGCCTTTTTTTGTTTTTCTTCAATTTCATTGTCTGAATCGCTCATCCCTTCGTCAGATTTGTCTTTATTGGTGACTATACCGATAAGTTCCTCATCAGTGTAAGTTAGTGTTACATCTGTTTCGATGTCAATATCTATCCACTTAACAATGTCATCTTCTGCAAGGGATTTAATTGTGTTGTTTCGAGTGCAATCTCCACATTTCTTTTCCAGCCTGTTTTTTATTAGCCCGTACATAAAAACCTTTGAATTCGTCGACATCAGACGCACTGTCTTCGAATATGACATTGGGGCACAATTTGCGCCAACACCTCTTTAATGTCGCGTTTTTTACTTCTCTCCATGCCAGCGAGCATGCATAGATGGCATCTTTAATATTGTATGCTCTCTGGAAATCAGAGATTGATTGATCGCTATTAATCAATTTGCACATGAAGTTATTCCTATTGTGGCACTTGAAATTTTGTATGACACCCTGATCCATAGGTTGAATGAGCAAGGTCACATTGGGGAGCAAATAGCATGCAAAGATGTTGCCACAACTGGATACAAATTTTGACTCATGTGGGTGTGCTCTGCAATTATCCAGAAGCAGCACACACTTTCCATTAGTTTTACCTATTTTCTTCATGTTTTCTCGAGCTTGGGGGACGAATTCTGTTGAAAACCATTCCATGAATATATCCTTGTCCATCCAAGCACTTTTCTGAGCCTTATAGCTAACTGGTAAATGAACAATTCCTTTTAAAGCACGTGGTTTCCTTGATTTGCCAACCAATCACGAAAAGTGGAAGTCTATGTTCTCCAGAGGCATAGGCACAATTCAAGATTGTTAACCTCTCCTTATTCATTTTAAAGCCTACAGCTTCCTTCTCCCCTGCTGCAGCCAACGTAGCAGTTGGCAAACACCTCCAAAGTAAGCCATCTCATCGGCGGTATATATTTGATCCGCAGTCAATTTCATTTCCTGCACCATTTCAGCAAATGTTCTTGAATAATTCTGTGCGGCCTCATTGTCTGCTGATTTTTTTTCGGCTGACACATCCAGCTGGCGAATGCCGTGGCGATGCTTAAGTCGTGTGAGCCAGCCTTGTGAAAAAATGCACTCTTCAGTTAGATTCATCTCATCTTGAAGTCCTTGCCCTTTGCTGTAATCATTGGCCCTGAAATTGCCACACCTTCAGACCGTTTCAAAGAAAACCATTCATAAAGCACTTGGTCTAGTTTGTCAAGCGTTGACTTTCTCAAATTCTTGCAGGACATTGCCTTGACGCAAGATTCAGAAGCATCGGTGAAATTTTCTAAATCTTTCTTTTGCTTCTTGAAATCATAAATTGTTGATGATTCAACTTCATATTCGTCCATCAGAGTGCACACGCTTCTGCCAGCTTCAGACTTCTTTATAATTTCTAATGTCTGCTGAATGCTCAATATTTTTCGTTTCCTTTTAGTGCTGTCACAAAACAGTTTAAATTGTACACCCGACTGCTTGAACTGTTTTCAATGCGTGTGACAGTTGAAAAGTGAGAAAGAAGTCCATTTATGTGTAATTGAGCAACCTGTTCACGTTTGCGATAGTTGAAGTGAGCGAGATATTCACATGTGTAATAATTATTTTAAATTCCATTATGACGGGTTTTCCGTTACATTCATATCCGGATAAACGAATTTCCTGTATTAAGCTCCTCCCTCCCTATAGCCCCTTGATTATTCACTATTGGGTTGTTTTTAGTGTCTTCTACCGTGAAGACTGATACAAAATATTTGTTCAACATTTCTGCCATTTTCCTGTATCCCATTATTAATTCCCCAGTCTCATCCTCCAGGGGACCAACATTTACTTTAGCCAGTCTTTTCTTTTTTATGTACCTGCAGAAATGCTTACGATCTGTTTTTATATTTCATGCTAGTTTACTTTCATAATCTATCTTCCCTGCCTTTATTATTTTTTTAGTCATTCTTTGCTGGCTTTTAAAAGTTTCCCAATCCTCTGGCCTCCCACTCGTCTTGGCCACATTATGTGCCCTTGTTTTCAATTTGATACCATCCCTTATTTCCTTAGTTAGCCACGGATGGTTATCTCTTCTCTTACAGTCTTTCCTTCTCACTGGAATATATTTTTCTTGCGAGTTATGAAATATCTCCTTAAATGTCTGCCACTGCTCATCAACCGTCCCATATTTTAGTCTATTTTCCCAGTCCACTTTAGCCAACTCTGCCTTCATACCTTTGTAGTCACCTTTATTTAAGCTGAGGACACTGGTTTGAGATCCAACTTTCTCACCCTCCAACTGAATTTGAAATTCAACCATATTATGGTCACTCATTCCTAGAGGATCCTTTATGAGGAGATCCTTTATTAATCCTGTCTCATTGCACAGTGCCAGATCTAAGATAGCCTGCTCCCTGGTTGGTTCCGCAACATACTATTCAAGGAAACTATGGATCCTTTAATTGATTGAGATCTTTAAAGTGCATCACGGGGCAGATGAAATAATCAATTGTAATGTCTGTAAGCTTGTAATGTTTGTAGCTCCACACTATGGATGTGGACGTATTGTGCACTGCCATTGCAAAGTTAATAATAAACAGAACCAGGCTTCCGAGAGAGCTGCCTGCCATGTTAGGAACTGTGTGTGCTATGTTCTGTGAAGATATCACATTTGGCGGTGAGATGGGATTTTTCGGATGGTTTAAAGCTTAAATTTTGTTGGGGAAGGATTCAGCCAGCTGACAGAGAGACTTTGGAAGTTTCTGTCTTTGGAAAAAGCTACAAAAATCCGAGGTAAAATACAGCACATGGTGTGAACAGCTAGAGATTAAAATGGCAGGCATAATCAGACATTTGGGGGAATATAGACACGACCGGGAATGTTTTAAAGCATATCTGGATCAGCTAGAAATGTACTTCACTGCAAATAACATAATCAAAGTTCTAGACAATGCAGTCCAGAACCGGGCTGTGTTGGAACATAAGAAAGCGATCTTCTTATCGGAGGCAGGTCCGGCATTGTACGAAACCCTTGTAAATCTGATTGTGCCTGACGAGCCAAAGGACACAACACTTAAAAAGAGATTTTAACGAAGCTGGAGCAGCACTATAACTATTAGAAATTGCTGAAAGCTATCGTTTCTGGATTCGGAATCAAAAGGCTGATGATTGTATCAGTGATTACATCATTGCATTAAAAAAGCTATCGATGCACTGTCATTTTGGAAACTTTCAAAATCGAGCATTACGGGATTGTTTTGTTTGTGGGGTGAAAAATGATGCGATCAGAGGAAGTTATTGACGACGGATGATTTGACTTTTGAGATTGCTTGTCAGACAGCGAGGTCGATGGGCATGGCCAAACAATATTCCCGAGAATTAAATAATAATTACGGTCGTCAGTCAACCGAGGTAAATCACCTGCAGGTTCAAAGTAGAAGATGATGGGGGCCCAAAGTCTCAGAAACTGGAAATTCTAACAGAGCGTCGAAGTCATGCTATAGGTGCCTGGGACAAGACATTGCTCAAAGTTGTCCATACGTGAAGGCAGAGTGTTTCTTCTGCAGGAAGACTGGGCATCTTGCGAACGCATGCCAACTGGAGGGTAAACCACCTTCCAAAGCTCCTTCCAGTGTTCAAAGCTATGAGTAGAAATCCCAAGAGACTACATAGCATGGAAGAACAACAACAGGACGAGGAGATGTTAGAGTTACACGTCATCAGGTGCACAAGGTTAACAGACAGCGATTCAGAAAGTATCAAAATCCACATAGATGTTGCGGGATTCAAGATACCAATGGAAATTGACATGGGTGCATCCATGAGTGTAGTACCGGAGTCACTATATCGTGACAAATTGCCTGATTTTCAACTGGAGAAATCCATGATAGAGCTGCGAGGCTACTCGGAAGAGAAAATTCCTGTGGTAGGTCGTATCACCGTACTGGTGAAATATAAAGATCAATTTCAGAACTTGCCTCTAATAGTAGTGAAAGGAGACAAGTCTTCCTTACTAGGAAGAAATTGGTTGAGCTCACTGAAGCTGGATTGGAGTGAGATTTTCCGTGTGGAAGCGAGATTTTCATCAACGGATGAGGTTATCAAGAAGTATCCGAAGGTGTTCTGCGAAACGGGCAGTCCGATCCAAGGCTTCAAGCCGAGTGTCAGGGTACAGAAGGACGCTAGATCGGTTTACTACAAGCCACGTTCCATACCATATGCACTTAAGGAGAAAGTTGAGCAAGAACTCAAAAGACTAGAGACTGAGAACATTATTTGTAAGATAGATCGATGTAATTGGGCTACACCCATTGTTGTTGTACCTAAGTCCGATGGTAAGGTAAGATTGTGTGGTGATTATAAAGTAACCGTAAACCAGGTTCTAGAGGGTAATGTCCCTAATACATTGCCGAATATAGAAGATTTGTTCACAACACTGATAGGTGGTCAGATCTTCTCAAAACTGGATCTTACGAATGCCTACTTCCAACTTGAACTAGATGAGGAGTCCAAGTCATGTTTGACTATAAATACTCATCTAGGCCTATATCAATTTAATAGGCTACCGTTAGGAGTGTCTTCCACCCCTGCCATATTCCAAGGGGTGATGAACCAGATTTTGCAAGGTATTGAAGGGGTAGTATGTTATTTGGATGACATACTAATTTCAGCACCAAATAGGCAAATTCATAACAACATATTGAATGAAGTCCTCAAACGGCTAGAGAAGCACAGAGTACGAGTGTCTGCTCGTAAGTGTGAGTTATTTAACAACTCAGTGGAGTACTTAGGGTACAGAGTAGACAAAGATGGGTTACATCCAACCATGGAAAAATTGGATGCAATTAGAAATGCACCCACTCCCAGGAATGTCACTGAACTTTGTTCATTCTTGGGTCTTTTGAACAATTATGAGAAGTTCCTACCAAATTTGACTACAGTATTACATCCACTGAATGAACTTTTGAAAAAACAGGTCCATTGGGAGTGGTCAAAAGAATGCAATATAGCATTCAAGGAGTGTAAAAGAAAATTGGTAGAGAGCACCATGTTAGTTCACTATGACATATCTAAGGAGATTAAGCTAACATGTAATGCCTCTCCATATGGAGTTGGGGCAGTAATCTCTCATGTATCACGTAGTGGGGAGGCGAGACAAATTGCTTTTGCTTCACGCACTCTCAGTGCCAGTGAGAGTAATTATGCGCAAATTGAAAGGGAAGCTTTGGCATTAATTTTTGGGGTCAAGAAGTTTCACAAATACTTGTATGGTCGTAAGTTTACCATCGTTACGGATGATAAGCCCCTAACAGCAATCCTCCATCCAAAGTCCCCAGTTCCAACATTAGCTGCAGCCTGAATGCAGAGATGGGCTTTGATTTTGTCAGCATATGTATATGATATTGAATACAGACGACCAGCTGATCATAGTAATGCTGATGCAATGTCTAGATTGCCTTCCCCATCACAAGTTACACCCGATAGGGAAGAAGTGTTTTATTTTTCATACATTGATGAACTGCCAGTCACAGCTGAAGAGATTGGTAGAGCAACCAAACATGACCCAGTGATGTCAAAGGTGTATGAGTATATTGCAAATGAATGGCCAAACCAGGTAACAGATAAAGATACACATCCATTCTTCATTCGTAGGAATGAATTATCAGTCGATAAAGATTGTATCATGTGGGGTGCAAGAGTGGTTATACCAAATAAATTCAGGTCCAAATTATGAGGATACCTCCATGACCAGCACCTGGGAATGTGCTTGACCAAGAGTTTTGCACGCAGATATTTATGGTGGCTAGGTCTTAATAAAGATATAGAGTACATCATCAGTCTGTGTACGACATGTCAATCGGTAAGCAAGCAACCACCACCAGTACCATTACAGCCATGGAAATGGCCTCCCAGATTGTGGCAAAGGCTACATATTGATTTTGCTGAGTTAGAATGACAACAATTGTTCATTGTGATTGATAGCCATTCGAAGTGGGTTGAGGTGTTTCCAATATGGAAAATAACAACAAGTAAAACAGTGGACATTTTAGGAAAATTATTTTCTTCATTTGGCCTCCCTGAAGAGATTGTTTTGGATAATGGACCAAAATTTCATTCAGAAGAATTTGCACAATTCACAAGCAAAAATGGTGTGAAACATACCAAGGTTCCACCATACCATCCTGCTTCGAATGGTGCAGCAGAGCGCACTGTACAAATTGTAAAACGTACCCTCATAAAACAAATGTTAGATCCAAATCCAAGGAAATGACAGTTGTCATTGGATCACAAATTGGCTAATTTTTTGATTACATATCGAAATACTCCTCATACAACTACAGATAGAACACCAGCAGAGTTGTTTCTCAAACAACAGCCACGAACCAGATTCTTGTTGTTTAAACCAAATTTGGCACAGTCGTAGAAGAGGCACAATTAAGACAGAAAGAGAATCATGATAGAGGTAGAGTAAAAGAGAGAAGTGTGAAATTAAACCAGTAGGTGAGAGTGAAGAACCATCACCATAAATGGTTAAAGTGGTTATCAGGAAGAGTAGTGAAAATATGTGGTTCTCGCACATATTTGGTAAAGATGTTTGATAATGGACAAGTTAGGTTTGTTCATATTGATCATATTTTACCTACAGACATGGAAGGAGTTGAAGGTGGGAATGATTCAATTATTTCTGACTCATCAGATAGTTTTGATATACCAGCAGCAAATCCTAAATCCAATGTACTGGAAACAAATCCAGAAGAGAATCAGAATGAATGTCTGAGTCCAAGTCGGGAAAACAAAGAGCCTGAAGTTAGAGTGAGTTGAAAATCAAGGAAATTCCATGGAGGAAAATGTTCCTCAGGATGAGCCTTGAATGAGTTTAGATTCAACACCAAGTTTGGAAGGTTCTGTTCAAGAGTGAAGGTATCCTCTTCAAAACAGAAAACAAATGGTAAAGTTAAATTTGTAAAAATGGGAAAAAAAAGTAAGTTTATATCCTGTGTTATATATAAACATGAAAGTTATGTATGATGTTTGTTATAATAACTTCTTCATTAAGGAGGGAGAAGTGTAATGTCTGTAAGCTTATAATGTTGTAGTGCCACACTGTGGATGTCGACGAATTGTGTACTACAACTGCATAGTTCATAATAAACAGAACCAAGCAAATTCCGGAGGCTTCCAAGAGAGCTGCCTGCCATGTTAGGA
Organism: Pristiophorus japonicus; assembly: GCF_044704955.1. Classification (NCBI taxonomy): domain Eukaryota; kingdom Metazoa; phylum Chordata; class Chondrichthyes; family Pristiophoridae; genus Pristiophorus; species Pristiophorus japonicus. The sequence goes on from NC_091981.1 coordinate 93,590,595, forward strand.
GCTGTGTGTGCTGTGCTCTGTGAAGGTATCACATCAATCAAGCAGGATAGCTTTCAGCGGGCAGGCCTTGTAGTGTGTGGCATGAATGTAGGTGTTTTAGACATTTTACATGTGCCCATTATGGCTTTTAATTCCAATGGTGTAAACTGTCATTGCCAGGGATTGTTAAATTATCTAGCAATTTCTCAGTGTGCTGCAAGGGATTCAATTAATATTTTACAAATGGTTGAATATTCATGAACAAATATTTGAAACATGAATGTTCATTAATTGTAGCAAATTAATTGTTAAGAGTGCGGGGCATTTCCTTGGAGCTGCTGTCGCTCCAACGCCATACTTTGGTGATTACCCAGTTTACGTGTGTAAATGGGGCTTCTCCTGCACTTCCGGTGAAGTAAGTTATAGTGGCAGAGCGAGAGCAGCTCGATAAAATTCACCACTATTGATGCTATAGGTCTCATCAAATATTATTTAAAAAGCTAATATAAATTAATTCCCAGAGAGAGATCAGTGATCAGGGATTACATGTAAATTGGACTGCATTAACAAGATCTTTTCACAAGGACCTGTATATGGAAAATTACTTTATCCCCTAGATACTGAGCAGTGGAATTCTGCCATGGTTCTTCCTGGAGACAAAGTCAAATATTACCCATCCACCTGATCAGCAGGGATTGGAGTAAAATATTCCTTTCGATTAAAATTAATTTTTGGCACAACAACAATCACTCAACTGACAATAATGATGATGGCCGAATGTTCCATGGTGGATGAACAAAGTCACACAATGCAGATGTATAATGTTTTGTCCATTCATGCGTGGGGATAAATATTTGCAAAATCATAGAGTGGAAGTTCTGTAGTTGGAATACTCACTGCCAAACAATTAGCATGTCCTTCCTACATTTTGCATAGTAATTTATTGCAGTCCATACAGTGATCCATCAAATCTAAAATTTATTTTTAATAATTGGTTGAAACTGACTCACAGTTGTAGAAAATGTAACTTTTAATAAAATTCAGAAGATGAATTGATGCCACATGTGATGCTAATGAGGCAGGCTGTATCTCAGTGCACAGTATGTCAAAAGGTGGCTGAGAGTCTCAAATTAATTTCACTGCAGCAAGTCAGAAGAAAGATTCAGTGAAGTAAAGAACACCATCAAGGGAAAGATCAGATGCAAGTGCCAGGCTTACAGAGAATGGGGGTGATGTTAACCCTACTCGCTCAGCAGAAACCTGGCACGGAGGCAGTTAAAGTTGCCCGACTCTTGTCCAAAAGCCACCAGGGTCAAACATCTACAATATTAACCCATTCACCTGAGCAGTTAGCAAGGACACGGGCCTGGAGCCAACAGGGTCCTTCTTTATATGTGAATGTTGTGGCCCAATGACATAATTGAGACCCAACAATAATTTCAACTCAAGCCTGAGCGGGGAATCAACCTGGAATTAAAATCGGGGCCTGAAATGCCTGATCTGCAAGGAGAAAAGAGTTGAAAAGCTTTCTCCCACTCCAGGGACTTGAACACAAAAATTTAGGTTGACACTCCAGTGCAGTACTGAGGGAGTGCTACGCTATCGGAGGTGCCTTCTTTCAGATGGGACATTAAACTGAAGCCCTCATCTGTTCTTTCAGATGGAGGAAAAAGATCCCATGGCACTATTTCAAAGAAGAGTAGAGGTGTTATCCCTGTGCCCTAGCCAATATTTCTCCTCAATCAACATAACAAAAACATATTATCTGGTATTATCACATTGCTGTTTGTGGGTGCTTGCAAATTGGCTGTCGCATTTCCTACATTACAACAGTGACTACACTGCAAAAGTACTTCATTGGCTGTAAATCACTTTGAGACATCCGGTGGTCATGAAAGGCGTGATATAAATGAAAGTCTTTCTTTCTATCTTTCTAATTGCCTCCCCCACCGGAAGACGGTGACATACGCTTTGTTGGAGAGTGTAGGTCAGATGAGGAAGTTGAGGAATACAAGCAAATAGACAACTTGAAGTGCATCAAAGGGGCATAATGGAAGAAAGGCTCTGGAGGATGGCACCTCAGTTCCAAGATTCTGTACAGGGTCACTACACAAAAGGATGTCATTTTTCACATCACTATGAAGGGAATCAGCCATAGTAATCAGAAGTTGCTCCTTCAATTTACTTCTACCCGTAGCCCCAAACTAGCACGAAGGCAGAAAACCCTGGGTGTTTCAATTACAATTGCAGCAGAAAATATGCTATGGAAGCTGATTTCCAACACTTGCATCATGACGTTGCATCACTGTATAATGCTATGCCCATTACCTGAGCTCAGTTACTGGAACAGCTTGAATTTCTTCATCATCATCATAGGCGGTCCCTCGAACGAGGGTGACTTGCTTCCATGAGAGTTCACAGATGTTTCAATGAAGGACCCCATGTTCCAGTCCTGAACTCCAGTTGAGGGCATGGGAGATACCTGGGCGTGAATTTTTTTAATGTGTGGTGACCTTTGCACATCAGCCACCACATTGAGTTTCTTATCAATCTGTTGAATACACTATGTCATAACCAAATAACCTAATTTGCTAAGCTTAGAGATATTGCCAATCTAAACACTTTAGAATTCATCAATGGGTCTATTAGACATCAATGAGTACATAAGAACATAAGAAATAGGAGCAGCAGTAGACAATCTGGCCCCTCGAACCTGCCACACCATTCAAAAAGATCATGGCTGACCTAATCTTGGTCTCAACTCGACTTCACTGCCCGTTCCCCATAACCCTTGACGCCCTTATCCCTCAAAAATCCGTCTATCTCCACCTTAAATATATTCAATGACCCAGCCCCCACAGCCCTCTGGGGTAGAGAATTCCAGACTCATTAGCCTCTGAGAGAAGAAATTTCTCCTCATTTCCATTTTAAATGGGTGACCCCTTATTCTGAGAATATGCCCCTAGTTCTAGTACCATTTTGGCTTTTCAGAGACTGACCCTGTGGAGATAACTTGCAACAATTCTCATCCTCAAGTTTTCCTTCGAACAGTGCCAGGAAATTTTCTACTAGATTAATAACTGATAGGGCCCGAAATTGGTCAATGCATAAGGTCCGGCCATTTCTCGGCGGTATGCCGGCAATGCGTAGTTTCAAATCACCAGCATACCGCCGAGACCGAAGAGGACAAAATTGGTCGATTTTTTTCTCACATTATGTCGGTGGTATGCCAGCGGCCTGCAGCGGGCGATATGTAACCTTGTAGTCGATCCAGAGCGACTTTTTTTTCGATGGACGGTGCGGCACTGAACTGCGCATTCGCAATTTTTTTTCCCCGTTTTTTTCACAGAAGTGTTTTACCCGTGATTTCGGGTGTCAGGGGTCACCTGAACATGCACAGTGAGTTGAAGAAGAGGGAGAGAGAGTGAGAAGGAACAGCAAGCTAGTTGACTGTTACTTTAAAAACACATTGCAGAGTTTAAAAATATTCATAACAACTAATAATTCTACAGTTTGAACAATAAGAAGGCATTTTTTACAAAGCAAACATCATAACAATGTAAATATAATGGAAATGTTAAAAAAAAAATCGAAGAGCAGGAACATCAAAAAGGATGGAGTTACCTGCCCTTCTCGAGAATATTAAAGAGAGGTACACCAAACTAATGAAGGGTGTTCGTGGAAAGCCCCCCCCCAAAGGAGTACAACAAGATATGGGAAGAGATCGGGGAGGCTGTGTCCTCCACAAGTACCATGGTATGCACCGGGGAAAGCTGCCATTAGAGGTGGAACGACCTGGTGAGGGTAGCAAGACTAAGTAATGATTTTATTTATGCACCCCGCATGTGCCATGTATCATGTAAATGTAGGTTCAATGTCACACGGATGATGTTATTTATCTTAAGGTTACGCCGATGTATTCGTGCTTTCAGGCAATGACAAGAGGATCAAAGCAGTGGTTTTTTGTGCGTGTGTGTGCGTGACCCTGTGTGTCTGCGATGTTAAATGGATTGAACATTTTTACTTTCATTTACTTTACTTTCTGCAGAAGAAGACATCTGCAATAGCAGCTGATCAGCAGCGTATGGGGGGAAGACCCACAACCCAAGAGCCTCTGACTGAAATCGAGATCCGTGCCCTGGCCTGGTTGGGGATAGCAACCGTGCCACCACAGGCATTGGAGCTGACCCACTCACACAGGATGGTAAGTTGAATACAATCCAGTCTGCTTTGCAGTTCTCTCATGTCATGTAATGTAACTGTAATGTTGGCCTGATGGAATGTAATGTAAGTTTATAGCACTGTAATGTTGGCCTCATGTGATGTACTGCAATGTTGGGGGCATGTAACCCAATGCATATATGTATTGTCTATCTGCGATATGTAATGCAGAATTGCAGCAGTGGTGGACATTTAAGTGAGACTGCGATAAGTCATTGTACTAGGTACTCATGTAACCCTGACCCCTCCCCTGGTGCCAAGCATTTTTAAATGTTGTTTTGTACATCCAGACTTGGACGATTCAGATCACACTGACACAGACGACAAACCCACTGCCTCCACCTCTGGCATCACCCAGCCCTCTCCTGAGTTCACCACTGGCAGAGAGGAGGAAGATAAAGAGGAAGAGCCGCTGATCCGGCAGCCAGTGGAGGTGGAGGTGGGGTGCGGGTGGAGACGGAGGAGGATACACCAGCTCCATGTGAGCCAGCTGGAACATCCTCCACCACCGAGTCTGTATTCAGGGGATTCCCCCATGGCTCCTCTGATTCTGCGGGACCAAGTGGTGCGCAGCAAGGCACCCCCAGTGTTGCAGCACCTTTGCCGCAGCGACGGAGGTTTGGTGCAGACAAGGTCGGTTGCTGCACGACAGATAGGCGTGTACCAGGACATGCTGCGTCTGTCACAGGCCAGCTTCGACATTGGTGATCATTTTCCAACAGTCTATCGACACTGGATCGGTTCCTATGGACTGGAGGGTAGCTAATGTAACACCACTTTTTAAGAAAGGAGGGAGAGAGAAAACGTGGAATTATAGACCGGTTAGCCTGACATCAGTAGTCAGGAAAATATTGGAATCAATTATTAAGGATGAAATAGCAGCACATTTGGAAAGCAGTGACGGGATCGGTCCAAGTCAGCATGGATTTATGAAAGGGAAATCCTGCTTGACAAATCTTCTAGAATTTTTTGAGGATGTAACTAGCAGATTGGACAACGGAAAACCAGTGGATATGGTGTATTTAGACTTTCAAAAGGCTTTTGACAAGGTCCCACACAAGAGATTAGTGTGCCAAATTAAAACACATGGTATTGGGGGTAATGTACTGATGTGGACAGAGAATTGGTTGGCAGACAGGAAGCAGAGAGTTGGGATAAACGGGTCCTTTTCAGAATGGCAGGCAGTGACTAGTGGAGTGCCGCAGGGCTCAGTGTTGGGACCCCAGCTATTTACAATATACATTAATGATTTGAATGAGGGAATTGAGTGTAATATCTCCAAGTTTGCAGATGACACTAAGCTAGGAGGCAGTGTGAGCTGTGAGGAGGATGCTAAAAGGCTGCAGGGTGATTGAACAGGTTAGGTGAGTGGGCAAACGTGTGGCAGATGCAGTATAATGTGGATAAATGTGAGGTTATCCACTTTGGTGGCAAAAACACAAAGGCAAAATATTATCTGAATGGTGACAGATTAGGAAAAGGGGAGGTGTAACGAGACCTGGGTGTCATGGTACATCAGTCATTGAAAGTTGGCAAGTAGGTACAGCAGATGGTGAAGAAGGTAAATGGTATGTTGGCCTTCATAGCTAGGGGATTTGAGTTTAGGAACAGGGAGGTCTTACTGCAGTTGTACAGGGCCTTAGTGAGGCCTCACCTGGAATATTGTGTTCAGTTTTGGTTTCCTAATCTGAGGAAGGACGTTCTTGGTATTGAGGGAGTGCAGCGAAGGTTCACCAGACTGATTCCCGGAATGGCAGGACTGACATATGAGGAGAGACTGGATTGACTGGGCCTGTATTCACTGGAGTTTAGAAGGATGAGAGGGGATCTCATAGAAACATATAAAATTCTGACAGAACTGGACAGGTTAGATGCAGGAAGAATGTTCCTGATGTTGGGGAAGTCCAGAACCAGGGGACATAGTCTAAGGATAAGGGGTAAGCCATTCAGGACTGAGATGAGGAGAAACTTCTTCACTCAGAGAGTTGTTAATCTGTGGAATTCCCTACTGCAGAGAGTGGTTGATGCCAGTTCATTGGATATATTCAAGAGGGAGTTAGATATGGCCCTTGCGGCTAAAGGGATCAAGGGGTATGGAGAGAAAGCAGGAAAGGGGTACTGAGGTAAATGATCAGCCATGATCTTATTGAATGGTGGTGCAGGCCCGAAGGGCCGAATGGCCTACTCCTGCACCTATTTTCTATGTTTCTATGTTTCTAGGTCAAGAGCTGCTCAAGGCCATGGCTATGACAGCTGCAAACATCATGGCTCTATCAGAGCGGCAGTTGGAGGATATGTCGCGTATGATTACCGCGATGGAGCGAAGCGGTGATGCTGTCAAAGCCATGCGGCAATCAACGGGATCAGGACATGGCGCAGAATCCCCGTGCCCTAGTAGTCAGGTCGACAGCACCAGAGGGTGGGGAGCTGACAGCATCTTCCAGCCCTGAAGCCGTGCCTTCCACATCACGAGTTTCTCCTGAGGCCCCATTTATTGCGCCTGTAATATCTGACCCCCAACGACAGCAACAACACTCAGGGTGTGATGCTGAACGGTGGCTTGGTACCATCACGAGGAGGTCCGGGCTCAGGGCAGTGGGAAGAGGAAGGGCGGGAGTAAGAAAGGGGGCAATAGTCCCAAGGGTGGTGTAGCACGTGGTTGAGATCGTGCGCGAGGACAGTAAAGGATCTTCTGTTGTACAGGTGCAGCGCCCCGAATCCGGAACCCTTGGGACCGAGGCCATTCCGGATTTTGCGTTTTGCCGGATTTTAGAACGTCTTTCTGACATCACGAATCCGGAAAAACCCGAGCCTAGGATTGGGTATTTCCGGATTTCGGAACGTCAGTAGGGGGGTGTTCGCTGGGCAATGAGGTCAGCGGCCGGAGCCCTGCCGCCAGAGAAGTGTTCGGGCGGGCCCCACCGCCGAGGAGGTGTTCGGGTGGGCCCCGCTGTCGAGGAGGTGTTCGGGCAGGGCCTGCCGCCGGGGGAGAGTTCGTGTGGGTCCCGCCACCAGAGAAGTGCTCAGGCGGGGCCCCGCCACCGGGGAAGAGTTCGGGCGGGCCCCGCCGTCGAGGAGGTGGTCAGGTGGGGCCCACCAAAGAGCTGGTTGGGTGGCCCCATTGCGGAGGAAATGTTCGGGTGGGCCGGTGAGGAGGCCTCGAGGTAAGGGCAGTGGCGGCGAGGCCCGAGTTCAGGCAGCGGCGAGGCAAGGGACGGTGAGGCGAGGCCCGAGGTCGGGCGGCGGTGAGGCGAGGGACGGTGAGGCGAGGCCCGAGGTCGGGCGGCGGTGAGGCGAGGGACGGTGAGGCGAGGCCCGAGGACGGGCGGCGGTGAGGCGAGGGACGGTGAGGCGAGGCCCGAGGTCGGGCGGCGGTGAGGCGAGGGACGGTGAGGCGAGGCTCAAGGTCGGGCGGCGGTGAGGCGAGGGACGGTGAGGCGAGGCCCGAGATCGGGCAGCGGCGGGACCCCTTGAGGTCGGCAGGGTCGACGAGTCCGGATTCCGGAACATTTTACAGATTCCGGGCGATCCTGCCACCAATCGGTCTGGAGTCCGGATTCCGGATCATTCCGGATTCCGGTACTCCAGATTTTGGATGCTCAACCTGTACTTGTTCATTGAATAATTGAAGTTTGATTGTCAAAAGTTTATTAAAGTTGTTAAAGTTTTGTTAAAGTTGTTATTAAGGTTGTTACAGTTGTTTTATAGTTATAAGTTTTACAAAGTTTTTAAATTGTTGTATATTTTTACATTTTTACATAAACAGTTGAATTGAATTTAAGCACTCTTGTACAGTGTCAAACTTTTGGGGTAACATTCATCAGGGTCCCAAAACGCAGCTCTCCACATTCAAGCAAGGCGTTCATTTATGAGCTGCTGCCATAACAATTTTGCAGTGGCATACACTCCATGTGCCCTCCACTATGGTGTTGGGGTGGGCAGGCGGGAGCCATGGGTTAATCTGGAAGCTCCTCCTCTACCTCCTCCCCCTCATTTTCCTCTTCTTCCTCCTCAATCTCCTGCACTCTCTCCTCAGGTGGTCCCGCAGTCACCTGTGGCAATTCCTGTCCCTGCATGCAGCACACCACACAGGTGAACTGAGCAACCTGCTCAGGGTAGTATTGCAGCCTGCCTCCTGAGTAGTCCAAGCATCGAAAGCGCTGCCTCAGCATTCCAATTGTGTTTTTGATAATATTATGTGTGGCTATATGGCTCTTATTATAGCATTGCTCGGCTTCTGTCTGAGGGTTCCGCAGGGGGTCAAGAGTCAGGTGGCGAGGCCGTACCCTTTGTCCCCCAGCATCCAGCATTTACCTTGTGGCTCAGACTTCAACAGGTCAGACACAGTGCTCTCAAGCAAGATGTGCGCATCATGGATGCTCATTGAAAGTTGGCATTCACTGCCATTATGCGTTATATATGGTCGTATACGAGCTGCATGTTGAGTGAGTGAAATCTCTTATGGTTTTGGCACACCTCCGCCTCCTGTAATGGTGCTCGCAGGGAAATATGGGTACAGTCAACAGTACCCTGCACCTTGGGAAAGCCGGCAATGCATGCAAATCCCAAAGCTCTGTCACTCTGTGCCTCACTGGTCATTGGGAAGTTTATAAATTCCATCCGGCGTGCATACAGTGCTTCAGTTACCTGTCGAATGCAGCGATGAGTAGCGTACTGGGAAATAGAGCATGTGTCCCCAGCTGATGTCTGAAAAGAGCCACATGCATAAAAGGAAAGTGCCGCAGTCACCTTCATCTCGACAGACAGTGCAGTAATGTTGGTGGTACTGGGCTGCAAGTCTGCCTTAATGAGCTGGCAAATCTCAATGATCACCTCTTTTTGGAAGCGCAGCCTTCGAACGCACTGTCAATCGATCAGGTCCAAGTATGAACGCTTCTCCCTGAAAATCCTTTGCGGGTAAGACCTCCTCCTCCTCATCAGTCTGCGACCTCCTCCATTACCTTGATAACTCTGCTCAATAAACCTTCTCACATCTGGTTCCTCCATTAGACAGGTAGTCAGCAATATAGGCTGAGATAGTACAGGCCGCTTTTAAATCTCCACAATATTTTTCAATGAAAAAAATGTAACTAAAATGCCTTTGATCTTAATAAGTTACTCAGTACCAATAAAGATACCTTTTCCACTCTAAATCGCACTGTAAAGTCACTGTTCACCTCAGAAATACCAGGTGCTGCTTTAGCTGACTGGTCCCAATTTCAAAATGGCGGATCCGTGCACTCTGCCCAATCCCGCCCACTTAACATCGCGTAAAACCACCTTTTCCAGGACGGTATGCAGCTCCGGTGGTATGTCGGCGGTATGTGATGAAAATCGGACTCATTGGGCGGTATGTGGGCGGTCCTGCACGGCGGATGGTGTGCATACCACTCGGCGGTATGTCAATGATGAATATTCCGCCGAGTGGTATGTAGGTGTTTTTTCACCAAAATCACATTTTTGGGCGGTAAGCAGGTGGTACGTGGGCAATAGTGGACAGTATGTCGACCAATTTCGGGCCCATAAAGTTAATTGCTGATCTCTTTTTTTTACTATGTAGAAATATCAATATTATTTGTTTTTTTGTTAAATAAATATAAGACAACATTTTCTGAGCCCTTATGCCACTGGTGGGATCTGACATGCAATGGGCAGCTTATTGGAAAATTGTGAGTGCCTGGATGCGATTTTGAATCTATTGAAATCAATGGATGGAAGGTCACGAGTAGAGCATTTACAATTTTCCAATATGCTGACCTCTGTATATGAGGCCCCATTGAACGCACAGGTTCTCAAAAAATTTTGCCCATGCTTTATTACATTTAGGTTCTGTGCAATGAGATAGCCTCGGGTCCAGCATTTTGACTTTTTGAAGTTTTCCAGTAGACATACTGTACCTTCAACCTTTGGCCTTTGATATTCATGTTCAATGTGACTTGTCTGTGCCAAGTAATCCATAAAAACAATGAGACTGAATGCAATTTCAATTTATGTGACTTTAGTTATGGTTTCTTTATGTCAACTCTTTGGGTTCAATTTTCCTAGGTCTTTTGCGCCGTTGTTTAGGCGCACGCCGTTTTTTTGAGCATAAGTATTTAAATCAAAATTTCCCCCAGGAATCTGTGCCAGCGTAACTGAGTTAGTTACTATTTTTTTACATTAGGTTTTTTTGACGTCATGGGGGCCTCATGTCTGTGCCAGTTATGATCATTTATCACAGTTTGGCCAAAAAAAATTTCTAATAGGTTGTCGTATCTGGCCACTCCTGAAAAACCTTCTGGTGAGTTAACAGAAAACAGTGCACATTGAGAAGTCGGTGCTGAAAGACGCCATTGTTTTTCATCGAAGTTTTTGGAGGGAGTCAAGAACACTTTAAACATCCAAAATAAAGATGACATTTCAACGGAGTACATGGAAGTTTCATGGAATTCTGAAGTTTTCATTGTATTTTTCCTCACATGCCACCATTGAACGTCTTCAAACAGGGCTGGAGGGTTGCAGCTTCAGCCGGCAGAATCGGCCCCACGCCTGCACACACTCGGCTGCAATACAAGCCCGGGGCAGGGTGCGGGGGAGGTGGTGATCGGAAAACTGCACCAGGCAGCAAATGAGGGAGGAGAAGTCACAAAACTGCAAGGAGCCCGGGGGGAGAAATCACAAGACTGCAATAAGTCTGGGGAGGGGGGGGGGGGGCGGGGCGGGGAGAAGAAGTCACAAGACTGCAATGAGCCCGGGGGTGGGGGGGGGGGGAGAAGTCACAAGACTGCTGAGACCTGGGTATGGTCCATACAGAACTTGGGGAGAGACAACAAAGAACCTATACTGACTGCCTTCCTGCCATTTTGAGCTTCTTGCAAAGGTAAAATTTAACCATGGGGGCAATACTGACAATGACATTCCATGTGTGAGTCTTCTGCATCATGGTGCTATGGAGGAGACAAATCATTCGACGTCGTTGCATGAGGAACCTCAAAGCCTGTAGGGTGCTGGGCAGGAGGCCTTACCCACCTCGGGTATATCGAGACAGGCATTGGAACCTGCACCTGAGTGATGCAGACTGTATCAGAAGGCTGCATTTCTGCAAAAAAGTTGTAACTGAGATCTGTGAGTTGGTGAAAGCAGACCTGCAACCTAGAAGTGTCAGGAGGACTGCTTTTTCAGTTGAAGTGAAGGTTACAGCTGCACTTTCATTCTATGCCTCCGGATCGTTTCAAGCTACAACTGGGGATGTATGCACCATCTCTCAACATGCAACACATGTCTGCATTCAGCAGGTAACAGCAGCACTTTATGCCCGGAGGAATGACTACATAAAGTTCCCCATGACTACCCAGGCAATGCGTGGTGGGGCTGTGGGCTGCTCCAGGATTGTTGGCTGCCCAAAGGTACAGGACTGCATTGATTGTACCCACATCACCTTGCGAGCACCATTGGAGGAATCCGAGATGTACAGGAACAGAAAAGGCTTCCACTCTGTTAATGTACAGCTTGTGTGCGACGACCTGCATTGCATCAGGCCAGTCGATGCAAGATACCCTGGGAGCACCCATGATGCATTCATCCTATGCGAGAGTGTTATCATCATCATAGGCAGTCCCTCGAATTTGAGGAAGACTTGCTTCCACACTAAAATTGAGTTCTCAGGTGACTGCACAGTCCAATACGGGAATTACAGTCTCTGTCACAGGTGGGACAGACAGTCGTTGAAGGAAAGGATGGGTGGGGTGTCTGGTTTGCCGCACACTTCTTCTGCTGGCTGCGCTTGCTTTCTGCATACTCTCGGCAACAAGACTCGAGGTGCTCAGCGCCCTCCCGGATGCTCTTCCTCCACTTAGGGTGGTCTTTGGACAGGGATTCCCAGGAGTCAGTGGGGATGTTGCACTTTATCAAGGAGGCTTTGAGGGTGTCCTTGAAACGTTTCCTCTGTCCACCTCGGGATCGCCTGCCGTGTAGGAGTTCCGAGTAGAGCACTTGCTTTGGGAATCTTGTGTTGGGCATGCGGACAATGTGGCCCACCCAACGGAGCTGATCGAGTGTGGTCAGTGCTTCGATGCTGGGGATGTTGGCCTGATCGAGAATACTGACGTTGGTGCATCTATCCTCCCAGGGGATTTGCAGGATATTGTGGAGACATTGTTCATGGTATTTCTCCAGCGATTTTAGGTGTCTACGGTATATGGTCCACGTCTCTGAGCCATACAGGAGGGCGCGTATCACTACAGCCCTGTAGACCATAACCTTGGTGCCAGATTTGAGGGCCTGATCTTTGAACATTCTCTTCCTCAGGCGACCGAAGGCTGCGCTGGCGCACTAGAGGTGGTGTTGGACCTCGTCGTCGATGTCTGCCTTGCTGATATTCAGCTCCCTGAGGTATGGAAAGTGATGCACATTATCCAAGGCCGCGCCATGGATTTTGATGACCGGGGGGCAGTGTTGTGTGGAGGGGTCAGGTTGGTGGAGGATCTTTGTCTTACGGATGTTTAGTGTAAGGCCCATGCTTTCGTACGCTTCGGTGAAGATGTTGACGATGGCTTGGAGTTCAGCCTCTGAATGTTGCGCAGATGCATGCGTCGGCCACGTACTGTCGTTCGACGACAGAGGATGGGACGATCTTGGATCTTGCCTGGAGGCCATGAAGGTTGAACAGGTTCCCACTGGTTCTATAGTTTAGTTCCACTCCAGCGGGCAGCTTGTTGAGCGTGAGATGGAACATTGCAGCGAGGAAGATCGAGTAGAGGGTTGGCGCGATGACGCAGCCCTGCTTGACTCTGGTCCAGACGTGGATTGGGTCTGTGGTGGATCCGTTGGTCAGGATCACGGCTTGCATGTTGTTGTGGAGCAGGCAGAGGATGGCGACAAACTTTTGCGGGCAGCCGAAACGGAGGGAGGATGCTCCATAGTCCCTCGCGGTTAAGTGTCAAAGGCCTTTGTGAGGTCAAAGAAGGCCTTGTACAAGGGTTGGTGCTGTTCCCTGCATTCCTCTTGCAGTTGTCGCGCCGTGAAGATCTTGTCTGTTGTACCCCATAGTGGACGGAATCCACACTGTGACTCCGGGAGGAGCTCCTCAGCCACAGGGAGAAGACGGTTGAGGAGGATTCTAGCGATGACTTTCCCAGTGGCCGACAACAGGGAGATTCCTCTGTAGTTGCCGCAGCCGGATTTGTCCACTTTTTTAAAGATGGTCACGATTACTGCATTTCTGAGATCTCCAGGCACGCACTCCTCCTTCCAGATGAGAGAGATGATGTCATGCATTCAGGCCAATAGTGCCTCTCCGCCATACTTTAGTGCCTCAGCGGGGATTCCATCTGCTCCTGATGCCTTGTTGTTCTTGAGCTGACGGATGGGCTTTTGTACCTCGTGCAGGGCTGGGGTTTTGCTGAGATGGTGGCGGGTAGAATGCTGCGGGATGGTGTCACGGACACTTGTGTCAAAGGCAGAGTCTTGATTAAGGAGATCTTCGAAGTGCTCCTTCCAGCGGGTCCTGACTGCCTTGGTGTCCTTGATGAGTGTCTCCCTGTTCTTGGCCAGCAGTGGGGTGGGGCCCTGGCTGGTTGGGCCATAGGTGGACTTGACTGCAGTGAAGAATCCTCACACGTCATGGCTGTCGGCCAGCTGCTGAATCTTCTTGCTTTCTCCACCCACCATCTATTCTTTAAGTCGCGGGTTTTTTGCGAGAGCGTTATATCTGCCAAGTTTCAGCAGCAGTCAGAAGGGCAGAGCTGGCTTCTAGGAGACAGAGGGTACAGCCTCGCCACCTGGCTCATGACGCCCCTACGCATAACCCGGATGGAAGCTGACCGGGAATACAACATGGCGCGCATTGCGACGCACAGCATCATGGAGAGGACCATTGGCATCTTGAAACGGCATTTCTGATGCCTGGACCATTCCGGAGGCTACTTGCTATACTCCCCTGAGATTGTCGGTCAGTTCACTGTTATGTCCTACATGCTGCATAACTTAGCCATCATGAGGCAACAGCAGCTGTTAAGAGAAGACCCACCTGTGGTGAGAGTGGCTGATGATAATGATGAGGAAGATGCAGATGACGAGCAGGAGGAGGAAGAAGCCGTGCAAGTACCTGAACACGGAGCACGACAGCGGAGGAGGGCGGGCCGTCGTGCCCCTTTAACGATTGCTTGAGCCCTGTGCCAGCAGCTGCCTGAAGGCTCAATGACAACTATTCCACATGGACCATGTTGACTGTTTGGACCTGTTCCGTAATGTTGTGTTGTGTTAATGGAACAAATGATGGAAATGATTCCTGTTTACTTCAAAAGTTGTGTTAATAATGGAACAAATAATGTAAATGATTCCGTTTTAATGTAAAAAATATTTTATTCAAAAATTTAACAAACAGTTCTTTGTACTTAACTTTATTAAAATTATTCTTGTCTCAAACTTTAAAGTTTTCAGTTACGATCACTTCCAAACTTTAAGATCATTAAAAACTCTAAGATAACTTAAAAACTTTAAGATCACTTACTAACTTTTAAACTTGTAAATTTACATAACTCACAAAAAACTTTTAATTTGAGAACAACAGTTACAACAGTAACAATAATAATAACAACAACAGCAGCAGCAAAGAAAGGCTACACCCATCTCTCCTCCACCTTATTCTAAGACCGCCTGCCGTGCTTGTTCTTGGTGACTCCACTACCCCTGCCATGCAGGCGGTGGCGCAGTGTTTCTGGGCTTGGTACCAAGCTTATTCTTTCTAAGATCTCGGGTAGTGCGCACCTGTTGAGGCGGGGGAGGGGGTGGGGGTGGACGGCGGCATACGGCAATGTGGAGGGCCCAGGGGGTAATGTGGAGGGCCAGGGGTTAATGTGGGGGGCCCAGGGGGTAATGTGGAGGGCCCAGGTGGTAATGTGGAGGGCCCAGGGAGTAATGTGGAGGGCCCAGGTGGTAATGTGGAGGGCCCAGGGGGTAATGTGGAGGGCCCAGGGGGTAATGTGGGGGGCCCAGGGGGTAATGTGGAGGGCCCAGGGGGTAATGTGGAGAGCCCAGGGGATAATGTGGAGGGCCCAGGGGGTAATGTGGAGGGCCCAGGGGGTAATGTGGAGAGCCCAGGGGGTAATGTGGGGGGCCCAGGTGGTAATGTGGAGGGCCCAGGGGGTAATATGCAGGGCCCAGGGGGTAATGTGGAGGGCCCAGGGGGTAATGTGGGGGGCCCAGGGGGTAATGTGGAGGGCCCAGGGGGTAATGTGCAGGGCCCAGGGGGTAATGTGGAGGGCCCAGGGGGTAATGTGGGGGGCCCAGGTGGTAATGTGGAGGGCCCAGGTGGTAATATGGAGGGCCCAGGTGGTAATGTGGAGGGCCCAGGTGGTAATGTGGAGGGCCCAGGGGGTAATGTGGAGGACCCAGGTGGTAATGTGGAGGGCCCAAATGGTAATGTGGAGGGCCCAAGTGGTAATGTGGAGGGCCCGGCTTAGGGCTCTTCAGAGGCTGGTGTGGGAATTAGAGTGGGAGTGAGAGTTGATTCTGTCAATGGCGCGGGATCTGGGCATGTTCCCTTATTGCAGCAGCTAACTCCAACATGCCGCCCCTCAAGTGCCCTGACAATGACGCAACTACCTGCAACATTCCTTCCCTCATGGTCACTGACATGGTTTCAGCTGACTGAGATATTCCCTCACTCATGGTCCCAGACATCGTTCCCATTTCTCGTGAGATTGCTCTTACTTCTCCCGACAGTCCCGCTACCTCATCACCCACCCCACTGATGGTGTCCAGGAGTGATCGCATAAGGTCAATGCTCTCCCCACTCATTGCCATCATCTGAAACATATCATTTAGATCCTGCACCTTGGGAGAGCCCGGTTGAGCTCTCCTTCCCCTCCTCCCCACGGGTGTGACTCGCACCCCACCACTGGGACCCACAGCCTCGGAAGGTGGGGCCCTGGGTTTGCCATGCTGCACAACACCACTGGGACTCGCCGCCTCGGACGGTAGGAAACTATGGAATATCCCACCAGCACTCAAACCACTAATCATGGAGGGGGCTGGCACCTCAATGGTGGCACCTGAACCTCCTCCAAAGCCAGTAAAACAGTGGGGGCTTCATCCACTTCCAGCGAAAGTGAAAACCACACTCATTTTTATTCCAGAACCTCATTTCAAGCAACCATGGGGATCTGTGTGTGTAATATCACCCAGGCTGCTGTGCAAGCATGCATTGGTCAAGTAACCAACACAATTTTTAGGAGAGCTGGATAATTCATCCAGTTTGGTATGACAGCAAAGCAGTGGCTGGATAGAACCATTTAGTTTCATCATGTTACTGGGTTTGGTTTTATCACACTGTTGGTTCTCCAAAGTACTGAGTGCAATAGATGGCACGCTCAAAACAATGTGAGCTCCTACAATTAAATCCCCTCAATTTGCTGAATAGAAAGGCTACCACTCATTGAATGTCCAGATTGTGTGTGACCATATGCAAAGCATCCTTCATATGAATGCTAGAGTTGCTAGAATTTGCCATGATGTATTCACCTTCAGTAGCCCTGCCCTAACACTGATCTCCATTCTTGGCATGGTTAACAGCTGCACTCTAATTTACAAACCCCTCTTCCACCTATCTCCCCCACTGATATTATTGCCATGTAACATGGGAGTTACGCTACTGAAACATCAATAGATAGTCTAATGAGCTGACCCTGAATTTTACAATGAGGTCAGTGCTGAACAGTATCGGTGGGAACTCTTAGCTCAGCAGCACAACACTGGGGTAAATGACCACATGGAATTTTGGGGCCATTGTGCATACCGGGTCAAGTGCTGGTTTGTAGGGGGTAAGAGCTCTCTTACGGGCGTAATCTGGTGAAGCTCTAAAACTGTAACACTACAATTTTAGAGTGAATATTTTTTAATGTTGTACGGAAAAGGGGATAATATCAAACTGACTATCAGCTACTTGCCATCAATATTACTGAATAAACATCAAACCATGCATTTTAAGGTAACAAAATATTGATTACATCACCCACAAGCTTACGTAAAAGTAAAAAATCCACCTGACCTCATTCTTACTGACCCTTCCTCAGCTCAAAGTCCCACCTGGTCTAATAATATAAATCAGGTAGCCACAGAATCCCATAAGGCTTTATAATGTATATCATGTCAATGAGTAATGATCTTACTCTATTGCTGCTGCTGTTCCTGCTGCCTCAAGCTGCATTCAGCAAATGGGTGCTGGATGACTGGATGTGAGACCATGGAGTAGCGAGTACAGTAATGGAACAGGTCATAAATCAACTAACAGTTAAACGTACATGAGTAATCCAAGCTTTTGCATTCCTGCACGCAAACTGATTTTTTTCTTTGGAAAGCACTATCCTGACCTCCAATACCATATTTCAGCTATATGCAGCTGTAGGTTAACTCTTTCCGACCTTGTGCTTTTTTAACATGGCTTCTCTGGTTTGCAGGTTATACAGTGAGTTACAAACAGCCTCGTGTTACTGCCAGTATCCAGAAGGAGCAAAATATGTCTACCAACTAGTATACGTACCTATTTTAGAATCAGGCAATGTGAGCTAATATGTAATTAGTATGCACAAATTAATTTTTGTGGCTGTTAAAAAGTGCTTTAGGGGATTATGTGATTAGCATTTCTAGTCAGTCTGAATGAGTGAGGTTTAACTCATGAAAACAATGTTGTTTGTATAGAGAGAAGGTCAAGCAGTTGCGACTGCAATGTTGGCTGAGTTGTGCCTGGCACCATGTATTAGTCATTTTTATTATAGCTCAGATAAATGTATTTTAAAGTTTCTACTGCAAAGGATATCGAATCTTATGCAATGGAGGCTTCAGAATTGAGTAACACTGTGGGTAGATTTTGACTGCCCTCGCTCCCATTAATGGGACAGTAAAGGCCTGAAACTGGGGTTGGTAGCCTTATCCCCCCATTAACACCAGTGATCTGGACTGCACCATTTTAAAAGAGGTCTACCACTGGATGTTTAAAGTGCCCGCCTATTGCAAGCGATAGGCCCTTTTAACATGGAAATAGGGATCCTATGATGTGAATAGGTCTCCACTTTACATTTTAAGTCAGAACTGGTTCAAGCCTGTGCAATGCAGACTCCAATCAGCTCTGTGAATGATGGAAGAAAAAAGGCTCACCAAAGGTAAGCCTCGAATTATTTTTGTGAGTCCCGGAGGAGCAGTAATGTGGGCCGCTGCTTGGCGCCCTGCAGATCGTCTGCCGAATTTAAATGTGGCCGCAGCCTCAAAATCATGGTGGTCTCGCCGCCGCAGGAATGGGCAACCAACCAGTGCATTCCGCCATTCGGCCGCATAAAAGTCAAAATCTACACTGGTGAATTTACAGTCGATTGTTTTAACAAGGCTATTCCTCACTGTTCCATAAACTGTCATTTAAAAATTGCACAGTATGGCAACACCATCCCTATCAAGTCAGAGCAAATATACTTGGAGAGGTTTTCTTTTCGAAAAGGACTTTATTTTTGTAACTTTTCTACTGGTAGGTCATCCCCTGCATCTTACAAGGTCACAAAGGTCTTGTCCTCAGACATCTTTTTGCAGGGTCATAGGAAAGCTTATGTGAATTTTGCAATTTATTTCAGTATCTTCTTGGCAACAACGGTGAGGGATTTTAAATGTCACTCATTTGTTGCCATTTTGTCCACTGTATGTGATCACTGAAAAGGTAGTGCTGATGATAACCCTTACATGGTGCAGACACCTGTAATGTTATAAAATGAGATATTATCTGACTCACTGTAAACAATGCTACAGGAGATCTATTAGTAATATATTAAAGTTCTTCTCTACTATGTACACTTCCTGTGGTCGCACTTAGTTTCTTCCTGTGCAGTAAGTGGTTGCTTAACACCTGAAATAAGATTTACTTTTAGTGGGTAATACTGCACTACCTGCATATATTACATGTTTACCATTGTATTTACATAGAATCACATAGAAATTACAGCACAGAAACTGGCCATTTAGCTCAACTGGTGCATGCTGGTGTTTATGCTCCCCACAAGCCTCCTCCTGCCCTACAAATAGCAAACATTAGGCAAATAAAAATACAAGCAAATATCAAAGCATAATAAAATAACATATAATTAGTAATAAGAAATGAGAAGCAGAGTAAAGTCACAAAGTGGCAGTATTGAAATGAAACATCATTTGTGCATATGTAGTTTGCCATTATCTTTTTCACAAGCATTGATTTCTGGGTTTTATATAAACAGAAGTCCCTTGGAATGTACCAAGAATGTCTCCAACGTACCCTGAACTTTTAGTTCTGTATCATCTGTGACCCAGTGGTGGCAATACATCATGTTCATAATTCGACACATTGAGTTTCTACCCTCTGCCAGGTCATTTGGTGGAGATGGTAGGTGAAAATCTTTCAGTCTTCCCATTATTAAGTAGTAATATGGGATGAATTGCCCAGTTCCATCTGCCATTTTGCTTTTCACCCAATTCATCTTCTGTGCAAATAAGTTAATTTTTACTTCAATGGGGATAACCTTCAACTTTGCCCATTATACACCCCGCACGATTTTCCTTTCGGATCCGATACTGCCAGTCTACCAACCCAGTTGAAGTTGAAAGTTTCCCCATTGATTACAATAGACTCCGGGCGGGTTTTGAGTGGATGGTAGGGTGGGTGTGTTGGAATCTCACTTGCTGTCACAAAAATGAGGCCCGGGCAATTTTAACTCATGGTCCTCATGAACATGCCACTGGTCCATTTTCCCACCTGGAACAGGCAGGAAGTCAGCGGAAAGTGCCATAAAATCACACAGCACGGAGGCTGCCCACTGACACAAGGCAGGTGGCAGGATTAGGTTCTGGAAACGTCAAGCAGGGGTCTCACATTCGGGAACGAGTTGGTGGAATTCGAGGCGGGGAGGCCTAATTTTTCCTTGTTGGGTTCAGAGGCGTGGGCGGAAAGAAAGGAAAACAAAGAAAAACACTTATCTTCTTTGACATTATCATCATCATCATAGGCAGTCCCTCAAAATCGAGGAAGACTTGCTTCCACACTAAAAGTGAGTTTTTAGGTGACTGAACAGTCCAACATGGGAATTACAGTCTCTGTCACAGGTGGGAGAGACAGTCGTTGAAGGAAAGGGTGAGTGGGGAGTCTGCTTTGCCGCACACTTCTTCTGCTGCCTGCGCTTGGTTTCTGCATGCTCTCGGCGACGAGACTCGAGATACTCAGGGCCCTCCCGGATGCTCATCCTCCACTTAGGGTGATCTTTGGCCAGGGATACCCAGGAGTCGGTGGGGATGTTGCATTTTATCAAGGAGGCTTTGAGGGTGTCCTTGAAACATTTCCTCTGCCCACCTGGGACTCGCTTGCCGTGTAGGTGTTCCGAGTAGAGCGTTTGCTTTGGGAGTCTCACGTCGGGCATGTGGATGATGTGGTCCATCCAACAGACCTGGTCAAGTGTGGTCAGTACTTCGATGCTGGGGATGTTGGCCTGATCGAGGACACTAACTTTGGTGCGTCTATCCTCCCAGGGGATTTGCAGGACAGGATCTTGTGGAGACATCATTGGTATATTTCTCCAGCAATTTGAAGTGTCTACTATATATGGTCCACATCTCTGAGCCATACAGAAGGGCGGGTATCACTGCCCTGTAGACCATAAACTTGGTGCCAGATTTGAGGGCCTGATCGTCGAACACTCTCTTCCTCAGGCGGCTGAAGGCTGCGCTGGCACACTGGAGGCAGTATTGGACCTCAGCGTCAATGTCTGCCCTTGCTGATAATAGGCTCCCAAGGTATGGAAAACGGTCCAAGTTGTTCAGGGCTGCACCATGGATCTTGATGACTGAGGGCAGTGCTGTGTGGCGGGGTCAGGTTGGTGGAGGATCTT
Source organism: Pristiophorus japonicus (assembly GCF_044704955.1). NCBI lineage: Eukaryota > Metazoa > Chordata > Chondrichthyes > Pristiophoridae > Pristiophorus > Pristiophorus japonicus. The sequence goes on from NC_091981.1 coordinate 93,611,666, forward strand.
TGTCTTACGGATGTTTAGTGTAAGGCCCATGCTTTCGTATGCGTCAGTGAAGATGTTGACTTGGAGTTCAGCCTCTGAATGTGCGCTGATGCAAGCGTCATCCGCGTACTGTAGCTCGACGACAGAGGATGGGACAGAGGCTTCTTTGACATTACAACAGTGATGACACTTTAATAAATACTTAATTGGCTGTAAAGCACTTTGAGACGACTGGTGGTCGTGAAAGGCGCTAAATAAATCTTTCTTTCTTTCTTCTGGGACTGATCCTCTTCTGTCCCAGGTTGACCTGACAGTGGCTTCTCTGCTGACGCCTGAGTTAAAATTGCAGTCGAGTCCCGATGATGGCATTGGGACATAACATGCATAGGTAAAGAAGGACCCTGCCGTCTTTAGGCAGTTGTCCTTGCCCCTGCTCAGGAGAGCAGGTTAAAATCATGGATAGTGGAATCCTGGCAGCTCCAGGGCTGGGACTTAATGCAGCATTTTAACCGCTTATCTGCCCGGGTTCAGTTGGGTGGGGAATATTAAAACCACCCCCACCCCACGGGTCTCATTTCTGCAGCATCTTGTGAGTTTCCAACTCACCTTACCACGCACCCACCTAAAACCCACCTGAAATTAAAATCGGGGTCCATATTAAAATAAATCAAAGTCAACTATGATGCGAATGAAATCAGTTGCATTTATTACACAACAGATTAAGCAGATTGCCTGAAAGGTCAAAGGTCAAATATTCTTCTGGCTAATTATGGTAATGACTACAATTTCATCATTGTAATTAAGGGAATGGAGGTTCTCAAATCTGAATTAATATGGTTATGTAATTAACTGCCTCTCATTATCATTTCAGAGGAGGGGGAGGACAACTACAAGAATTATGCTACTGATTTTAGAGTAAAGCACAGCACGGCCTCTGTAGTGAAGGCATTGCAGGCAACCCTGGAGCCTGTAGGAACATAATTTGGCCCAGAAATCCCAGTCGGCTGCTTCCTGCGGGTGAGCAGGTAGAAAACTTTAAAAAAATGCGCACTTACCTTATCCTGCTGCACGCACGTTCGTTCCCGGTCCTGAGGCCTCCACTGACTGCGCATCGCAGCGCGTGCATGTCAGAACGTGCGCAGGGCTGGAGCTGGAGTCACAGGGTTCTGGACAGCCAATCAAGGCAAAGTATGTTCTCATTCATAATAATGGGAACTCTATTAAGTTGGAATTCCCATTATTATGAATGAGAAACAGCCCCCAAAACACAAAAACAATAATAAAAATAGAAAAAAATACACCACATATTTTTATTAATTTAAATTACATTATTTATTTATTTATTTAAAATATATATATTTTTCCGATTTTTAAAAAAGTTTTTTTAATTATGGTTTAAAATAAACTTACCATTGTATTTTTAACAATAAAATGTGTTTTTATAATTTTATTTTAAAATGTTTTTGTGTATTTTAAAATTCTTACACCTGTAAAAGTAGGCTATGCGCCTGCTTGTATCAGGCACAAGAGTTTTGAGGACATTTGCTGGGCAAGATATGGGTAAATCCTGCACTCTTGCCCTTGCAAATGTACTCGCTCCCGCGATACGGAAGATCTGTCAAGCTCCAGCTTGATAGATCGTAAAAGCGGGTATTCAGCGCATGCGCATTGTGCACTGAAAACTGTTTTTTATGATGCCTTCCCGGGTCCGTACACACTCAGTACGGACCCAGGAGGCTGGAATTTCTGCCCCATTAACAGGGGTAGGACATTCAGCCGCTCGAGTCTGTTCCACCATGCAAAAGCTTCGATAGACATGTGAAGAGAAAAAAATTATTGAAGACAAATGTAGGTCCCTTGCAGTTAGAATCAGGTGAATTTATAATGGGGAACAAAGAAATGGCAGATCAATTGAACAAATACTTTGGTTCTGTCTTCACTAAGGAAGACACAAATAACCTTCTGGAAAAACTAGGGGACCGAGGGTCTAGCGAGAAGGAGGAACTGAAGGAAATCCTTATTAGTCAGGAAATTGTGTTAGGGAAATTGATGGGATTGAAGGCCGATAAATCCCCAGGGCCTGATAGGCTGCATCCCAGAGTACTTAAGAAAGTGGCGCTAGAAATAGTGGATGCATTGGGTGAAGGATTTCCTTCAGTTCCTCCTTCTTGCTAGACCCTCAGGGGTCCCCTAGTATTTCAGGAAGGTTATTTGTGTCCAACATTCTATAGACTCTGGATCAGTTCCTATGGATTGGAGAGGAGCTAATGTAACCTCACTTTTTAAAAAAGGAGAGAGAGAGAAAACAGAGAATTATAGACGATTAGCCTGACATCGGTAGTGGGGAAAATGTTGGAATCAATTATTTAAGATTTAATAGCAGCGCATATGGAAAGCAGTGACAGGATTGGTCCAAGTCAGCATGGATTTATGAAAGGGAAATCCTGCTTGACAAATCTAGAATTTTTTGCGGATGTAACTAATAGAGTGGATAAGGGAGAACCAGTGGATGTGGTATATTTGGACTTTCAAAAGGCTTTTGACAGGATCCCACACGAGAGATTGTTGTGCAAAATTAAAGCGTATGGTATTGGGGGTAATGTATTGACGTGGATAGAGAACTGGTTGGAAGATAGGAAGCAAAGATTTGAATAAATGGGTCCTTTTCAGAATGGCAGACAGAGACTAATGGAGTACCACAGGGTTCAGTGCTGAGAACCCAGCTCTTTACAATATACATTAATGATTGAGACGAAGGAATTGAATATAATATCTCCAAGTTTGCAGATGACACTAAGCTGGGTGGCAGTGTGAGCTGTGAGGAGGTTGCTAAGAGGCTACAGGTTAGTGGGCAAATGCATGGCCGATGTAGTATAATGTAGATAAATGTGAGGTTATCCACTTTGGTGGCAAAAACAGGAAGGCAGAATATTATCTGAATGCTGGCAGAATATTATCTGAATGGTGACAGATTAGGAAAAGGGGAGGTGCAACGAGACTTGGGTGTCATGGGTACATCAATTATTGAAAGTTGGCATGCAGGTCCAGCAGGCGGTGAAGAAAGCAAATTACATGTTGGCCTTCATAGCGAGAGGATTTGAGTATAGTAGCAGGGAGGTCTTATTGCAGTTGTACAGGGCCTTGGTGAGGCCACACCTTGAATATTATGTATAGTTTTGGTCTCCTAATCTGAGGAAGGACATTCTTGCTATTGAGGGAGTGCAGCGAAGGTTCTCCAGATGATTCCTGGGATGGCAGGATTTACATATGAAGAACGACTGGATCGACTAGGCTTATATTCACTGGAATTTAGAAGCATGAGAGGGGATCTCATAGAAACATATAAAATTCTGACGGGATCGGACAGGTTAGATGCAGGAAGAATGTTCCCGATGTTGGGGAAGTCCAAAACCAGGGGTTACAGTCTAAGGATAAATGGTAAACCATTTAGGACTGAGATGAGGAGAAACTTCTTCATTCAGAGAATTGTGAACTTGTGGAATTCTCTACCACAGAAAGTTGTTGAGGCCAGTTCGTTAGATATATTCAAAAGGGAGTTAGATGTGGTCCTTACCATTAAAGGGATCAAGGGGTATGGAGAGAAAGCAGGAAAGGGGTACTGAAGTTACATGATCAGCCATGATCATATTGAATGGCGATGCAGGCTCGAAGGGCCGAATGGCCTACCCTTCACCTATTTTCTATGTTTCTATGTTGGTAATTGTGACAAGGAAAACAGTATGCCCTGCAGGATTTTCCATCCATTGAAATTCCTTCTATTAAAATCTACCCAATATTGTTTTGTTTTTGTCTTTAGCTATTCTGGCATAGAGATTTGCATGCTGAGCTACAAATCAGGAATTCAGATGTAATTCCCCACAGTTTCCATTCAGGAAGTACATGTTTGAATTCCAAATGTGCTCTCTTGATGCATGACGTTCTGCAATGAGAGCACTAAAGAGGAAAATTGACCCTTTAGAGACTGGTCAACCACAGTGGGTAGATTTTGCCCTGTAATTCTTCACCCAAAACCCAAATATTGGAAAAAAACACAGTCCCTAAGATCTTGGGGGAGTAAACACAGTTTTATACTGATAACTAACCATTATTACTTGTATGCCGCCACCAACATCAGGAGACCAAACAGCATAGAAAACCCACATTTTTGGATGATCTCCAGGTAAAACTATTGGCGCAGAACTTCATTCCCTCCCTCTCTTTCGGCAATAGGAATTGCAACTCTCCAGACTTGAGTAAAAGTGGCAGCAAGAAGAACAATAAAAGATTAGAGGACAGATTCTCCAATTGAACAGCACTCTCCTTTAGACTGTTTTTGTTATATAAAATTGGCATCAAGTATCTTGAAAGCTGCAGAGTCTGATTTTACCCAGATGCATCATAACCTGACTATAGTTGAGATATTTGGAAAAGCATGAGTCGATCCAGCAGAATCAGCATAGTTTTATGAAAGGGAAATCATGTTTGACAAATTTGCTGGAGTTCTTTGAGGATGTAACGAGCAGGGTAGATAAGAGGAAACCAGTGAATATGGTGTATTTGGATTTCCAGAAGGTATTCGATAAGGTGCCACATAAAAGGTTACTGCACAAGATAAAAGTTCATGGGGTTGTGGATAATATATTAGCCTGGATAGAGGATTGGCTAATGAACAGAAAACAGAGAGTCAGGATAAATGGGTAATTTTCCAGTTGGCAAACAGTGACTAGTGGGGTGCCGCAGGGATTGGTGCTGGGTGCTCAACAATTTACAATCTATATTAATGACTTGGTTGAAGGGACCGAGTGTAATATAGCCAAGTTTGCTGATGATAAAAAGCTGGGTGGGAAAACAAATTGTGAGGAGGACACAAAAAATATGCAAAGGGATGTAGACAGGCTAAGTGAGTGGGCAAAAATTTGGCAGATGGAGTATAATGTGGAAAAATATGAGCTTATCCACTTTGGCAGATATAATAGAAAAGCAAATTATAATTTAAATGGAGAAAAGTTGCAAAGTGCTGCAGTACAGAGAGACCTGGGGGTCCTTGTGCATGAAACACAAAAAGTTAGTGTGCAGATACAGCAAATAATCAGGAAGGCAAATGGAATGTTGGCCTTTATTGCAAGGGGGATAGAGTATAAAAGCAGAGAAGTCCTGCTACAACTGTATAGGGTCTTGATAAGGCCACACCTGGAGTACTGAGTACAGTTTTGGTCTCCATATTTAAGGAAGGATATACTTGCATTGGATGTTATTCAGAGAAGGTTCACGAAGTTGATTCCGGAGATGAGGGGACTGACTTATGAAAATAGGTTGAGTAGGTTGGGCCTATACACATTGGAGTTCAGAAGAATGAGAGGTGATCATATAAGATAATGAGGGAGCTCGACAAGGTGGATGCAGAGAGGATATTTCCACTCATAGGAGGAAACTAAAACTAGGGGACATAGTCTCAGAATAAGGGGCCGCCCATTTAAAACTGAGATGAGAAATTTCTTCTCTCAAGAGGCTTGTAAATCTATGGAATTCTCTGCCCCAGAGAGCTGTTGAGGTTGGGTCATTAAATATATTTAAGGCAGAGGTAGACAGATTTTTGAGCAATAAGGGAGTAAAGGATTATGGGGAGCGGGCAGGGAAGTGGAGCTGAGTCCATGACTCAGATCGGCCATGATCTTATTGAATGGTGGAGCAGGCTCGAGGGGCCAAATGGTCTACTCCCGTTCCTATTTCTTATGTTCTTATGTTCTTAGTAGTTTCATCGCACTATGGAGTTTGGCTGGTGTCAACTGGAGATATAGATGTGCTTACTGGTCAGCTGTGAGCCAGATTTATCTCTGCAGCTCTAGGACAGAGCTGCTCAAAGCTCCACTGCCTTCTCTGATGCTCCACTCATTGGGAATTATCAGGAAAATGATCTTGTGGCTGATGTACTGCTAAAAATGACCTTTGCACGATTGCACAAGTCATGGGACTTCCCAAAGCTCTGCAGGCAGTATTCTGTGACTTCTATAAATAGGAAATTATATAAGTTGTAAATTTATCAATATAGTAATATAATGGAAATATATATTTCAGTATAATTACTATATAAATGTGTCATGTATGCATGCTTGGGGTTACTAGCCACCAGGTGGCGCCACTGTCGGAGGTCATTGGGCTGTACGCACGTGTGTGCGGCCTAGGTATAAAAGACAAGCCATCATGTAATGTAATCACTTTGGGGCCTAATAAAGCAGAGCCAGGTTCGTACCTGTGTTAGTTTACCGTATTCAATCTATCGAGTTATTACATACATAACATTTGGCGACAAGGTAACCTTCGCATGCAAAAATGAGCACAATTGAAATTCTGGAGAGATTCGTGGAGGGAGAGGACTGGGCAGATTTTGTAGCTCGCCTGGACCAGTACTTCGTGGCCAACAAAATAGAGGAACCCATTGACGCAGTTAGGCGCAGGGCGGTCTTCCTCACAGTTTGCGGTCCGAAAACCTATGGACTCAAAGAATCTTCTCTCGCCTGCAAGTCCAATGGACAAGGACTATGAAGAAATATGTGCTCTGGTATGTGACCATTTCAAACCAGAAGAAGGCATCATCATCTCACGATATCGATTCTACAAGCACCTTCGTTCTGAGGGCCAGGATGTGTCAGACTTCATTGCCAAGCTAAGATGTCTAGCTGGACCGTGTAAGTTCGAAAAGGGTTGGGAGACAAGCTGTGGGACTTCTTTGTAATCGGCATCAACCACGAGGTGATTCTGCGTAAGCTACTGGCAGTGGAGATGCTGGATTTGAGCAAGGCCATCACGATTGCCCAGGCATGCATGACAACGGACAAAACTTAAAGCATATATCATCGAAAAATCGGAACTCGGCAAGTACTGTAAACAAGATTATATCGTCGTTTGGCAGAGCTGCATATGGCAAGGCCTACTCGACTGTGTATGCGAAACCTGTGGCTGCCCAAAATTCGCCAACGGGAATGAATCCGATTTCACCGTGTTGACATTGTGGGGGCAATCATCGGCCTCATCAGTGTTGGTTTAAACAGTGCATTTGTAAAGGCTGTTTGAGTCTGGGGCATCTCCAGCACATGTGTCCGCAACTGAACAAGCATGCTGTGACACACCACATGGAGGATGATGACCAGTATAGCACGGATTTGGATATGTAATCCGAGATACCAGAGGATGAAGTGGATGGACTGTATTCGTTCCTAACAAAGAGCCAACCAATAATGATTAACGTGAAACTTAACGGTGTGTTGGTACCGATGGAATTGGACATGGGTGCGAGTCAATCAATAATGAACCAGAGGACATTCGACAAGCTGTGGGATACTAAGGCTGTGAGGCCTAAGCTGAGTCCAGTCAATGCCAAGTTGCGTGTGTACACTAAAGAACTCATAACGGTGATTGGCAGTGCAGTAGTCAAGGTGCTGTGTGATGGTGCGGTTCATAATTTACCATTATGGATTGTTTCAGGCAATGGTCCAATGCTGTTTGGCAGGAATTGGCTAGAAAAAATCAAATGGAATTGGAACGATATCAAAGCATTGTCGTCGGAGGATGATACTCCATGTGCTCAAGTGCTGAGCAAGTTCCCCTTGCTGTTTGAACCAGGCATCAGCAATTTCACGGGAGCCAAGGTGCAGATCCATGTGCTCTCGGATGCAAGACCCGTCCATCATAAAGCTCATGCGGTTCTATACATGATGAAGTAGAAGGTCAAAATCGAACTGGACAGACTGCAGCTTGAAGGGGTCATATCACCGGTCGGAATTAACGAATGGGCCAGCCCCATTGTTCCTGTGTTGAAGAGTGATGGCACTGTCAGGATTTGTGCAGACTACAAGGTTACGATCAACCGAGATTCAAAACAGGATCAATATCCATTACCGAAGGCTGATGACCTGTTTGCAACGCTAGCCGGGGGGAAGTCATTACTAAACTGGATCTGACAGCGGCCTACATGACACATAGAAACATAAAAACATAGAAATTACGTGCAGGAGCAGGCCATTCGGCCCTTCGAGTCTACACCGCCATTCAATAAGATCATGGCTGATCATTCAACCTCAGTATCCCTTTCCTGCTTTCTCTCCATACCTCTTGATCCATTTGGCCGTAAGGGCCATATATAATTCCCTTTTGATTATATCTAACGAACTGGCCCCAACAACATTCTGCGGTAGAGAATTCCATGGGTTAACCACTCTCTGAGTGAAGATGTTTCTCGTCATCTCGGTCCTAAATGGCTTACCCCTTATTCTTAGTGACCACAGGCTCTGGAACTCCCCAGCAACAGGAACATTCTTCCTGCCTCTAACCTGTCCAATCTCATCAGAATTTTATATGTTTCTAGGAGATCCCCTCTCATTCTTCTAAACTCCAGTGGATACACGCTCAGTCGATCCAGTCTCTCCTCATATGTCAGTCCTGCCATCCCGGGAATCAATCTGGTGAACTTTCGCTGTATTCCCTCAATAGCAAGAATGTCCTTCCTCAGATTAGGGGACCAAAACTGAACACAATATTCCAGGTGTGGCCTCAACAAGGCTCTGTACAACTGCAGTAAGACTTACCTGTTCCTCTACTCAAATCCTCTAGCTATGAAGGCCAACATGCCATTTGCCTTCTTCACCGCCTGCTGTACCTGCATGCCAAACTTCAATGACTGATGTAACGTGACACCCAGGTCTTATTGCACCTCCCCTTTTCTTAATTGGTCACCATTCAGATAATATTCTGTCTTCCTGTTTTTGCCACCAAAGTGGATAACTTCACATTTATCCACATTATACTACTTCTGCCGTGCATTTACCCACTCACCTAACTTGTCCAAGTCACCCTGCAGCCTCTTAGCATCCTACTCACAGCTCACACCATCACCCAGCTTAGTGTCATCTGCAAACTTGGAAATATTACATTCAATTCCTTCATCTAAATCATTGATGTATATGGTAAATAGCTGGGGTCCCAGCACTGAACCCTGCAGCACCCCACTGGTCACTGCCTGCCAATCTGAAAAGGACCCGTTTATTCCGACTCTCTGCTTCCTGTCTGCCAAATACTTCTCTCTCCACGTCAGTACATTACCCCCAATACCATGTGCTTTAATTTTGCACACTAATCAATTGTGTGGGACCTTGTCAAAAGCCTATTGAAAGTCCAAATACACCACATCCAGTGGTTCTCCCTTGTCCACTCTACTAGTTACATTCTCAAAAAATTCAAGGAGATTTGTCAAGCAGGATTTCCCTTTCATAAATCCATGCTGACCAGGACCGATTCTGTCACTGCTTTCGAAATGCGCTGCTATTTCATCTTTAATAATTGATTCAAAAATTTTCCCCACCACCGATGTCAGGCTAACCGGTCTATAATTCCCTGTTTTCTCTCTCCCTCCTTTTTTAAAATGCGGTGTTACATTAGCTATGCTCCAGTCCATAGGAACTGATCCAGAGTCAATAGAATGTTGGAAAATGATCACTAATGCATCCACTATTTCTTGGGCCACTTCCTTAAGTACTCTGGAATGGAGCATTTCAGGCCCTGGGGATTTATTGGCCTTCAATCCCATCAATTTCCCTAACACAGGAGCTGGTTGAGATGTCGAAGAAACTTGCATGCATCAACACTCATAAAGGACTGTTTATCTACAATAGGTGTCCTTTCGCAATTCGCTCGGCTGCAGCCATATTTCAGAGAACATGGAGAGTCTACTGAAGTCCATCCCTAGAACCGTCATGTTCCAAGGTGACATCCTGGTCACAGGTCATGACACCGCCGAACATCTGAACAAGCTGGAAATAGTTCTACATCGTCTGAACAAAGTGGGACTCAGACTGAAACGTTCGAAGTGCTTCTTCATGGCACCAGAAATCGAATTCCTGGGGAGGAAAATTGTTGCTGACGGTATCAGGCCAATGGACTCAAAAACCAAGGCTATCAAAAATGCACCCAAGCCTCAGAACGTGATGGAGCTGCGTTCGTTCCTTGGTCTACTCAACTACTTCGGTAATTTCCTATCTAGATTGAGCAATTCATTAGAGCCACTGCACATGCTGCTACGAAAAGGAGACAACTAGGTTTGGGGTGTGTCTCAAGATAGAGCTTTTGAGAAAGCTACTAACCTGCTTTGTTCTAACAAGCTGCTGGTACATTATGATCCATGTAAGCGTCTAGTATTGTCCTGTGATGCTTCGTCATATGGAGTTGATTGCATGCTCCAACAAGCTAATGATTCAAATAAACTACAACCTGTTGCGTGTGCTTCTAAAAATTTGCCAAAGGCGGAAAGAGCTTACAGCATAGTAGAAAAAGAAGCATTAGCCTGTGTGTATGGGGTTAAAAAGATGCATCAGTAATTGTTTGGTCTTCGCTTTGAACTGGAAACATAGAAACATAGAAATTAGGTGCACGAGAAGGCTATTCGGCCCTTCAAGCCTGCACTGCCATTCAATAAGATCATGGCTGATCATTCAAGCTCAGTACCCCTTTCCTGCTTTCTCTCCATACCCCTTGATCCCTTTGGCCGTGAGGGCCATATCTAACTCCCTTTTGAATATATCTAACGCACTGGCCTCAACAACTTTCTTTGGTAGAGAATTCCACAGGTTAACCACTCTCTGAGTGAAGATGTTTCTCCTCATCTCGGTCCTAAATGGCTTACCCCTTATTCTTTGACTGTGACCCCTGGTTCTGGAACTCCCCAGCAACGGGAACATTCTTCCTGCCTCTAACCTGTCCAATCCCGTCAGAATTTTATGTTTCTATGAGATCCCCTCTCATTCTTCTAAACTCCAGTGAATACAAGCCCAGTCGATCTAGTCTCTCCTCATATGTCAGTCCTGCCATCCCGGAAATCACTCTGGTGAACCTTCGCTGTACTCCCTCAATAGCAAGAATGTCCTTCCTCAGATTAGGTGACCAAAACTGAACACAATATTCCAGGTGTGGCCTCAACAAGGCTCTGTACAACTGCACTAAGACTTACCTGCTCCTCTACTCAAATCCTCTAGCTATGAAAGCCAACATGCCATTTGCCTTCTTCACCGCCTGCTGTATCTGCATGCCAAACTTCAATGACTGATGTAACGTGACACCCAGGTCTCATTGCATCTCCCCTTTTCCTAATTGGTCACCATTCAGATAATATTCTGTCTTCCTGTTTTTGCCACCAAAGTGGATAACTTCACATTTATCCACATTATACTGCATCTGCCATGTATTTACCCACTCACCTAACCTGTCCAAGTCACCCTGCAGCCTCTTAGCATCCTACTCACAGCTCACACCATCACGCAGTTTAGTGTCATCTGCAACCCTGGAGATATTACATTCAATTCCTTCATCTAAATCATTGATGTATATTGTAAATAGCTGGCGTCCCAGCACTGAACCCTGCAGCACTCCACTGGTCACTGCCTGCCAATCTGAAAAGGACCCGTTTATTCCGACTCTCTGCTTCCTTTCTGCCAAGTACTTCTCTCTCCACGTCAGTACATTACCCCCAATACCATGTGCTTTAATTTTGCACACTAATCTATTGTGTGGGACCTTGTCAAAAGCCTATTGAAAGTCCAAATACACTACATCCACTGGTTCTCCCTTGTCCACTCGACTAGTTACATCCTCAAAAAATTCAAGGAGATTTGTCAGGCAGGATTTCCCTTTCATAAATCCATGCTGACCAGGACCGATTCCGTCACTGCTTTCGAAATGCGCTGCTATTTCATTTTTAATAATTGATTCCAAAATTTTCCCCACTACTGATGTCAGGCTAACCGGTCTATAATTCCCTGTTTTCTCTCTCCCTCCTTTTTTAAAAAGTGGTGTTACATTAGCTACGCTCCAGTCCATAGGAACTGATCCAGAGTCAATAGAATGTTGGAAAATGATCACTAATGCATCCATTTTTTCTAGGGCCACTTCCTTAAGTACTCTGGGATGGAGCGTTTCAGGCCCTGGGGATTTATTGGCCTTCAATCCTATCAATTTCCCTAACACAGCAGCTGGTCGAGATGTCGAAGAAACTTGCGTGCATCAACACTCATAAAGGACTTTTTTATCTACAATAGGTGTCCTTTTGCAATTCACTCGGCTGCAGCCATATTTCAGAGAACATGGAGAGTCTACTGAAGTCCATCCCTAGAACCGTCATGTTCCAAGGTGACATCCTGGTCACAGGTCGTGACACCGCCGAACATCTGAACAAGCTGGAAATGGTTCTACATCGCCTGAACAAAGTGGGACTCAGACTGAAACGTTCGAAGTGCGTCTTCATGGCACCAGAAATCGAATTCCTGGGGAGGAAAATTGTTGCTGACGGCATCAGGCCAATGGACTCAAAAACCAAGGCCATCAAAAATGCGCCCAAGCCTCAGAATGTGACGGAGCTGCTTTCGTTCCTTGGTCTACTCAACTACTTCAGTAATTTCCTATCTAGATTGAGCACTTCATTAGAGCCACTGCACATGCTGCTACGAAAAGGAGACAACTGGGTTTGGGGTGTGTCTCAAGATAGAGCTTTTGAGAAAGCTACTAATCTGCTTTGTTCTAACAAGCTGCTGGTACATTATGATCCATGTAAGCGTCTAGTAATGGCCTGTGATGCTTCGTCATATGGAGTTGATTGCATGCTCCAACAAGCTAATGATTCGAATAAACTACAACTTGTTGCGTGTGCTTCTAAAAATTTGCCAAAGGTGGAAAGAGCCTACAGCATAGTAGAAAAAGAAGCATTAGCCTGTGTGTATGGGGTTAAAAAGATGCATCAGTAACTGTTTGGTCTTCGGTTTGAACTGGAAACATAGAAACATAGAAATTAGGTGCACGAAAAGGCCATTCGGCCCTTCAAGCCTGCACTGCCATTCAATAAGATCATGGCTGATCATTCAAGCTCAGTACCCCTTTCCTGCTTTCTCGCCATACCCCTTGATCCCTTTGGCTGTAAGGGCCATATCTAACTCCCTTTTGAATATATCTAACGCACTGGCCTCAACAACTTTCTTTGGTAGAGAATTCCACAGGTTAACCACTCTCTGAGTGAAGAAGTTTCTCCTCATCTCGGTCCTAACTTGCTTACCCCTTATTCTTTGACTGTGACCACAGGTTCTGGAACTCCCCAGCAATGGGAACATTCTTCCTGCCTCTAACCTGTCCAATCCCGTCAGAATTTTATATGTTTCTATGAGATCCCCTCTCATTCTTCTAAACTCCAGTGGATACACGCCCAGTCGATCCAGTCTCTCCTCATATGTCAGTCCTGCCATCCCGGGTATCAGTCTGGTGAACCTTCGCTGTACTCCCTCAATAGCAAGAATGTCCTTCCTCAGATTAGGGGGCCAAAACTGAGCACAATATTCCAGGTGTGCCCTCAACAAGGCTCTGTACAACTGCAGTAAGACTTCCCTGCTACTATACTCAAATCCTCTAGCTATGAAGGCCAACATGCTATTTGCCTTCTTCACTGCCTGCTGTATCTACATGCCAAACTTCAATGACTGATGTACCATGACAGCCAGGTGCCGTAGTACCTCCCCTTTTCCTGATCTGTCACCCTTCAGATAATATTGTGTCTTCGTGTTTCTGCCCCCAAAGTGGATAACCTCCCATTTATCCACATTATACTGCATCTGCCATGCATTTACCCACTCACCTAACCTGACCAAGTCACCCTGCAGCCTCTTAGCATCCTACTCACAGCTCACACCACCACCCAGCTTAGTGTAATCTGCAAACTTGGAGATATTACATTCAATGCCTTCATCTAAATCATTGATGTATATTGTAAATAGCTGGGGTCCCAGCACTGAACCCTGCGGCATGACACTGGTTACTGCCTGCCATTCTGAAAAGGACCTGTTTATTCCGACTCTCTGCTTCCTGTCTGCCAACCAGTTCTCTATCCACGTCAATACATTACCCCCAATACCATGTGCTTTAATTTGGCACACCAATCTCTTGTGTGGGACCTTGTCAAAAGCCTATTGAAAGTCCAAATACACTATGTCCACTGGTTCTCCCTTGTCCACTCTACTAGTTACACCGTCAAAAACGTCTCGAAGATTTGTCAAGCATGATTCCCCTTTCATAAATCCATGCTGACCAGGACCGATCCTGTCACTGCTTTCCAAATGTGCTGCTATTTCATCTTTAATAATTGATTCCAACATTTTCCCCACTACTGATGTCAGGCTAACCGATCTATAATTCCCCGTTTTCCCTCTCCCTCCTTTTTAAAAAAGTGGTGTTACATTAGCTACCCTCCAATCCATAGGAACTGATCCAGGGTCAATAGAATGTTGGAAAATGATCATCACTGCATGCACTATTTCTAGGACGACTTCCTTAAATACTCTGGGATGCAGCTTATCAGGCCCTGGGGATTTATTGGCCTTCAATCCTATCAATTTCCCTAACACAATTTCCTGACTAATAAGGATTTCCTTCAGTTCCTCCTTTTCCCTAGACCCTCGAACCCCGAGTATTTCTGTAAAGTTATTTGTGTCCTTCTTAGTGAAGGCAGATCCAAAGTATTTGTTCAATTGTTTTGCCATTTCTTTGTTCCCCATTATAAATTCACCTCATTCTGACTGCAAAGGACCTACGTTGGTCTTCACTAGTCTTTTTCTCTTCACATACCTATAGAAGCTTTTGCAGTCAGTTTTTATGTTCCCTGCAAGCTTCCTCTGATACTTTATTTTCCCCCTCCTAATTATACTCTTTGTCCTCCTCTGCTGAATTCTAAATTTCTCCCAGTCCTCAGGTTTGCTGCTTTTTCTGGCCAATTTATATGCCTCTTCCTTGGATTTAACACTATCCCTAATTTCCCTTGTTAGCCATGGTTTAGCTACCTTCCCCTTTTTATTTTTACTCCAGACAGGGATGTACAATTGTTGAAGTTCATCCATGTAATCTTTCAACGACTGCCTTTGCCTATCCACTGTCAACCCTTTAAATATGATTTGCCAGTCGATCCTAGCCAATTCACGTCCCATACCATCGAAGTTACCATTCCTTAAGTTCCGGACCTTAGTCTCTGAATTAATACTGTCACTCTCCATCTTAATAAAGAATTCTACCATATTATGGTCACTCTTCCCCAGAGGGCTTCGCACAACAAGATTACTAATTAGTCCTCTCTCAGTACAAAACACCCAGTCTAGGATGGCCAGCTCTCTAATTGGTTCCTCGACATATTGGTCTAGAAAGCCATCCCTAATACACTCCAGGAAATCCTCCTCCACAGCATTGCTACCAGCTTGGTTAGCCTAATCAATATGTAGATTAAAGTCACCCATGATAACTGCTGTACCTTTATTGCACGCATCCCTAATTTCCTGTTTGATGCCATCCCCAAACTCACTACTACTATTTGGTGGTCTGTACATAACTCCCACTAACATTTTCTGCCCTTTGCTATTCTGCAGCTCTACCCATACAGATTCCACATCATCCAAGCTGATGTCCTTTCTTACTATTGCGTTAATTTCCTCTTTAACCAGCAACGCTACCCCACTTCCTTTTCCTTTCTGTCTATCCTTCCTGAATGTTGAATACCCCTGGATGTTGAGTTCCCAGCCTTGGTCACCCTGGAGCCATGTCTCCGTAATCCCAATTATATCATAATCGTTAAGTTACCTGCGCAGTTAATTCATCCAACTTATTACGAATACTCATCACATTGAGACACAGAGCCTTCTGGCTTGTCTTTTTAACACTCTTTGTTCCTTTAGAATTTTGCTGTAATGTGGCCCTTTTTGATTTTTGCCTTGCGTTTCCCTGCCCTCCACTTTTACTATTCTCCTTTCTATCTTTTGCTTCTGCCCCCATTTTGTTTCCCTCTGTCTCCCTGCATAGGTTCCCATTCCCCTGCCATATTAGTTTAACCCCTCTCCAACAGCACTAGCCAACACTCCCCCTAGGATATTGGTTCCGGTCCTGCCCAGGTGCAGACCGTCCGGTTTGTACTGATCCCACCTCCCCCAGAATCGGTAGCAATGTCCCAGGAATTTGAATCCCTCCCTCTTGCACCACTCCTCAAGCCACATATTCATCTTAACTATCCTGCGAATCCTACTCTGACTAGCACGTGGCACTGGTAGCAATCCTGAGATTACTACCTTTGAGGTCCTACTTTTTAATTTAACTCCTAGCTCCCTAAATTCAGCTTGTAGGACCTCATCCTGCTTTTTACCTACCAGCCTACCCTCAGTCATCAGAGGACTCTGCTGTCATCAATGAATCTGGACTTTCAATCCCTGACATGATCATTGCCACTCTCATCAGGGATGGTTTTCTAGACCAATATGTTGAGGAACCAACTAGGGGGGAGGCCATCTTAGACTGGGTGTTGTGTAATGAGAGAGGATTAATTAGCAATCTCATTGTGCGAGGCCCCTTGGGGAAGAGTGACCATAATATGGTGGAATTCTGCATTAGGATGGAGAATGAAACAGTAATTTCAGAGACCATGGTCCAGAACTTAAAGAAGGGTAACTTTGAAGGTATGAGGCGAGAATTGGCTAGGATAGATTGGCGAATGATACTTAGGGGGTTGACTGTGGATGGGCAATGGCAGACATTTAGAGACCGCATGGATGAAGTACAACAATTGTACATTCCTGTCTGGCGTAAAAATAAAAAGGGGAAGGTGGCTCAACCGTGGCTATCTAGGGAAATCAGGGATAGTATTAAAGCCAAGGAAGTGGCATACAAATTGGCCAGAAATAGCAGCGAACCTGGGGACTGGGAGAAATTTAGAACTCAGCAGAGGAGGACAAAGGGTTTGATTAGGACAGGGAAAATGGAGTACGAGAAGAAGCTTGCAGGGAACATTAAGGCGGATTGCAAAAGTTTCTATAGGTATGTAAAGAGAAAAAGGTTGGTGAAGACA
Organism: Pristiophorus japonicus; assembly: GCF_044704955.1. Classification (NCBI taxonomy): domain Eukaryota; kingdom Metazoa; phylum Chordata; class Chondrichthyes; family Pristiophoridae; genus Pristiophorus; species Pristiophorus japonicus. The sequence goes on from NC_091981.1 coordinate 93,628,545, forward strand.
AACGTAGGTCCCCTGCAGTCAGAATCAGGGGAAGTCATAACGGGGAACAAAGAAATGGCGGATCAATTGAACAAGTACTTTGGTTCGGTATTCACTAAGGAGGATACAAACAACCTTCCGGATATAAAAGGGGTCAGAGGGTCTAGTAAGGAAGAGGAACTGAGGGAAATCTTTATTAGTCGGGAAATTGTGTTGGGGAAATTGATGGGATTGAAGGCAGATAAATCCCCAGGGCCTGATGGCCTGCATCCTAGAGTACTTAAGGAGGTGGCCTTGGAAATAGCGGATGCATTGACAGTCATTTTCCAACATTCCATTGACTCTGGATCAGTTCCTATGGAGTGGAGGGTAGCCAATGTAACCCCACTTTTTAAAAAAGGAGGGAGAGAGAAAACAGGGAATTATAGACCGGTCAGCCTGACCTCAGTAGTGGGTAAAATGATGGAATCAATTATTAAGGATGTCATAGCAGTGCATCTGGAAAATGGTGACATGATAGGTCCAAGTCAGCATGGATTTGTGAAAGGGAAATCATGCTTGACAAATCTTCTGGAATTTTTTGAGGATGTTTCCAGTAAAGTGGACAAAGGAGAACCAGTTGATGTGGTATATTTGGACTTTCAGAAGGCTTTCGACAAGGTCCCACACAAGAGATTAATGTGCAAAGTTAAAGCACATGGGATTGGGGGTAGTGTGCTGACGTGGATTGAGAACTGGTTGTCAGACAGGAAGCAAAGAGTAGGAGTAAACGGGTACTTTTCAGAATGGCAGGCAGTGACTAGTGGAGTGCCGCAAGGTTCTGTGCTGGGGCCCCAGCTGTTTACATTGTACATTAATGATTTAGACGAGGGGATTAAATGCAGTATCTCCAAATTTGCGGATGATACTAAGTTGGGTGGCAGTGTGAGCTGCGAGGAGGATGCTATTAGGCTGCAGAGTGACTTGGATAGGTTAGGTGAGTGGGCAAATGCATGGCAGATGAAGTATAATGTGGATAAATGTGAGGTTATCCACTTTGGTGGTAAAAACAGAGAGACAGACTATTATCTGAATGGTGACAGATTAGGAAAAGGGAAGGTGCAACGAGACCTGGGTGTCATGGTACATCAGTCATTGAAGGTTGGCATGCAGGTACAGCAGGCGGTTAAGAAAGCAAATGGCATGTTGGCCTTCATAGCGAGGGGATTTGAATACAGGGGCAGGGAGGTGTTGCTACAGTTGTACAGGGCCTTGGTGAGGCCACACCTGGAGTATTGTGTACAGTTTTGGTCTCCTAACTTGAGGAAGGACATTCTTGCTATTGAGGGAGTGCAGCGAAGGTTCACCAGACTGATTCCCGGGATGGCGGGACTGACCTATCAAGAAAGATTGGATCAATTGGGCTTGTATTCACTGGAGTTCAGAAGAATGAGAGGGGACCTCATAGAAACGTTTAAAATTCTGACGGGTTTAGACAGGTTAGATGCAGAAAGAATGTTCCCAATGTTGGGGAAGTCCAGAACCAGGGGTCACAGTCTGAGGATAAGGGGTAAGCCATTTAGGACCGAGATGAGGAGAAACTTCTTCACCCAGAGAGTGGTGAACCTGTGGAATTCTCTACCACAGAAAGTAGTTGAGGCCAATTCACTAAATATATTCAAAAGGGAGTTAGATGAAGTCCTTACTACTCGGGGGATCAAGGGTTATGGCGAGAAAGCAGGAAGGGGGTACTGAAGTTTCATGTTCAGCCATGAACTCATTGAATGGCGGTGCAGGCTAGAAGGGCTGAATGGCCTGCTCCTGCACCTATTTTCTATGTTTCTATGTTTCTATGTTTACTACCCAGCCCCCAGTCATAACAGACTCAGAACGCTCGCCCAAGGCTGGAGTTGAACTGAGACGATCAACTTGGGAGCGGAAAGGCCCAGACCGTCTCAATTTGTAAAAAGACTGTTACTAATATCTTAAAGGGGGATATTGTCATGTATGTATGCTTGGGGTTACTAGCCACCAGGTGGCGCCACTGCCGGAGGTCATTGGGCTATAAGCATGTGTTTGCGGCCCAGATATAAAAGGCAAGTCATCATGTAATGGAATCACTTTGGGCCCTAATAAAGCAGAGCCAGGTTTGTACCTGTGTTAGTTTACAGTATTCAGTGTATCGAGTTATTACAGACAAAAGAAAATGTATTCAGTTTTAATTTTTACATTTTAATTGTACATAATTGTTTACTTGTACATTGAGAGGAGCATAATTTCAATTACATTTATTTTTTATTTATTAGAATGAAAAGGTAATAATGTTAATCCCACTTTCATTTGTTACAATCCATACATTAATCCTACTTATTTAATTTTTATGGCTGTTTTACCAAGTTATTATTGGAAGAGACTTTTGAGTCTGGAGATCTTTTTTCCTAGGAAATCTATTACCATTCTGAGCTCCTTTGTGCTGTCCTTACAGTTTCTGGAATTTTCTGTCACATGTGCCATCCTTCAATGCTCTGGACATGGAAGATGATTTGTCAGCTGGTTAAAACCAGTCTGTGCTGAGTTGGTCAATTGACATCTGTCATCCCTGTGTCCACATTAGAGAGAGGGAACATTGTCTGAGATTTCCCTTCCTGATTGCTATCCAGTGACACCTGCTGCAGGTATGCAAGTGTAGATGTTGAGAGAAAACAGAAACAATCTCAATTCTCATGCCCCCTGTGATCAAATAGCTAACTGTTGCGTATCTGTAAAGCATGCACTCCCATGTTCCGCCACCAGGGAGCTCATCCCCTGAAGTCCCAAGGGATCCCAGCATCCCTTGGGAGCACTGTATATAAGCCGGCCCCTGAGGCCTGTTCCTCACTCTGGAGTGTCCTATTAAAGACTGAGGTCACTGTTACTTTAACCTCCCTGTGTGCAGCCTCATCTGTCTTAGGAACACAATAACTGGCGACGAGGATAAAAATCCAACGCAAAGATGCAGCAAACTGTGGGCAGCCTGGAGAAGTTCTCAGAGGGTGAGGACTGGGAAGCTTATGTCGAACGGCTAGACCAATACTTTGTAGCCAACGAGCTGGACGGAGAAGGAAGCGCTGCAAAAAGGAGAGTGGTCCTCCTCACAGTCTGCCTCATGAAGAATCTTCTGGCTCCGGTGAAACCCACAGATAAGTCGTATGAGGAGCTGTGTACACTGGTTCGGGAGCATCTTAACCTGAGGGAGAGCGTGCTGATGGTGAGGTATCGGTTCTACATGTGCCAGCAATCTGAAGTTCAGGAAGTGGCGAGCTATGTCGTCGAGCTAAGACGACTTGCAGGACAATGTGAGTTTGATGGCTACCTGGAGCAAATGCTCAGAGAATATTTTTGTACTGGGCATTGGCCACGAGACCATCCTACAAAAACTTTTGATTGTAGAGACACTGACCCTCAGAAAGGCCATTGCGATAGCACAGGCGTTTATGTCCACCAGTGATAACACCAAACAAATTTCTCAGCAACAAGTGCTAGCAATGTTCATAAATTAACTGGAACTGTGTTTGCGAGCAGAAATGTAGAGGGCAGAACCCACGAGTCCGCAACTGCCAGCAGGCCTCAGGTGACCCAGATGACTCAGAGTCTGCAGCAAAGGATGAATGCAAGGCAATTCACGCCTTGTTGGCGTTGTGGAGGCTTCCATTCAGCCCATTCATGCCGCTTCAAAGGTATGTTTGCAAGAGCTGTGAAACAATGGGGCACCTCCAACAAGCTTGCAAACGAGCTGCAAGCTCTGCAAAACCTGCTAACCACCATGTGGCAGAGGAAGATCAGAGGTGGATCAAAGCAATTTCGAGCCTCAGAGAGAGGAGGCAGATGCTAAAGTACACAGGGTGCACACATTTTCGATGAAATGTCCACCTATAATGCTAAACGTAAAATTGAATGACTTACCCGTACCCATGGAATTGGACACTAGCGCTAGCCAATCCATCATGAGTAAAAAGATGATTGAGAGACTGTGGTGCAACAAGGCATTCAGACCAGCCCTGAGCCCCATCCACACAAAACTGAGAATGTACACCAAAGAGCTTATCACTATCCTAGGCAGCGCCATGGTCAAAGTCACCTACAAGGGCACGGTGCACGAACTGACACTCTGGATTGTCCCGGGCGATGGCCCCACACTGCATGGAAGGAGCTGGCTGGGCAAAATCCGCTGGAACTAGGATGATATCTGAGCGCTATCACATGTCGATGACGCCTCATGTACCCAGGTTCTTAACAAATTTCCTTCCCTTTTTGAGCCAGGCATTGGAAACTTTTCCGGGGTGAAGGTGCGGATCCACTTGGTCCCAGAGGCACGACCCATTCACCACAAGGCGCGAGTGGTACCTCACATGATGAGGAAGAGAGTGGAAATCGAGCTGGACAGGCTGCAACGCAAGGGCATCATCTCCCCAGTGGAATTCAGCGAGTGGGCCAGCCCGATTATTCCAGTACTCAAAAGTGATGGCATGGTCAGGATTTGCGGCGATTAGAAAGTAACTATTAATCGTTTCTCGCTAAAGGACCAATACGCGCTACCGAAGGCAGGCGACCTATTTGCGACGCTGGCAAGAGGCAAGACGTTCACCAAGCTCAACCTGACTTCGGCCTACATGACGCAGGAGCTGGAGGAAGGGCCTCACCTGCATCAACATGCACAAGTGACTGTTCATCTACAACAGATGCCCGTTTGGAATTCGATCCGCTGCAGAGATCTTCCAGAGAAACATGGAGAGCCTACTCAAGTCGGTACCACACACGGTGGTCTTTCAGGACGACATATTGGTCACTGGTCGGGACACCGCCGAGCAACTACAAAACTTGGAGGAGGTCCTCCAGCGACTGGATCGCGTAGGGCTGCGGCTGAAGAGGTCGAAATGCGTCTTCATGGCAACAGAAGTGGAGTTTTTGGGGAGAAAGATTGAGGCGGATGGCATTCGGCCCACAGATGCCAAGACAGAGGCTATCAGGAACGCGCCCAGGCCACAGAACGTCACGGAGCTGCGGTCGTTCCTGGTACTCCTCAATTATTTTGGTAACTTCCTACCGGGGTGAAGCACCCTTTTAGAGCCCCTACACGTGTTATTGCGCAAAGGTGAAAACTAGGTATGGGGAAAACACCAAGTAATTGCTTTTGAGAAAGCCAGAAACATTTTATGCTCCAACAAGCTACTTGTATTGTATAACCCATGTAAAAGACTTGTGCTAGCATGTGACGTGTCGTCGTACGGAGTCGGGTGTGTATTACAACAAGCTAACGTTGCGGGGAAGTTGCAACCTGTCGCCTATGCCTCCAGGAGCTTGTCTAAGGCCGAAAGGGCCTCCAGCATGATTGAGAAAGAGGCATTAGCATGTGTGTTCGGGGTAAAGAAAATGCATCAGTACCTGTTTGGCCTCAAATTTGAGCTGGAAACCGATCACAAACCCTTCATATCCCTGTTTGCTGAAAACAAGGGGATAAATACTAATGCCTCAGCCCGCATAAAAAGGTGGGCACTCGCGCTATCAGCATATAACTATACCATCCGCCATAGGCCAGGCACTGAGAACTGTGCAGATGCTCTCAGTCGGCTACCATTGCCCACCATGGGGGTGGAAATAGCGCAGCCTCCAAACTTGTTGATGGTGGCGCAGCCCGCAGACTTATTGATGGTCATGGAAGCATTTGAAAATGATAAATCACCTGTCACAGCCCGCCAGATTAGGACTTGGACCAGCCAAGATCCTCTGCTGTCCCTAGTAAAAAAAACTGTGTACTGCATGGGAGCTGGGCCAGCAGCCCCCTTGAAATGCAAGAGCCAATCAAGCCGTTCCAGCGGCGAAAGGACGAGCTGTCCATTCAGGCAGACTGCCTGTTGTGGGGTAACCCCGTAGTGGTACCAAAAAAGGGCAGGGAGACGTTCATCTCGGATCTCCACAGCACACACCCAGGTATAGTAGTGATGAAAGCGATAGCCAGATCCCACGTGTGGTGGCCCGGTATCGACTCCGACTTCGAGTCCTGTGTACGGCAATGTCGCGTGTGTGCTCAGTTGAGCAACGCGCCCAGAGAGGCACAACTAAGTTTGTGGTCCTGGCCCTCCAGACCATGGTCAAGGATCCATGTCGACTATGCGGGCCCGTTTCTCGGTAAAATGTTCCTGGTGATGGTGGATGCTTTTTCAAAATGGATTGAACGTGAAATAATGTCGGGAAGCACCGCTACCGCCACCATTGAAAGCCTGAGAGCCATGTTTGCCTGCCTGACATACTGGTCAGTGACAACGGGCCATGTTTCACCAGTGCCAAATTTAAAGAATTCATGACCCGCAATAGGATCAAACATGTCACCTCAGCCCCGTTTAAACTAGCCTCTAATGGGCAGGCAGAGCGGGCAGTACAAACCATCAAACAGAGCCTTAAACAAGTCACAGAAGGCTCACTCCAAACACGCCTGTCCCGAGTACTGCTCAGCTACCGCACAAGACCCCACTTGCTCACAGGGGTGCCCCCGGCTGAGCTACTCATGAAAAGGACACTTAAAACCACACTCTCGCTGGTTCACCCCAGCCTGCATGATCAGGTAGAGAGCAGGCGGCAGCAACAAAATGTAAACGATGGTCACGCCACTGTGTTACAGGAAATTGATCTGAATGACCCTGTGTATGTGCTAAACTATGGACATGGTCCCAAATGGATCGCGGGCACGGTGATCGCTAAAGAAGGGATTAGAGTGTTTGTAGTCAAACTCGACAATGGACAAATTTGCAGAAAGCAGAAAGCAAACAAGGCTGCGGTTCACAGACTGCCCTGAACAACCCACAGCAGACACCACCTTTTTCGAGCCCACAACACACATCCAAAGGATCAACGACACTACGCCGGAGCAGGAAATCGAACCCATCACGCCCAACAGCCCAGCAAGGCCAGGCTCACCTAGCAGTCCTGCAGGGCCAACAGCACGCCTGCCCAGCGAGGGCACAGCCAACACACCAGAACAGACATTTGTACCGAGGCGGTCTACCAGGGAAAGAAAGGCTCCCGACCGCCGCACCTTGTAAATAGTTTTCACTTTGACTTTGGAGGGGTTAGTGATGTTGTGTATCTGTAAAGCATGCACTCCCATGTTCCGCCACCAGGGAGCTCATCCCCTGAAGTCCCAAGGGATCCCAGCATCCCTTGGGAGCACTCTTTCTAAGCTGACCCCTAAGGCCTGTTCCTCACTCTGGAGTGTCTTATTAAAGACTGAGGTCACTGTTACTTTAACCTCCCTGTGTGCAGTCTCATCTGCGTTAGGAACACAATACTAACACTCTCTGATAAGGCCCATTTATGAAGAATGTCTACTTGCGTGAGACACTGCAAGGCACCTATACAACTATACCCTAGCAAGAAGAGGATGAGGGAGATGAGAAAAAAGATGGGCAAAAGTGCCTTATATTATGCCAGCTAAAACGGAAATCTATTTCTTTGCAAAAAAAGTTATTCTAATGACACTAATGCAAAAGCAAAATACTGCGGATGCTGGAAATCTAAAATAAAAACAGAAAATTCTGGAAATACTCAGCAGGTCAGGCAGCATCTGTGAAGAGAGAAACAGAGTTAACGATTCAGTTGATGATCTTTCGTCAGAACTGGAAAAAGTTAGAGATGTAACAGGTTCAAACACGAGAAGGGAAACAAATGAATTACATTTGCATTGAATACCTATTAACTTATCAGAAAAGGTAGTGTAACGGGAATAAAAAGAAAGACTTAGGGCTCAATTTTCCCCGGTCATTTGCGCCCTTTTTTGGTGCATACTGTTTTTTTTTCCAAGTTTCCCCCTATGATCTGTGCCGGCATAACTGACATAGTTACGATTTCTCGAGGCCATTTTTTTTTACGTCATACGTTCCCTTTTGTCTGTGCCGCTTTTTTCAATTTTTTCACGTTGACAAATTGGCACTGAAATGCACCATTGTTTTTAAATTGAAGATTTTGGAGGGAGTCAAGAACACTGTCAAAATCAATAATAAAGTTCAACTTTTTTTTCCTGTCAATGTAGTAAATGTAAATTTGTTCGATTTCAGAAGTTTTTTTTCTAACTCACACACCACCACCGAACATCTTGAAGCAGGACTGGTGGGTTTGGCCGGCAGAATCGGTCCCCACGCCCGGACTCAGGGGCTCGGGGCTCGGCTGGAAAACAAGCCATGGGGCAGCGGGAGGGCGGGGGGGAGAGAGAGAGAGAGCGAGGTACCGATCGGATGGATTCGAGCCCGGGAGCGAGGTGCCGATCGGAAAGCTTCTGAAAACTGCAATGAGTGGGGGTTAGGGGTGGGGGGTGGGGAAAGAGAAAGGGAGAAGTCACAAGACTGCAATTAGTTAAGGGGGGAGAGGGGAAGTCACAAGACTTCCATCCATATAGACCTTGGGGAGAGAGAGAACTGTGAACCAGTCCTGCCTGCTTTCTCGCCAGTTTGAGCTTCTTTCAAAGGTTAAATTTAAGCAGTCGGGAGCAGCAGGAGGTTGAGGATTGCGTCTATAAAAGGCCAAGAGTTCGGGCAGTCGGAGCAGCAGTCGGAAGCAGCGGGAGGTCGAGGATCGATGCCTAAAAATGGCCAATCGTTCGGGCAGTCAGAGCAGCAATCGGGAGCAGCGGGAGGTCGAGGATCGAGGCCTATGAAAGGCCAAGCATTCGGGCAGTTGGAGCAGCAATCAGGAGCGGCGGGAGGTCGAGGATCGATGCCTATAAAAGGCAGGAGTTTGGGCAGTTGGAGCAGCAGTCAGGAGCAGCAGGAGGTCGAGGATCGATGCCTATAAAAGGCCAGGAGTTCGGGCAGTCGGAGCAGCATCGGCAGCAGCCGGAGGTCGAGGATCGAGGCCTATAAAAGGCCAGGAGTTTGGGCAGTCGGAGCAGCATCGAGAGCAGCCGGACGTCGAGGATCGAGGCCTATAAAAGGCCAGGAGTTCAGGCAGTCGGAGCAGCTAGCTGGTGCAGGGACAAGAATAAACAAAGAAGTAATAAGAAATAGAAGTGTGACATCACAGCCAAGCGGGTAAGTGATTGGCTGGTGGATTAGTGAGTATTTAATCGTTTTAGTTTTCTTTGTCTTTTCTTATCAGTAGGTACCCTTTGGCATTGTTGCCAAATTAAGTTAATTTAAGGGTTAAGTCATGGCAGGAGAGCCCAGACCTGTGGTTCATGCTCCTCCTGTGCTATGTGGGAAGTCAGGGACGCTTCCGGTGTCCCTGACTACTATGTGTGCAGGAAGTGTGTCCAGCTGCAGCTCCTGACAGACCGCATTGCGGCACTGGAGCTGTGCACAGATTCACTCTGGAGCATCCACGATGCTGAGGAAGTCGTGAATAGCATGTTTAGTGAGTTGATCACACCGCAGGTAAAAGTTACCCAGGCAGATAGAGAATGGGTGACCATCAGGCAGAGCAGTGGAAAGAAGGTAGTGCAGGGTCATTTCCCTCTAAAACAGATATACCGTTTTGGGTAATGGTGGGGTGATGACTCATCAGGGAAAGGCAGCAGCAGCCAAGTTCATGGCACCATGGGTGGCTCTGCTGCACAGAAGGGCAGGAAAAAGAGTGGGAGAGCTATAGTGGTAGGGGATTCTATTGTAAGGGGAATAGATAGGCGCTTTGGCGGCTTCAATCGAGACTCCAGGATGGTATGTCACCTCCCCTGGGAATAGCCATGAGGCCCACCAATCAGTGGACAGATATAGAGACCAATGCTCAAATAGCCTGGGAAATGGTAAAAGACCAGTTAAAGGGAAAGTCACCACCAACTGCAAATAAACCAGTGTCAATGGTGGAGGGATCTCAAAACTACCCCTTTAAGGGATAGTGCTTTAATTGTAAGAAGTTAGGCCACTTAGCAAAAGACTGCAGCAGACCCAGACCAGCACCGAACCATGATGTAATGCATAAATACCTCCCAAGGGACGAATCCAAGCCCTCTGGGACAGATCAAAGATTGGATAAATTGACAACCATTATACAAACCCAAATTGCAACAGGGAGGATGCAAAATTATTTACCGGTGCACACAATCGCTGATGCACACTCATTAGAGAGACCCATTCCAGGATCGACCCTATGACAGCGTTCGACCCCCAAAGATTGGTCAGAAGTGGGGTTCCGACGTGATGGTAGCGGGAGACCAGTAGTTCGTGTTGTCTTAAAAGGGGGCAGACAGCAGAGTATGCTTATCGGCGCCGGCTCAGCCTTTACCATCATCCACACCCCATACCCTGAACGCCATGCGGCGGCGGGCAAGGGTTATATGACCCTTAAAGGGTTTAACGTGCTACAGGGAAGGCCACTGAACTTCAGTTGGGAGGCCTCACCTGTAAGGTCCCAGCACCTATGCTGATGAGCACCTCCAACGGAAGGGGAATTTTGGGGACTGATGTGTTGGATCAGTATGGTGCGGTGATAGATTATAATCAGGACTGTGTTTGGATGGGATTGGGAGATAAGGCAGGAGTGATAGAAATTTCAGATGCTCACTCGGTTTTTGCTATTAAAAAGCCATCTGAGTATGGCGCTCCAGGGAGCGAAAATGAAGTTGTGGCGAAATTAATTCGGGAACACCTAGCGGTGTTTGCCACATGTAAACATGACTGTGGAAAAATGGCAGGTGAGGAATCTATTGAGGGATCCCCCCCACACTCATTCACTAAACAGTACCCCATCCCAAGGGAGAGTCACCCTTACAACCGAGACACCATAAAATCCCTAGTCGAGCAGGGTGTTCTTAGGACAGGCACTTTCACGACCAATTCATCTGCATGGCCGGTTAAAAAGCCTGAGAGCAGCTGGCGACTGATGATTGATTACAGAAAGTTAAATTCTGTAACACCAGCTCACCGGTAGTAAGAGAAACTCCTACCATATTATCTCAAATTCCTGCTGGTTCCAAGTACTTCTCGACCATCGACATCACCAATGGATTCTGGAGTATCCCTGTTAAAGGGGAAGACCAGTACAAATTTGCATTCACATTTGAGGACCAGAGCTACACCTGGACATGCTTGCCTCAGGGGTTTCACAATGCCCCCACGATATTCCACAAAAGAATGGCTGCAATTTTAAAAGACTTTTCCCGCCCTATCTGCTTGCTGCAGTATGTAGACGACCTACTGCTGAAAACTGACAGCATGGAGGAGCATCTGTCCCTTTTGCACGAACTTTTGACATTGTTGGCTCAGGCGGGACTAAAGATGAATCCCCGTAAGGCTCAATTAGTAAAAGAACGGGTCACCTTTCTAGGAGTGTCCATTTCTCCAGAGGGATCATCCCCCGTCTCTCACAGGTGGAGATAATACAGCAACTGCCATTACCCACTTTGAAAACAGCCCTACGATCATTCTTGAGTTTGGTGGAGTACCAAAGGAACTTTATCCCAGGCTTTGCAGAGAGTGCAAAGCCCCTGTATGATTTAATAAAACTGCAGGGTGACGACTAATGCCTGGCATGGACTGATACCCACACCCAGTCTGTGGCTAAATTAAAAACTGCAGTGATACAGGCCGCATGTCTGATCCCTCCTGACCCCACGCAGCCCTAACATTTGGAGGTCGGGGCCACAGAGCAAAGCCTCACTGCAGTTCTGTGCCAAATGCGAGCTGATCGACTGCAGCCCATTGCATATGCATCTTGAATCCTGCAGGGGGCAGAAAAGACATATACCGCATGCGAGCGCCATCTACTGGCCGTCTCCTGGTCGGTACATCACTTTACTTTTATTACTGGGTTACAGGCTACAATCCTGCTCAGTGTGGACACACCTCTGAAACTGCTGATGAAACCTGGAAATTCGCTAGTTTCCTCGCAGTGCCTTTGCAAATGGATATTGGAATTTATGGAAAGAGACATAGATACCATTTCCAAACCCACCACCTTGCTGTCACAATTTCTGATCTATGAGGGGGACCCGCATGAATGTCCGTTACCCCTGATTAACTTTGAGAGCAATGCTGTGCAGAAAGAGCCCATACAGGGTGCCCCAGATGTCTACATCATATCACATTGAAGGATCCCCTCACACCGGATATGCTGTGGTATTGCCAGAAAGAACCTTCCAGCGAAGATGCAACAGACAGTCTTCACAATATGCAGAAATCGCCGCACTTTTAACTGCAGTAAAGGAAACCTCAGATAGACCCATGAATATTTGGTCCGATAGTGCTTATGCTATAAACACCATGCTCTCCTTGCCCCATTACCACAAAAATGACTATTGTACAATAGACGGTAAGGCCCTGGTCCATGGGCCCTGGTTATGCCTGCTCTGGTCATATCTTAAACAGCGATCCCAGCCCTGCTTCATAGGAAAGGTAGCAGCCCATAGAAAAGGGGTCCACATAGTGAGGGAAATTCCAGAGCAGACAGAGCAGCCAAGGACGCTGCAATTGATGGGGAGATAGAGGATATAGTTGTTGAGCCCTGCAATGCTGTTAGCAAGGCCTCCCCAACAGACACCTAGATTTAAAATGCCTGCAGCAGCAATATCGGTCATATGCTGTTCTAAGCGCCTGGCACGAGGAAGGCAGACCCCTTCCTCAACCAACAGCCTGAGTTCCCAATACCATACTAGCCACTGCCCCTGACTCAGATGAGCAGCTGCTGATGTTCAAAAGAAAGCCAAACGCCTGCCCGGTGGTGTGTGTTCCACCAGAGGTGGGTCAGGAACTGCTCTCCCTCTTTCACTCCCACCCCACAGCAGGGCACTATTCGGCCCTGGTACCTTCTACAATGTAGCATCCACAGCTTGGTGGCCTTCCATGAGGGAAACAATCGACCAATATGTGGCACGATGCCTACTGAGCCTGCAACACAATCCTCTCGCATGCACTAGCCGAGTCTTGCTTCAAAACCCACCCCCACCTCAAGGGCCATGGACTCACCTCCAGATAGATTTCATTGGGCCACTTCCACAGGCGCAAGGCAATTTTCAGCATGCCCTGGTGGAGGTGGATCAATTCACTAAATGGATCGAAGCATTCCCCTGCCACTCTGTTAGATCTCTTAATTTCCAATGAAATACGAACTCCGATTGTAGTTTTAACTTTTTAATCTTGGCAGAGAGCAACAAACTGGTTGGCTTCAAGCCAGGTCTTTGTTCTTACTGAGACACATGGTCAAAATGGCTATATTTTATACCTGGATCAATTTACAGAAAAGAACTCGCCTTCTTTGACCTTATTGGCTCAATTGAAAGTCTTTTAACGTTTTAATTGGCTTGCTACCCAAGGTCCGAAAATGTCAAGTTGATTGATGAGTTAATGCAACATGCCAAACTGCATGTAGCAGCCTTGACTTGGGGGTCTGTGAATTTTCACAGTCTGTCGAAATGAGCCTGTTTGAATACTCTATCAATCCCCCCTTTGATTCTTTCACAAACTGAATCATAAAACATCAGGTATCACTGGTTAAACATTCTACAAAATAATTTCATACATGTTAATAGAGTTTCCTTCTAAAATTTGTTGATGTGTTTCACCACATGTCCGGACTAGTAGCTTCCACACACATTTACACCAACCCAAGTTCCATCGTGGCCACAATGGAAGTCTGGTTTTAATATGTTAATTAACCTTATTCCAATTTAATCCAAATCAATATCTTAATTTAACCAGTAAACAACCTTCCCTTAAGCATAACATACTCCTGTGCCACGTACAGATGGTCTGCTGGGACCTGCAAGGTGTCTCACCTGCGGGACAGCAGCTACAGCCGCCTGGTCGCAACAACATTTAATCAACATAAACAAACAATATAAAAGTAAAACAATTACAACAAATAGAATTAAACCTTCCACCAATGAAGTTCCTATTGAACCTAGCCATTCAGTGGCTCCGCTCCACAAAGTGAATGATGGGGGTTGCTTAAGTTTTTCTACCTCCTTTTGAATATGCTCCGCTAAGTGGGTAATTTCTTCGGAGCTATCTGGGATATATATGTAACACTCAGTTCTGAGTAAGGTGCAAGTACCTCCCTTTTCAGCCAGGATGTAATCAAGGGCCAGTCTATTCTGTAGGTACTACTGTGCGGATTGCAACCATTTCTGCATTGATTTTAACGAGGGCCTCTGAGGTATCATTGGCTACTCGTTCCACAACGGATGCCATGTTAATGGATTCCCTTGCCAGTTTGGCGGTCCCATACCCAGGGATCAGGATGGCAAAGAACCTCTCTGTTTCTGTGATAGCTCTCTTAGGATGGTATAAATGTTCCGACAGTGACTTTATATGATACATATAAGGCACAATGTAGGCTAAATAGCAGGATCCCATCCAATTCTGGGGCAGCCAAGGGTAGGCCTTGTGGCCACACACCCAATAGGTGCCATTATATGCAATGAATGTTAGCTGTTTCTTTGTCAGCAACACTCCGGGGCCTGTCCAGGCTTTTCCATCTGTTTTATTCAGAATCCCCGTTACGTTAAAAATTCCCACATCGGCCCAGTTTGGACGGTTCCGTGGCTTGATTATATTATAATTTCGGGAGCAGTTACTATACCCCATATTTTGATGTTTCTAATCAGACAGACCGATTTCCCCGGTCTTCCTATTCCCGTTGTATTAGTGATAACATAAAATGGGGGCCGTTTGGAATTATTGTAGCACGGTTGGTATCCCCCTTCAAAGGTAGTCAGATTGTAACCTGCTGACTTCCATTTACGTGCCCAGTTTTCCGTATCCTGAAACGCATTGCCTGTTTTATTTTGATTAATTATCCACTCAGCCATTTCCGAGATATTCAAGGGAACTGGCCTCAAGGGAATCCCTCTCTTTGAGTGAATAGGAATATGCGTACACACCCAACAATTAGAAATGTTACCTTGTTTGGCATAAATGTATGACATATATAAAAAGGTATTTACATGTAATTCCCTTGCTACCCTACTATTTCCCTTTGGTGCAGAGGGTCGGCTAGTAAGAAGTAGGCCTATGCCTATAATACCTACAATCAATAATACAGTAAATTTATACATTTTCGCAAAAAGTAATTGTCCTTATTAGATTTCAGCTTCAGTTACGGGTGCTCATTTAACGTGTGAAGCGTGGATCCAGGCTTTCTTTCCTTGGACTTTAACAGCTGCCTGGGTGGTCAATAACACTTGATAAGGTCCCTCCCACTTGTCACCCAAAGGTTTTTTATGCAACTTTTTCACATACACCCAGACTCCCGGGATGATATCGTGTCCTCCTTCGGGTGGATTACCCCAAGCTGCCAATACATGTCGGGAAACAGAACTAATAGCATTGGTTAAGTTCTGACAGTATGATAACAAAGTGTCACTCATTAAGTGAACATCAGCTTTCCGTAAATCAATAGTTCCTGGCAGCGACATGGGTCTTCCTGTTATAATTTCAAATGGGCTTAGACCTGTAGTTCTGTTCGGGGTTGCCCTAATGCTACATAGCATTATTGGTAGTGCCTGGGGCCATGGTGTTTCTTCTTGGTGATTTGTGCTTTGTCGATGCTGGCTTTATGTCCTTTCAGCCGAAGGTGATCCAGCAAAGCTCGTAAATCTTGTTCATGCTGTTCTTCCGTGTTTGAAGCTAGCAGGATATCGTCTACATATTGTTGGGGTAAGCATGTTAATTCCGCCCCTGTGTCTAAAAGACAGTCCACATCGTAATCGCCCACCCACACAGTTATATATATCCCATCTCCTCTCTGTTGTATTAGTGCGAGGAGGGGGGCCAGAGTGGGCTCTAATAGTTTTTTGCTATCCCAAGTAACTCCTTCTGTTGTTGTATTGTCAGTCGCTTAAATGCTTCTATGAGGTCGTTATCTTGTGACAAGCCTGGCTTGTTGGCTGAATTGTATCCCTGGCTGCGTCCTCTTCCCCAGCCACGACCTTTCTGTTTTGCCCTGCACGTCTTGGCCCAGTGACCTTCTTTCCCACTATAATGACATTTTCCGGGTAATTTTCCTAATAACTGTTTATCGGAATCCTGGGATTTCCATCCCATAGCCTGTACAGCTCGGACTTTAGCTCCCATATCCCGATCTAATTGGTTACATCGATCCACCAATGCTGCAAAGGTAGTTCCTCTACCTTCCCAGTCCGGTAACACTACCTTAAGCATTTTGGACAGTTCTGTCTTTAGACCTGCCACGAAAGCTGCTTTCAGGGGTCCAAATGCTTGTTCATCCATTTCCTCATCCGTATTATTCATACCCGAACGTTCTAGCCACGTGCATCTAAACCGCTCGTCATACTCCAGGACCTCCTCTGTTCCTTTCTGTTGGCAGGGTGCAATTTTTCCCCAGTCTGTCTTAGGCTTGCAGCCAGTGTTTAATCGCCTCCCATCCTGCGTCTAATTCTTGCTCATTCTGCCCCAAAGCTTCATCTACCTTGTCGTGCAATTTTCTTCCCTGTGTTTTTGGCACCATTATTGTCAAAATTTGCACTCCGTCCCAGGAATGAAGTTGATATATATTTCTTAAGCAGTCCAATTGGTCCCACATTTTTACTCCCCCTTTCTTTGGGTTGGGCAATTCTTTGGACCATTTATCAATTTTCTCTGGGTCTGCCGGATCATAAACTAAGTATTCTTTGTACACCCTTCTCTTTGTTTTTTTGGTTCCGCTCTCATCCGCAGTCTCTTCTGATTTGACTACAACTCGTCTTTTTTTAAACGGGGCAAAGCGCACCCCTAATTCTTCATCATCCTCCGACACTGTATTGTCGGAGGATTCAGAAACCGTATCTATTCCTCGGTCGTGTCTTTGGGTTTGCGCTTTTAATTTATCCAAACATGGGTACCCTAGGAATTGATCAATACATTTTCCTTTTCCTATTACTGTCTCTTGACCTAATGATTTTTTCCATTCTTTAATTTCACCTTTAAGATCTTTAACTTCCGCTTCCAGCTTTTCAAGTTCAAGCTTTTTCTGTCACAGCTGTGCACAAACTGCTTGCAATTGATCCTTTGTACTGGCCAGTTCTCGATCATGTTGGGAACGCATTATAATTTCATTCCAGTTTCGGATCTGGCCCATAACCGCTAGGGACCATCTAGTTCGCTCTTTATTTTTCATACGGGTCGTTTTTCCCCAGACCCTTTTAATCTCGTCCAAGGACCATTGTCCTTTGGAGGTTCCGTACTTTTGTTCAATCTTAATACAGGTTTTAGATAAGTTGAATTGTTGCTCTATGTATTCTTTCAACTGTTCGAGAATTAAATCTACCGAAACTTCAGGTGGTACCTGCCTACCTTTAACAGTTGTAGGCAATTCTTTGTTCTTGTCTCCTGCTGCCATTTCTTTACTAGGTTCTTTACTGGGGTCTCGAGTCATAGGCTTGCTAGCCGATCAATAGGTCGGTGATTAATTAACTAACACACCGCTGAAGTTTAGACGTCTATGGGACCTCGAGCAGACTACCAACCGGAGGGTTCACAAACCAGAGGCTTTCGGAATCGCGTAGAAGGAGAGGCAAATTTAGACTTTTGACCGAGGACTTTTTAAAAAAAGAGGAATCCTTACCTCAATATGTAGGTCCGATGTCCAAAATTCAGTTTCTTTCCTCAGCGATCCTGTTCGCAGCACCAAAATTGTTAGATCTCTTAATTTCCAATGAAATACGAACTCCGATTGTAGTTTTAACTTTTTAATCTTGGCAGAGAGCAACAAACTGGTTGGCTTCAAGCCAGGTCTTTGTTCTTATTGAGACACATGGTCAAAATGGCTGTATTTTATACCTGGATCAATTTACAGAAAAGAACTCGCCTTCTTTGACCTTATTGGCTCAATTGAAAGTCTTTTAACGTTTTAATTGGCTCACTACCCAAGGTCCGAAAATGTCAAGTTGATTGATGAATTAATGCAACATGCCGAACTGCATGTAGCAGCCTTGACTTGGGGGTCTGTGAATTTTCACAGTCTGTCTAAATGAGCCTGTTTGAATACTCTATCACACTCCAACACCTCAATCATAGCAGCCAAAACACTATTGAATCATGTGTTTTGTAGGTGGGGAGTACCAGTGCAATTGGACAGCGATCAAGGTTCACACTTTACCAGTAAAATTTTTACCCACCTGCAGGAAATGTTGGGGACAAAACACAAATTACATAGTGCTCACCACCCTCAGTCATTCGGAGGGATGAAAGGGCGATCAGGACCCTCAGGTTAATGTTAAAAAAATTGTGCGCAGACCACCCCATTCAATGGGCTAACATGCTGCCAATGTGCTAATGGCAATGAGGTCCACACCTCATAGAACAACAGGGGTCTCCCCATAGCAGGCCATGACGGGGAGGCTCATGAGAACACCAGGCCAGCTAACACTAACAGGGATGAGTCCCCTGACAATGAAAACATCTAGTTCCAAGTGGCTGGAACAAGTGGTAGATCACACCGATCAGATAAATCGATTTGTGGCCACCAAATTGGGGAAGTCAAAAAGACAAATTAAAAAGTACTTTGACAAGAAAGTACATCCCTTTGAATACGAGGTGGGAGACTCAATAATGATTCCAAATTATGGGAAAAAGAAGCTGCCTTTGAGCCCGGATGGTGGGGCTCGCATAAAATTATAGACCGATTGAACCCCGCGGTCTATTTGATTCAGTTACCGGGGAAGAAGAGTGTTAAGTACAAGAAGTGGTTTCACATTAATCAGTTAAAAACTACCACAGAATAAATACTGCACTGATCTTGTTTCCCACAGACCATGTTACGAATCCTCACAATTGTCAGGATGACACTGGCCAAGACCGAAGCCGAGGGGAGATGGGGAGGCGGGAGCTGCAGCATGACTCACGAACATCATCAATCATCAATGTGCTGTGAGAAGCGACGGTGCACTGAAGATATGGGAAGGGGAGAGTCTCCGCTGAAGATGTTATTGGACTGTTATTAAATCCCCGACACCTTACGAGATGGGGACCAAGTCAGGCCACCCACTTTTCTTTCTCTCCCCCTCAATGCTTACGATATATGAGAGGTCAATAAGGATATTTCCCCCTCAAGGTGGGGAGTTTGTAAGAATAAAAGTGTTTATTAATTGATTCTGTGTATGTATTAATGTTAAAAGTGTAGATT
Source organism: Pristiophorus japonicus (assembly GCF_044704955.1). NCBI lineage: Eukaryota > Metazoa > Chordata > Chondrichthyes > Pristiophoridae > Pristiophorus > Pristiophorus japonicus. The sequence goes on from NC_091981.1 coordinate 93,647,583, forward strand.
AATGGAAAGGCCTGTTTGTGTTGAGATAAAATGAAAGCCCCCACAGGTTGCCAGCATGGGTTTTGTGTATTGGAAAGGCATTTAATCTAATCAAGAGATAGCTGAACCAGGACAGACAGCCACATGTGTGAGGAGAGCCAATGGGGAAATGCCCTAGAGCCAAGGTCCAATCGTGAGGCTTTTCTGAGGACAATGGCCTTGAGGAATATAAAAAACGCAAGCCAGGAACTTTTCCCACTCTTCTCTCCCTGCTGGACACACAGCAAAAGATCTCGTGTTGAAGACCAGCCAAGTCAGCATGCTGTGTGTTCAAATCAGCCAGCAAAAGAGGTGAAAGGTATATTGCTTTTTATTCTAATCTCATTGCATCTCTGTTGTAACTAAGGTACATCTATAGGATATTTGACAACTGCTGTTAAATGCATATGTGTGTTTTTAATAAACTGCCAATTGTTCTGAAATAATTGTCTCACTGTCAAATGTAAGCCCAGAGAGATTCAGAAATCCTACAATAGTTAAGATGGCTTGAGGAATGGTGCAACAGAGAGGGATTCAAATTCCTGGGACATTGGAACCGGTTCTGTGGGAGGTGGGACCAGTACAAACTGGACGATCTGCAACTGGACAGGACAGAAACCAATATCCTAGGGGGACCGTTTGCTAGTGCTGTTGGAGAGGGTTTAAATTAATATGGCAGGGGGAATGGGAATCTACGCAGGGAGACAGAGGGAAGTAAAATGGAGGCACAAGCAAAAAGTGGAAAGCAGATAAGGAAAAATGGAGGGCAGAGAAATCAAAGGCAAAAATCAAAAAGGGCCACATTACAACATAATTCTAAAAGGACGAAGACTGTTACAAAAACATGCCTGAAGGCTCTGTAATAAGGTGGATGAATTAACTGCGCAGATAGCTGTTAACGGAGATGATGTAATTGGGATTACAGAGACATGGCTCCAGGGTGATCAAGGCTGGGAACTCAACATCCAGGGGTATTCAATATTCAGGAAGGATAGACAGAAAGGAAAAGGAGGTGGGGTAGCGTTGCTGATTAAAGAGCAAATTAACGCAATAGTAAGGAAGGACATTAGCTTGGATGATGTGGAATCTGTATGGGTAGAGCTGCGGAACACCAAAGGGAAGAAAGCGCTAGTGGAAGTTGTGTACAGACCACCAAACAGTGGTAGTGAGGTTGGGGATAGCATCAAACAGGAAATTAGGGATGCGGCAATAAAAGTACAGCAGTTATCATGGGTAACTTTAATCTACATATAGATTGGGCTAACCAAACTGGTAGCAATTCGGTGGAGGAGGATTTCCTGGAGTGTAAAAAGGATGGATTTCTAGACCAATACATCGAGGAACCAACTGGAGAGCTGGCCATCTGAGACTGGCTGCTGTGTAACGAGAGAGGATTAATTAGCAATCTTGTTAGCAATCCTTGGGGAAGAGTGACCATAATATGGTAGAATTCTTCATTAACATGGAGAGTGACACAGTTAATTCAGAGATTAGGGTCCTGAACTTAAAGAAAGGTAACTTCGATGGTATGGGACGTGAATTGGCTAGGATAGACTGGCGAATAATACTTAAGGGGTTGACAGTGGATAGGCAATGGCAGACATTTAAAGATCACATGGATGAACTTCAACAATTGTACATCCCTGTCTGGCGTAAAAATAAAACGGGAAGGTGGCTCAACCGTGGCTAACAAGGAAAATTAGGGATAGTGTTAAATCCGAGGAAGAGGCAAATAAATTGGCCAAAAACAGCAGCAAACCTGAGCACTGGGAGAAATTTAGAATTCAGCAGAGGAGGACAAAGGGTTTAATTAGGAGCAGGAAAAAAAGTATAAGAGTAAGCTTTTCGGGAACATAAAAACTGACTGCAAAAGCTTCTATAGATATGTGAAGAGAAAAAGATTAGTGAAGACAAATGTAGGTCCTTTGCAGTCAGAATTAAGTGAATTTATAATGGGGAACAAAGAAATGGCAGACCAATTGAACATACTTTGGTTCTGTCTTCACTAAGGAAGACACAAATAACCTTTTGGAAATACTAGGGAACCGAGCATCTAGCGAGAAGGAGGAACTGAACGAAGTCCTTATTATTCAGGAAATTGTGTTAGGGAAATTGATGCGACTGAAGGTCGATAATCCCCAGGGCCTGATAGTCTGCATCCCAGAGTACTTAGGGAAATGGCCCTAGAAATAGTGGATGCATTGGTGGTCATTTTCCAACATTCTATAGAACTCTGGATCAGTTCCTATGGATTGGAGGATAGCTAATGTAACCTCACTTTTTAAAAAAGGAGGGAGAGAGAAAACAGAGAATTATAGACCGGTTAGCCTGACATCGGTAGTGGGGAAAATGTTGGAATTAATTATTAAAGATGTAATAGCAGCGCATTTGGAAAGCAGGATCGGTCCAAGTCAGTATGGATTTATGAAAGGGAAATCATGCTTGACAAATCTTCTAGAATTTTTTGAGGATGTAACTAGTAGAGTGGACAAGGGAGAATCAGTGGAGGTGGTGTATTTGGACTTTCAAAAGGCTTTTGACAAGGTCCCACACAAGAGATTAGTGTGCAAAATTAAAGCACATGGTATTGGGGGTAATGTATTGACGTGGATAGAGAACTGGTTGGCAGACAGGAAGCAGAGAGTAGAATAAACGGGTCCTTTTCAGAATGGCAGGCAGTGACTAGTGGGGTACCGCAAGGTTCAGTGCTGTAACCCCAGCTATTTACAATATACATTAATGATTTAGATGAAGAAATTGAATGTAATTTGCAGTTTGCACAATGTAGTTTGCAGATGACACTAAGCTGGGTGGTGGTGTGAGCTGTGAGTAGGATGCTAAGAGGCTGCAGGGTGACTTGGATAGGTTAGGTGAGTGGGTAAATGCATGGCAGATGTAGTATAATGTAGATAATTGTGAGGTTATCCACTTTGGTGGCAAAAACAGGAAGGCAGAGTATTATCTGAATGGTGACAGATTAGGAAAAGGGAAGGTGCAACGAGACCTGGGTGTCATGGTATATCAGTCATTGAAAGTTGGCATGCAGGTACAGCAGGCGGTGAAGAAAGCAAATGGCATGTTGGCCTTCATAGTGAGAGGATTTGAGTATAGGAACAGGGAGGTCTTATTGCAGTTGTACAGGGCCATGGTGAGGCCACACCTTGAATATTGTGTACAGTTTTGGTCTCCTAATCTGAGGAAGGACATTCTTGCTATTGAGGGATTGCAGCAAAGGTTCACCAGACTGATTCCCGGGATGGCAGCACTGACATATTAAGAAAGACTGGATCAACTTGGCTTATATTCACTGGAATTTAGAAGAATGAGAGGGGATCTCATAGAAACATATAAAATTCTGATCGAATTGGACAGGTTAGATGCAGGAAGAATGTTCCCGATGTTGGGGAAGTCCAGAACCAGTGGTCACAATCTAAGGGTAAGGTTTATGCCATTTAGGATCGAGATGAGGCGAAACTTCTTCACTCAGAGAATTTTGAACCTGTGGAATTCTCTACCACAGAAAGTTGTTCAGGCCAGTTTGTTAGATATATTCAAAAGGGAGTTAGATGTGGCCCTTACGGCTAAAGGGATCTAGGGGTATGGAGAGAAAGCAGGAATGGGGTACTAAAGTTGCAAAAATGATTAGCCGTGATCATATTGAATGGTGGTGCAGACTCGAAGGGCCGAATGGTCTACTCCTGCACCTATTTTCTATGTTTCTATATTTCTAAGTATGGAGGCATTACTGGCAATGCCATACCTTGTGCGAGCCTTCTGCATCATGGTGCTATATAGGAGACAATTGATTTGACGTGATTGCATCAAGAACATCAGAGCCCGTAGGGTACTGGGCAGAAGGCCTAACCCCTCGACTATATCGAGTCAGGCGTTTGTACCTCCACCTGAGTGTTGCAGACTGTGTCAGAGGCTGCGTTTCCGCAAAGAAGTTGTAACTGAGATCTGTGAGTTGGTCAAAGCAGACCTGCAACCTTGAAGCATCAGGAGGACTGCTTTGTCAGTTGAAGTGAAGGTTACAGCTGCACTTTCATTCTATGCCTCCAGATCATTTCAAGTTACAACTGGGGATGTGTGCACCATCTCTCAACATTCAACACATGTCTCTATTTGCCAGGTCACGGCTGCACTGTAGGCACATAGGAATGACTTCATAAAGTTCCCCATGACCGCCCAAGCAATCCATGACAGGTCTGTGGGCTTCACCAGGATTGCTGGCTTCCCAAAGGTACAGGGCTGCATTGAATGTACCCACATCACCTTGCGAGCACCTTTGGAGGATTCCAAGATGTACAGGAACAGAAAGGCTTCCATTCCATTAATGTACAGCTCGTGTGTGACAACATACATCATAGCATGTCAGTTGATGCAAGATACACTGGGAGCACCCATGATGCGTTCATCCTACATGACAGCATTATATCTGTCATGTTTCAGCAGCAGTAGCCAGAAGGACAGAGCTGGCTACTAGGAGACAAAGGGTACGGCCTTGCCACCTGGCTCATGATGCCCCCACGCGTAACCTGGACAGAAGCTGACCAGGAATACAACATGTCACACATAGTGACACGCAGCATCATATAAAGGACCATTGGCATCTTGAAAGCCTGGATCATTCCGGAGGCTACTTGCTGTACTCCCCTGAGATTGTCGGTCAGTTCACTGTTGTGTGCTGCATGCTGCATAACTTAGCCAACATGAGGCAGCAGCCTGCGGCAAGAGTGGCTGATGATAATGATGCGGAAGATACAGGTGACAAGCAGGAGGAGGAGAACGATGAGGATGAGGAAGCCATGCAAGTGCCTGAGGCCGAGCACGACGGCGGAGAAGGGTGGGTCATCGTGCCCCTTAACGTTTGCTCGAACCTTGCACCAGCAGCTCATCTGTGAACGCTTCACTGATGCCTGAGGGCTCAGCGACAACTATTCCACATAGACCATGTTTACTATTTGGAGCTGTTCTGTAATGTTGTGTTGTGTTCATGGAACATGATTCAGTTTTAATGTAAAATATATTTTATTCAAAAGTTTAACAAACAGTTCTTTTGTACTTAACTTTAATAAAATTATTCTTGTATCAAACTTTACTTTACGATCACTCTTTAAGATCACTTAATAACTTTAAGATCACTTACAAACTTTTAAACTTGGAAATTTACATAACTTACAAAAAACTTTTAATTTGAGAACAACAGTTACAACAGTAACAATAATGATACAACAACAGCAGTAGCAGCAAAGAAAGGCTGCACCCATCTCTCCTCCACCTTATTCTAAAACTGCCCGCTGCGCTTGGTCTTGTACTCTCCATCGCCCCCGCCTGCAGGTGGTGGCGCAGTGTTTCTGGGCTTGGTACCAAGCTTATTATTACTAAGATCTTGGGTACTGCACACCACACTGGCAGGCGGCAAGTTGGAGGGCCCAGCTTTGGATTATTCAGAGGCTGGTGTGGGGATTGGAATGGGAGTGACAGTTGATTCTGTCAATGGGCGTGGGATCTGTGCGTGTTCCCTTATTGCAGCAGCTAATTCCAACATGCCATCCCTCATGCACCCTGACAGTGTCTCAATGACCTGCAACATTCACTCCCTCATGTGGAGCAAAACTGTCTGAACTATCTGCAACATTTCCTCCCTCATGGTCAGTGATGTGGTTCGCACTATCTCTGACATTACGTCCGTCATGGCCACTATACCCTCTCTGATGGTCCCGGACATCGTTCCCATTTCTCGTGTCATTGCTGTTACTTCTCCCGCCAGTCCCACTACCTCATCACTCACCACACTGATGGCATCCAGGACTAATCGGGTAAGGTCAATGCTCTCTGCACTCAATGATATCATCTGAACCACATCTGTTAAATCCTGCACCTCAGGAGAGCGCGGTCGCACTCTCCTGCCCCTGCTCCCCATGGGTGTGCCTCGCTGCACCCCACCACTGGGACCCACAGTCTGGAACGGTGGGGCTCTGGGTCTGCCTCGCTGTACCCCACCACTGGGACCGGCAACTTAGGAAGGTGTGAAACCATGGAATGTCCCACTAGCATGTCCCACTAGTCACAGAAGGGGCTGTCACTGCAATGAGCGGCACCTCCTCCAAAGTCAGTACAACAGTGGGAGCTTCATCCACATCCATCCCCTTATCTTCCCCCTCCCCCTCACCTCAATGTTCTTAGTCTGGAGGGTTCAATTGAAAGATGTTCTCCTCTTCAAGCTCGTCCGTGTCTGTATCTTCTTCTGCTGCATCATCAGGGTTGGCCTCAAGTTCTGCAAAATATAACAGAACAGTCAAATGGTTAGCAGCAGAGGAATGGGCAGACAGCAGGCTGATTTCAAGGACCATAATGAATTTGCAGGTCTTACCCTCTCCCTCAAGTGTGGGCCCAGCTTGTGCAGTACTGATTGCTTTTCTCCAGGCAGGACCCATCAAAGCAGCGACCATCTCTTCCAAGGGTGTCAGTGGGCGCAGATTTAGTGGGCCTCCTCCTGTTCGAGTTCTTTCCCTTTCATTATGTGCCACCTTCCTCTGCAAAGATGAAAACATAACTTTTTAAAGAGGGTGTCTTTCTGCTGGGAAGGACATACAGATAGTCATATCTACAATTGCAATTCCATTGAATAAATGAAAATGTTACTTACACTAACGACTTGACCAAGGTCCTGCCACTTCTTTTTACACTGGCCTCCAGATCTCGTGGTGGTCACCATTGCACAGTAATCTTCTGCAACTTGATTCCAACGTTTCTTCATTTCTTTGGGTGGAACTTTTATGTGACCTCTCCAGCTCCTGCCATCTGATCTCAATCACAGTAACCAGTGCCTCCACTTCTTCCTGTAAGAAATTGTTGGTCCTTGCACTGCATTGCATCTTGTATTGCTGCAGCTGCGATTTTTCCAATGCTTTCACACAGCACTCAACATTCTCACACACACAACTGGCTCTTCAAAAATGGGCAATTGCCAACTCGGAGCTTTACTGCACATGCGCGTTCATTGCAATGACATCAGAAACGTAACTTTTTTTTCCGCGCATGTGCAGAAAGTGTGGCATCGTTTTTTTGCACAGACAGCAGACTCCACCCCCCCACCCACACCCGAGGCGAATGGACACGCTGCGCGGTGCCGAATTCAAATTATACATCGGTGAAATTTTGGCAAAGTATTTCCAGCATATTTCTGGCCTAGAAAAACGGGCATAACTCTAGCAATATGCCAGAAAATGGGCTTGGGAAAAATTGAGCCCTTAAATTTATATAATGCCATATCACATCTCAAAGCATTTTATATACAATTAATTAGTTTAAGTTGTTCTATAGTCAAGTGCAGCAGCCATTTTACAAGCTCCCACAAATAGGAATGAGATGAATGAACAGCTAATCTGTTTCTGATGATATTGGTTGAGGGAAAAATGTTGTTCAGGACACTGGCAAAACTTCTTCTATTCTTCAAACAGTGCTATGGAATCTTTAATATCTCTCTCATCAACCAAATTAAGTAAAGAGGAATATCTCATTTGAAGAATTTTGGCACACCACCAAAAGAGTAGTTTACATGTAAAAATAAAATGATTCTCTTCATAGTAAGAGGCTGATAAAATAGCCATATATAAAAACATTATCATTTTAGTCTGTAAATAGAATTTTACAATTTCAACTATAAAAGGTTTTCTTTACTTAACTTACTTTTGTTGAAAACTATAATATTTTTAAGGCTTGATAAAGGATGACTTGCGCCTTATTATATTTGATTTGAATTCATTGTTATGTTCACCTCCAGAGACACAAGATGCTTTTCATGACTGCATAGCATTCTAAAAAACACATGTAGCTGTTATGTGTGAGGTGAGTTCCCCGTTACTTTTAATAGGAAAAAACACAATCATGGATAGGTATAAAGTTGCAAACCAAATGTAATTTTACAATGGCCCGGCTGTTGCAGTAGGAATAAAGGGAGGCTATCAGTGCTCACCTATATTACGGAATAAATCAGACAACAGCTTCTGATGTCCGCACATCCACAATTAAACACGAAAATAAGGAATTTGCTGTCCAATTTGTCCTACTCCTTCATAAGCTTCGCTGCACCGATATCTCGCTAAGAGATTCGGCCTTGAAATCCATGAAGGGCATGAGGTTGCAGTACTTACCCACTAAACACATCAGAAAATGTTAGGACTTTTCCATTCAAGTGTAAGTGAATTTTTAATGGTGTGCTAAGTCTTACTGTCAAACAACTTCTCTGGCACTGAAAATAGCTTTTACATGTGGAATCTTATTCCTTCAGACTTTTAATTATTGTAGGAGATTTTTTTAAATTAGAATTTAAAAATGTTTAAAATTTTTTTTTTACTTTTTCTTTCTGTCTCATTTAACTCTCTCTCTTAATCCCATTTTTCTTTCCCTCTTATTTCGTTTTCTGTACATGATTTTACATTGTATTAAATATTCTAATTTACGCTTCCTAGTATAGATTCTGCGGCCCCGATCTTGACTGGGGTGGGATTTCCGAACGTTGTGGAGTTGTAGTCAGGTACACGGTAACTCCACAGCGTGTGTTTTTTTCCAGCAGGTCCCTGCCCAGGAGACAGCCTGATTGATAGGCTTGGCACCCTGTTGGGCAGGGAATATTCTGGAGGAAGCCACAGCCCAGGAGCAGGGAGGGAGCCTGCTGCTGGGCTAGTGATAGTGTTGGGGCAGGAGGTGGTCCGAATCTTGGGTGGGATGGTCCAATCCTGGATTGGGGATGTCAGCATCCTGGGGCGTGGGGGGGGGAGGGGAGGTCGGACATCTTGGCGGTGGAATGGAGGAGGCGATCCTGTGGGTGGGTGTCTGGTCATGGGGGGAGGGGGGGTCTGATCCTGACCGGGGGAAGCTTGGGAGACTGGAAGTGGGGGGAAGCACTCCTGCCCCTCCTGGCCCACAGGCAGTGTTGGAAAAGCACATACCTCTTTAGCTGTTGGGTTTCCTGAGGTCCGGGAGCTCCAGGCCAGCCAGCCTGGAAGCCAGATTAAGTTAGGGTAAGGATTGGGTTTGTGTTTTCTTTAATTTCCACATCCCATCCGACTCAAACCCACCCATTATTGAGGTTAAAATTCACCTCTGTGTGTCTCCGAAAGGTTTCTTCAATCTGATTGGTTGCAGAGACATGCTATTGCTTCACCTGCTCACACACATCTCAGATTCCCTATAGAGGGTGCCACGCTGAACTGGATCTCTAATTACCATAAGTTGCCGCGCAAAAGCCCACGAAAAGTTTGTGGGCAGCTGTAAGCGTGATGAACGGTGAATGCTGTTCCTGCACTTCTGATCGCAAAATTTAGGCCAATATGTTTTGAAAGCATCTTCCCCCAACAAATTCTATAGCATAGTTTAGAATTACCTTTGGGTTCATTCATAATTATTTTATTTCATAAGATCTCAACCCTCCTCAATATTTAATTAGCAGCAATATTACATTTTCAGATAATTATATGATGTGACAGAATGCATGCATGATGGATAAAGACAAGGAGGACAGTGGGACAGGACTGTACAGTTCATGAGAAAATGTACAATCCTGGGCACATGGGTTTGGGGATATTATATTAGCGTGGATAGAGGATTGGTTAATGGACAAAAAATAGAGAGTAGGGATTGGCAGGCTGAAACCAGTGGGGGATGCAAAGAACCTGCAAAGGGATTAAGGCTGGAATTTGATCAAAAACTGCCACCACTGGTTTACCGCCCCAAAAAAACGTTATAATTATTCTATTAAGAGCGGTGGACAATTAATCAAAAAATGGAAAAAAATTCGCCCGGCGGGAAAAATCAGTGTTGTATGTGGATTCCCGGTGGAAAATGCGATCCTCGTCAAATTTAGTCCGAGGCTAGGGAGGGAGAAAGCATAAAAAATATTTTTCAAAAAAATTTAAAAATCACAGAACATTCACAAGACCCTTAACTAACCTTTTTTTGTAGGGTTTCATACCTACCACCGATTGAAGGGCTGCTCCGGCTGGTTCTCCTTGGCGTTTTTCTCCCCCCAACTATGGATCACTGCTACCACCAAATTCGGACGGAAGCGGTTTTTCCAGTGTTGCATGCCAGTGGTCCACTCCCCAGCAGTATTTCAAAACTGCAGGCGGAACACTTCGATGAAATTCCTACCGAAAACGAGGAATACCGCTGAAAAACGTGACGTATAATGTGGGGAAATGTCGTTATTCACATTGGTAGGAAGAATAGGGATACAAAATAGTTTTTAAAGGGTGAGAAACTATTAAATGTTGGTGTTCAGTGAGTTTTGGATGTCATAGTACATGACACAGAGACTTAGCATGCAGGTACAGCAGCAATTAGGAAGGCAAATAGCACGATGGCCTTTATTGCTAGTGGGTTGGAGTACAAGAATAAGGAAGTTTTGTTACAATTGTACAGGGCTTTGGTGAAACCACACCTGGAGTACTGCGCACAGTTTTGGTCTCCTTATCTAAGAAATATACACTTGCCTTAGAGATGGTGCAATTAATCCTGGAATAAGAGGGTTGTCCTATGAGGAGTGATTGAGTAGATTGAGCCTATACTCGCTGGAATTTAGAAGAATGAGAGGTGATCTCATTAAAACATATAAGATTCTGAGGGGGATTGACAGGGTAGATGCTGAGAGATTGTTTCCCCTGGTTGGAAAGTCTGGAACAAAGGGGCATAGTCTCAGGATAAGGGGTTGGCCTTTTAAGACTTTGATGCAGAGGAATTTTCTCTGAAAACACCGAGGAACTAGAACATTTAATTCACTTTGCAATAAATTTCAACCCTTCCCTCACCTTCACATGGTCCATCTCCAACTCTTCCCTTCCCTTCCTCGACTTCTCTGTCTCCATTTCTGGGGAAAGACTATTGACAAACATTCACTATAAGTCCACTGACTCCCACAGCTACCTTGACTACACTTCCTCCCACTCCGCATCCTGTAAGGACTCCATTCCATTCTCCCAATTTCTCTGTCTCCGTCGCATTTGCTCTGACGATACCATCTTCCATACTCGTGCCCCTGATATGTCTTCCTTTTTCCTCAACAGAGGATTCCCCTCCGCCATGGTTAACATGGCCCTCGACTGTGTTTGTTCGATTTCCCGCACCTCTGCTGTCACCCCTTCCCCTCCCTCTCAGAACCACGACAGGGTTCCCCTTGTCCTCACCTTTCACTCCACCAGCATCCACGTTCAAAGGATCATCCTCCACCATTTCCGCCACCTCCAGGGTGATCCCACCACCAATCACATCTTCCTCTCCCCTCTCAGCATTCCGAAGGGACCGTTCCCTCCATGACACCCTGGTCCATTCCACAGTCACCGCCAACACCCTCTCCCCTTCCCACAGCACCTCTCCGTGCAAGCACAGGAGATGCAACACCTGCCCTTTTACCCCCTCCCTTCCCATTATCCAGGGCCCCAAATACTCCTTCCAGGTGAAACAGCGATTTACTTGTACTTCTTTCAATTTAATATACTGTATTCGCTGCTCATGATGTGGTCTCCTCTACATTGGGGAGACCAAACGCAGATTGGGTGACCGCTTTGCGGAGCACGTCCGTTCAGTCTGTAAGTGTGACCCTGAACTTCCGGTCACCTGTCACTTTAATTCTCCGCTCCACTCCCACTCTGACATCTCCGTCCTCGGCCTCCTACACTGTTCCAATGAAGCTCAACGCAAGCTCGAGGAACAGCATCTTATCTTTTGTTTAGGCACTTTACAGCCTACTGGACTCAACATCGTGTTCAACAATTTTAGATAACCCTGCCCATTTTTGGCTCCCCCCCGCCCCGTCGCTCCCCCTGCCTCCCTCCCCCCACCCCGATCATGCGTTTTTTTTCTCTTTGTCTCCAAAGGCAGCTGGTCATTATTCCGCCATTCACACCCTATCTAGACTAACCTTTTTCTAACTTCTGCCATTACCATTTCAATTCGGTCCACCATCCCTTTTGGCTCTCTAATATCTCCTGCCTTCCACCCTATCACAGACCTTCCCTTTTGTTCTTTCTTCCCCTCCCTCTTTCAGTGCTCCTTAAGAATCTGTTATTTTCGAACATTCACCAGATCTGATGAAGGGTCATCGACCTGAAACATTAACTCTGTTTTTCTCTGCACAGATCCAGCATTTTCTGTTTTTATTTCAGGTTCCAACATCCACAGTATTTTGCTTTAGTATGCAGAGGAATTTCTTCACTCAGAAGGTTGTGAATATTTGGAACTCTCTGTCCCAAAGGGCTGCGGATGCTGAGTCGCTAAATGTATTCACGGCTGAGACAGATAGATTTTTGCACCCTGGAGAAATCAAGGGTTATGGGGATAGAGAAGGAAAGTGGAGTTATCACTCCCTTAGTGCCCTAAGAGGATTGTGGAACACTTTTCATAGCGCACCACTCTTCTCTTGGGACGATACAACTGAATATCACACTTTGGGGCAGTAGACATCGCCCGGCGCTAAAGGTGGCGCCCCTGCGTCTTCACAGCCTCAAAGCGGGAGATACCGAATTTCCAATCCATGTATTTAGTATTTATTTTTATGTAATTTTTCTCAAGATACGTTAGAAACATTCTTCATCCCATCTGTCTCCATGTGTAAGACAGTAAGTAGCTAAACTGCTTCCAGACCTCCCCCATACCTTCACTGGCTGACTGATACAAAGTATGAAGTATTACCCAGGCTGAATTCCCCCAATCTTCTCACTTGCTTCAAAACACCATAGCATCCACTCAGTGAGGACACTTTTCAACTGCCAGCAGGCCATTCCTCAACAGAAAAATGGGCGCCGGCCGTTGCAAATCTAGGGGGGTCGTGGGGGGACGGGACACCTGGGCATACCCATAGATGCCCAAGGCCCACCTAATGCAATTGTCTAATGGGCCTGTAAATGGCCTGTCTGCTTGTTTCCCGTGGGAGGCTGTTTAAGTATGCAAGTTTTGATCTTATGCCAGTTGTAGGACCCTATTTGCAATTGTCAGATACAAATGGGCGGAAAGTGTACTGCGAACACGATGCCCATTCATACCAATAAGTGAGTAGAATTGACCCAAAAGCTTTTTTGGGACAATTTTGGGGGGGGCCAGGAGGAGCAGCAGTGCTCATGGTCATTTATTCTGCCCTTGGAACTAAGGAACATCTCTTCGATCACGCAAAATCAATTTTTACATTCAATGCTTTAATAACATCCCCACCTTTTAATGTTGTCTCTGCTGCGGGTTCATGCCGTTGCTGCTTAGAATCATCATCATCATCATCATCATAGGCGGTCCCTCGAACGAGGATGACTTGCTTCCATATGAGTTTACAGATGTTTCAATGAAGGACCCGATATTCCAGTCCTGAACTCCAATTGAAGGGGTGGAAGATGCCTATGCATGGATTTTTTTAACCTGTGGTGACCGTTGCACATCAGCCACCACATGGGCTCGGCAGAGCTAGGCCTTTATCCAGTGGCAAGGGTCTACCAGGACGACTGGAGACCTGCTCTGCTGCACGGACCTAGTGCGCACACATATCGTCATGTGGGCTGGCCCATGCTGCACCTGGGCCCTTGGTTCTTCTGGGCCCCATACCCTCATTTGCCGCACCTCCGCCACGATCCCTCACCCCTCCTCCGCCACGATCACTCACCGCTCCTCCGCCGCAAACATTCACCGCATCGCCACCACGATCTCTCACCGCACCTCCGCACAAACATTCGCCGAACCTCCGCCACGATCACTCGTCGAATCTCAGCCACGATCTTTCATCGCTCCTCCGCCTCAATCACTCACTGCATCTCTGCCACGATCTCTCGCCACTCATCCTCCCCGACCGTCCCACTCCTCCGCTGTACCTGGGCCCCGCTGATGTTCCTGCCCACACTCCAAACAGCGAACTGGGTTTTGATGACGTCACCCAGTCGCCAACTTTTAATCGTCGCACACTTGGAGCAGCTCGCTGGAAGTTGTAATGGTATGCTGCTCCAGCTCTTTTATAGCCACATGCCAGACACAGCACCTTCCACTTGATTGTTTTGGTGCTGCAGTCATCACCCCTATGGACATGGAGGATTCCATCTGTTATGTATGTTACCTGGGTTTTACCTGCCACCGGAGGGCGCAACTATCGGAGTCCTAATGGTCACTGGCAGACACGTGCAAGCCATGTATATAATGTTGGCAGCCATGTTGAATCCTCACTTTGAGAATAAATAAATTGGAGTAAGGTCATGCCTGAACTAGCTCACTGTACTTAGCCTCGTGGAGTTACGCAATACTTAACAATTGGCGAATTAAAAATATAAACTTTCATGCAACCATGTCTGTTGGAATTTTGGAGATTCGTGGAAGGGGAAGACTGGGAGGATTTCACTCATCGCCTCGACCAGTACTTCGTAGCCAACGGATTGGAAGGAACCGATAACACAATTAAGTGCAGGATGGTTCTCCTCACCGTTTGTGAGTCAAAAAGTTATGCCCTTATCAAGAATCTACTCTCACCGACTCGACCAACGGATAAAACTGACGATGAATTGTGTACGCTGGTTCGGAACCACTTTAAACCGAAGGAAAGCATCACCATGGCGAGGTATCTTTTCTATACGCACAATCGCTCCGAGGGCCAGGACATGGCGGAATTTTTCGCCGACCTGAGACGTCTCACTGGGCCGTGCAACTTCGGAGCTGCTTTGGAGGAAATGCTGCAGGACTGTTTCATGCTTGGCATTGGCCACGAGGTCATCCTTCGAAAGCTGCTGGCTGCTGAATCTCTAGACCTGAGCAGGGCTATCACGATCACCCAGGCATGCATGTCCACGGACAAAAACTTGAAACAGATATCTTCCCAGCATCGAAACACACCAGCAAGTACTGTGCATAAAATAATATCATCGGCAGGCAGAGCTGCACATGGCAGGGCCTACTCATCTGCATTCGTACGACCTGTAACTGCTCAAAGTTCGCCATCGGGGGTGAATCAAACCTCGCCTTGTTGGTGTTGCAGGGGCTATTATCGAGCTCATCAATACCGATTCAAGCAATATGTGTGCAAAGGCAGTGCAACAATGGGGCACCTTCAGCAAATGTGTCCACAACCGAGCAAGCGTGCTGCGACACACCACATGGCTGAGGATGATCGATCCAGCGTGGATCAAGCGGCACAGGCAATTCAATCCGAGGTACAGGATGAAGAATTGTATGGGTTGCATTCTTTTACCAAAAATCCTCCGATAATGCTGGAAGTTAAATTAAATGGGGTTCCAGTATCCATGGAATTGGACACGGGTGCGAGTCAGTCAATAATGAGCCACAAGGCTTTCAAAAAGCTGTAGGATACTAAGACAAAAAGACCCAAACTGAGCCCAATCAATGCGAAGCTGCGTACCTACACCAAAGAGCTCATACCAGTCATTTTTCCAGTGTGAGCTGCGAGGAGGATGCTATGAGGCTGCAGAGTGACTTGGATAGGTTAGGTGAGTGGGCAAATGCATGGCAGGTGAAGTATAATGTAGATAAATGTGAGGTTATCTACTTTGGTGGTAAAAACAGAGTGACAGACTATTATCTGAATGGTGACAGATTAGGAAAAGGGGAGGTGCAACGAGAGCTGGGTGTCATGGTACATCAGTCATTGAAGGTTGGCATTCAGGTACAGCAGGTGGTTAAAAAAGCAAATGGCATGTTGGCCTTCATAAGAGGGGATTTGAGTACAGGGGCAGGGAGGTGTTACTACAGTTGTACAGGGCCTTGGTGAGGCCACACCTGGAGTATTGTGTACAGTTTTGGTCTCCTAACTTGAGGAAGGACATTCTTGCTATTGAGGGAGTGCAGGGATGGTTCACCAGACTGCTTCCCGGGATGGCGGGACTGACATATCAAGAAAGATTGGATCAACTGGGCTTGTATTCACTGGAGTTCAGAAGAATGAGAGGGGATCTCATGGAAACGTTTAAAATTCTGATGGGTTTACACAGGTTAGATGCAGGAAGAATGTTCCCAATGTTGGGGAAGTCCAGAACCAGGGGTCACAGTCTAAGGATAAGGGGTAAGCCATTTAGAACCGTGATGAAGAGAAACTTCTTCACCCAGAGAGTGGTGAACTTGTGGAATTCTCCACCACAGGAAGTTGTTGAGGCCAATTCACTAAATATATTCAAAAAGGAGTTAGATGTAGTCCTTAGTACTAGGGGGATCAAGGGGTATGGTGAGAAAGCAGGAATGAGATACTGAAGTTGCATGTGCAGCCATGAACTCATTGAATGGCGGTGCAGGCTTGAAGGGCCGAATGGCCTACTCCTGCACCTATTTTCTATGTTTCTATGTTTCTATTGGCAGTGCGGCAGTAAAGGTATTGTACGATGGAGCTGTGCATGATTTATAGTTGTGGATTGTTCCAGGCAATGGCCCAACACTGTTCGGCAGGAGTTGGCTTGAGAAAATTAAATGGAACTGGAACGATATTAAAGCCTTATCATCAGTGGATGACGCTTTGTGTGCTCAAGTGCTGAGCAAGTTTCCCTCGTTGTTCGAACCAGGCATCGGCAACTTCACGGAAGCCAAGGTGCAGATCCACCTAGGCCCGGATGCAAGATCCATCCATCACAAGGCTCAGGCGGTTCCATACATGATGAGGGAGAAGGTCGAGATTGAACTGGACAGACTTCAACGGGAAGGAATCATATCACCAGTCGAGTTCAGTGAATGGGCCAATCCAATTGTCCCGGTGTTGAAAAGTGAAGGCACGGTCAGGATTTGCAAGGTAACGATCAACCGAGTCTCGATACAGGATCAGTACTCGTTACCCAAGGCTGACGAACTGTTTGCAATGCGAGCGGGGGGAAGTCGTTCACCAAATTGGACCTGACTCCGCTTACATGAAACAGGAGCTAGTCGAATCTTCGAAAAAACTGACGTGCATCAACACGCACAAAGGACTGTTTATATACCACAGATGCCCTTTCGGAATTCGCACGGCGGCAGCTGTATTTCAGAGAAACATGGAGAGTTTGCTGAGGTCCGTCCCGAGATTCATTCCAAGATGACATCCTGATCACCGGTCGCGACGCCACCAAACATCTGCACAACCTGGAAGAGGTTCTATGTTGTCTGGACAGAGTGGGACTCAGGCTAAAACGCTCCAAGTGCGTTTTCATGACACCAAAAGTCAAATTCATGGGGAGAAAGATTGCAGCAGATGGCATCAGGCCTACGGACTCGAAGACAGAGGCCATCAAGAATGCATCCAGACCCCAGAGTGTGATGGAGCTGCGTTCGTTCCTGGGTCTTCTCAACTATTTTGGTAACTTTCTACCTAGTTTGAGCACATTGCTAGAGCCCTTGCACATGTTGCTGAGAAAGGGTAACGACTGGGTTTGGGGCAAATCTCAAGTCAGAGCCTTTGAGAAGGCCAGGAATCTGCTATGTTCCAATAAATTACTGGTACACTATGACCCATGTAAGCGGTTAGTGCAGGCCTGCGACGCCTCATCATATGGGGTCGGTTGTGTGCTCCAGCAAGCCAATGTATCAGGCAAACTCCAAACAGTTGCATACGCGTCCATAAGTCTGTCTAAGGCTGAAAGAGCCTATAGTATGGTAGAGAAAGAGGCTTTAGCATGCGTATATGGGGTTAGGAAAATGCACCAAAACCTGTTTGGGCTTCGTTTTGAGCTTAAAACAGACCACAAACCACTCATTTCATTGTTTTCTGAGAGCAAAGGTATAAACACCAATGCCTCATCCTGCATCCAAAGATGGGCACTGACATTATCCGTTTATGATTATGTCATCCGCCACAGATCAGGCATTGAAAACTGTGCTGATGCGCTTAGCCGGCTACCATTGCCCACAACCGGGGTGGAAATGCCGCAGCCCGCTGGTCATGGATGCCTTCAAGAGTGAGGGTCACCCATCACGGCTCGCCAAATTAGGACCTGGACCAGCCAGGATCCTGTACTGTCAAGCGTAAAAAGGTGTGTCCTAAATGGAAATTGGTCTGCCATTCCCAGGGAAATGCAGGATGAAATTAAGCCTTATAGGCGCCGCAAAGGTGAAATGTCTATTCAGTGTGATTGTCTGTTATGGAGTAATCGTGTTGTTATGCCAAAAAAAGGCAGGGAAACTTCTGTGCGAGATTTACACAGTACCCACCCAGGCATTGTCATGATGAAAGCCATTGCCAGGTCTCACGTTTGATGGCCCGGCATTGACTCGGACTTGGAGTCATGCGTGCATCAGTGCAACACTTGCATGCAACTGGGTAACGCACCTGTGGAGGCTCTGCTGAGTCTGTGGTCATGGTCATCCAAACCGTGGTCAAGGATCCACAAACACTTTGCCGGCCCCTTTCTCGGCAAAATGTTTTTAGTGGTAGTGGACGCTTGCTCCAAAGGGATTGAACGTGTAATCATGTCATCCAGCACATCCACAGCCACTATTGAAAGCCTCCGGGCTATGTTCGCCACCCATTGCCTGCCTGATGTCCTTGTCAGCGACAACAGACCGTGTTTCACCAGTTCAGAGTTCCACGAGTTTATGACCCGTAATGGCATCAAGCATGTCAGGTCTGCCCCTTTCAAACCCATGTCTAACGGTCAAGCAGAGTGGACTGTCCAAACCATTAAGCAAAGCCTAAAACGCGAGACTCACGGCTCCCTACAGACCTGCTTGTCCTGCATTCTGCTCAGTTACCGGACGAGACCCCACTCACTCACCGGGTCCCTCCTGCTGAGCTGTTAATGAAGAGAGGCCTCAAAACCAGGCTCTGCCTTGTACACCCAGATCTCAATGATCACGTCGAAACCAGAAGCAACGGCAGCAATGGTACCACGATCGCGTGGCCGTATCACGTGACATTGCTGTTCATGACCCTGTGTTTATCCTGAATTATGGTCATGGTCCAAAGTGGGTTGCTGGCACGGTTTTAGCCAAGAAGAGGAACAGGGTGTTTGTAGTCAAACTGTTAAATGGCCAAACGTGCTAGAGGCACATCAACCAAACCAAACTGCGATTCACAGACAACCCAGAACAAATTGAAGATGCCATCATCATCGACCAACACACATCCAACCATCAACTGACCCTTGTGTCATTCACGAAGACGAACCTACCATTCCCGACAGTCCTGTCAGACCGACTGCTCCGCAATGCAGCAATGGTCCTACTAACTCACCCAAGATTGGGTTCGAACTGAGAAGATCAACCAGGGAGCGGAAGGCCCCGGACCGTCTCAACTTGTAAATACAACCTGTACCAAGGACTTTGGGGGGAATTATGTTATGTATGTTAACTGGGTTTTATCTGCCACCAGAGGCCGCAACTGTCGGAGTCCTAATGGTCACTGGCAGACACGTGCAAGCTGTGTATATAATGTTGGCAGCCATGTTGAATCCTCACTTTGAGAATAAATAAACTGGAGTAAGGTCATGCCTGAAGTAGCTCACCGTAATTAGCCTCATGGAGTTATTAGATACTTAACACCATCACTGTCTTCATGGGCGATTACTAATATCTTTTCCATTCCAATTGCACAATATATTAATTGTATTCATAAAGGACTTTGAAATAATGATGGAATCATCTCATTTGTTTTAACCTTTAAAATGAGTTATGATAAGACATTCAAATATGGGGGCAGCACAGCCAAGCTCAGTTCTGTCCTCACCCAAAGTCCACACATACAGACATCCAGCATAAATCACTAGCGAGTAACCAAGTCCTCAATTTTGGCCGAGCATGTTTTTCAGCACACTTACCAGAGTTGCGCCACTTATGTACGTTCGGAGATGAGCCGGAAAAAAATGTTGCAACTTTGGCTGTTGTCTGGCCTCTTCACTGCAGTCGCGCAGTGTGGCCAGTCGACTCGGTGGGTGGAGCTTGCTTTCTGCGATGGAAAATGTGCCGGGACATCTGCACATGCACAGTGGAGGATAGTGATGGCCGCGCATGAGCAGTAGTGCTGCGAGTTGGCAATCGGCCATTTTTAAAGAGCTAGCTAGCTGCTTGTGTTTTCGTGCCAGAAGGAATGCTGTATTTGGAAAAATCACTGCTGCATGCCAGCAGGCTGGAGTGCTGCATTTGGAAAAATCAGTACTGTGTGTTTGGAAAAATCACTATGTATCTAAAAGCATTGGAAAAGTGCTGTGAGTGTCTCAGAGCAGCTGTAGCAATACAACAATGCAGCAACGTGGACCAAGAACAAAGAATTTATTGCTGGAAGAAGTGGAGATACTAGTTAATGTCATTGAGAACAGATGGCAGGAGCTGGATGCCAGCAGAGGTCACATAAAAGTGCCACCCAAAGAAATGAAGAAACGCTGGAACCAAGTTGCAGAAGATTTCTGCGCAGTGGTGACCACCAAGAGATCTGGAGGCCAGTGTAAAAAGAAATGGCAGGACTTTAGTCAAGTAGTTAGTATAAGTAATATTTTCATTTATTCAATGCAATTTCAATTGTAAATGTGACCATCTGTATATGTCCCACCCAGCAGAAAGACACCCTCTCTAAAAAGTTGTATTTTCATCTTTGCAGAAGAAATTGTCCCACAACAAAAGGGAAAGAACTTGAACAGGAGGAGGCCCACCAAATCTGCATGCACTGACACCCTTGGAAGAGAGGGTCGCTGTTTTGATGGGTCCTGCCTGGAGAAAAACAATCAGTACTGCAAAGCTGGGCCCACACTCGAGGGAGAGGGTAAGTCCTACAAATTCATCATGGTCCTTCAAATAAACCTGCTGCCTGGCCTGTTATGTGTGATCCTACTCATGGCACCCATCCTGCCCCCTCCTCTGCTGCTAACCATTTGATTGTTCTGTTATATTTTGTGGAACCTGCGGCCAATCCTGAAGATGCAGAAGAAGATTCTGACGCGGACAAGCCTGAAGACGAGAACATCTTCCAAGCCAACCCTCCAGACCAACATGGGGGTGAGGGGTAGTTGGGTCAGCTAGATAAAGCTACCCCTTATATACTGATTATGGAGCATGTGCAGTTATTGGAGTTGCCAGCCCTTTCCGTGACTAGTGGTTTGAATACTGATGGGACATTCCATGGTTTCCCCCTTTTCGTGACTAGTGGTTTTAGTTCTGGTGGAACATTCCTTGGTTTCACACAATCCCGAGGTTGTGGGTCCCAGTAGTGGGCTGCAGCAAATAACACCCAGGGCCCCACCTTCCGAGGATGCGGGACCCACTGGGATGCTGCGAGGCACACCCAGGGCCCCACCGTCCGAGGATGCGGGACCCACTGGGATGCTGCGAGGCACACCCAGGGCCCCACCGTCCAAGGCTGCAGGATCCACTGGGATGCCATGAGGCAGACTCAGGGTAAAGGGAAGGAGAAATCGACAGCACTCTCCTGAGATGCAGGATTCAACAGATGTGGTTCAGATTATGACATTGAGCGCGGAGAGCATTGACCTTACCCGATCACTCCTGGATACCATCAGTGGGGTGAGTGATGAGGTGGCGGGACTGTCAGGAGAAGTAACAGCAATGGCACGGGAAATGGGAACAATGTCCGGGAACATTAGTGAGGGAATAGTGTCCATGAGGGAGGGAATGTCAGAGGTAGTGGAAAGGACGACCCTGGCAACAACACAGGCCATCAGGGAGGGAATGTTTCAGTCCGATGAGACACTGTCAGGGTGCATAAGGAAGGGCATGTGTGATTTAGTTGCTGCAATAAGGGAACACACCCAGACCATGCGCCCATTGACAGAATCAACTGCCACTCCCACTGCAATCCCCACACCAGCCTCTGAAGAGCCCCAATCCGGGCTCTCGACATTAACACCTGACACCCCCACCCCCACCCCCCCCACCACCCATTAAAAGTGCGCATTAAACAAGATGTTAGAAGGAATAAGCTTGGTACCAAGCCCAAAATCACTGCGCCACCTCCTGCAGGCAGGGGTGGTGGAGAATACAAGACCAAGCACGGTGGGCGGTCTTAGACTAAGGGGGATGAGAGATGGGTGCAGCCTTTCTTTGCTGTTGTTGTTGTTGTTGTTGATGTTATTGTTGTAACTGTTTTCAAATTGAAAGTTTTTTGTAAGTTATGTAAATTTACAAGTTTATAAGCGATCTTAAAGTTTTTAAGTAGTCTTAAAGTAAAGTTTGATACAAAAATAATTTTATTACAGTAAAGTTAAGTACATTGTAAACTTTTGAATAAAATATATTTTCTATTAAAACTGAATCGTGTTCCATTAACACAACAAAACATTACGGAACAGCTCCAAAAAAAAATGTCCATGTGAAATAGTTGTCGCTGAGTCCTCAGGCATCAGTAAAGCGTTCACAGATGAGCTGCTGGCGCAAGGCTCGAGCAATCGTTAAAGGAGCACGATGGCCCATCCTACTCCGCGTCATGCTCCAGCCTCAGGCACTTGCATGGTTTCCTCATCCTCGTCATCATCCTCCTCCACCTCCTCTGGCTCGTCACCTGCATCTTCCACATCATTATCATCAGCCACTCTCACCGCAGGTGGGTCTTCTTCCACCAACAGCTGCTGCTGTCTCATGATGGCTAAGTTATGCAGCATGCAGCACACAACAGTGCACTGACCGACAATCTCAGGGGAATATTGCAAGTAGCCTCTGGAATGGTCCAGGCATCAAAAACATTGTTTCAAGATGCCAATGGTCCTCATTATCATGCTGCGCGTCATAATGTGCGACATGTTGCATTGATGGTCAGCTTTCGTCCGGGTTACGTGTAGGAGCATCATGAGCCAGGTGGTGAGGCCGTATCCAGCTCTGCCCTTCTGGCTGCTGTGGAAACATGGCAGATATAACGCTGTCGCATAGGATGAACGCATCATGGGTGCTCCCAGGGTACTTGCATCGACTGACATGCTGCGATGCATGTTGTCACACGCGAGCTGCACATTAATGGAGTGGAAGCCTTTTCTATTCCTGAACAGCTCGGAATCCTTCAAAGGTGCTCGCAAGGCGATGTGGGTACAATCAATGCAGCCCTGTACCTTTGGGAAGCCAGCAATCCTTGAGAACCCCACAGCCCTGTCATGGATTGTTTGGGCGGTCATTGGGAACTTGATGAAATCATTCCTCCGTGTGCAGCCGTAACCTGGTGAATGGAGACATGTATTGCATGTTGAGAGATGGCACACACATCTCCAGTTGTAGCTTGAAACGATCTGGTGGCATAGAATGAAAGTGCAGCTGTAACCTTCACTTCAATTGACAAAGCAGTCCACGGGCCACTTCTCGGCTGCAGGTCTGGTCTTGGACAACGTCTCTGCGGAAACGCAGCCTTTTAACACATTCTGCATCACTCAGGTGCATGTACGAATTCCTGACTCGAAATTGCCGAGGTGGCTAAGGCGACCTGCTCAGCAGCCTACGGGCTCTGATGTTCCTGATATGATGAGCTCTAATCAGTTGTCTCCTACATAGCACAATGATGCAGAATGCTTACAAAAGGTATGGGCATTGTCAGTATTGCCCCCATATTTAAGGTTAAACTTTCAAAGAAGGTCAAAATGGCAGGAAAGCAGGCAGAACAGATTCGCAGTTCTCGCTCTCTCTCTCTCTCTCTCCCTTCACCCCCGGGTCTGTATGGATGGACCACACCCAAAGGTCTTTTGTCCTCTCCTCTCTCCCTCCCCCCCTTGAATCTTGTGACCTCTCTCTCCCTCCTCCTCCCCCCTCCCACCCCCGAGTCCTGTTACCTCTCTCCCTCCACCCACCCAGCCTCTCCGTTGAATTGCAGTCTCTCCCTCTCTGTGGCCCCCAATGCTTGCCAGCTCCCACCTCCCCCCACCCCCAAGTCTCTCCGTTGATTTGCTTGTAGCCTCTCCGTTGAATCCCGATGCCAGCCAGTTCACCCGTTCCTCACCGCCAGCCTCTCCATTGATTTGCTTGCATCCTCTCTGTTGAATCCCGATGCCAGCCAGTTCACTCGCTCCCGCCCCTAGCCCAGGCCGAGTGGCCTCCCGATGCGTTGTCGCGCACCGGCCCGCTGCCTTCCCGGGCTGAGTGCAGAAAGGTGAATTGCAGTTTGAAGATGAAGGTAGGACTTTAATTTTTTATTTCTTATAAAATTGTTCGTAGTTTTTGTTTGCAAACATTGCTAAGGGTAAGGCTTGGTTGGTTTAGGTCCAGGTCCTCTCCGCTTCCCTCCCCTAGCCCAGGCTGAATGACCTCTGATGTACCTACCTGCGCCGATTTCTTTAATTCTCCGCAAGGGTTTTCTCAAGTGGCCACATGCACTGGCCTAAGTAGAAATGGAGTAAATTT
Source organism: Pristiophorus japonicus (assembly GCF_044704955.1). NCBI lineage: Eukaryota > Metazoa > Chordata > Chondrichthyes > Pristiophoridae > Pristiophorus > Pristiophorus japonicus. The sequence continues at coordinate 93,671,859 of NC_091981.1, forward strand.
TAGCTGGCCAAAGTTGTCCAAATGGGCAGAACTTGCGTAGGTGTCTGATAACTGCCCCATTTTGAGAAAAAAAACTAAAAAAAACGTAACTAAGTGAGTTACGCTGGTGCAAATTGATTGGGGAAACTGGGGATTTTTAAGTTACGCCAGAAAAAGTAGCCCACTCCAAAAAAAACGGAGCAACTCCTGGCCAAAATTGAGCTCCAAGGGTGGGAGTTCTGATTATTTTTGTCTCTCCGTAGCCTGAGGTGTTGAAGCTAATTGTAGTACCTTTATCTCTGTCCTAGCGGAAATATTTGTCTTATTTTGAATATGAAGAGCCATTCCCCCACCCATTTCTATTCCCTTCCAGTGTCCTGGCCAATCTTTATCCTTCAACCAACATCATTGAAACAGATTAGCTGATCAGTTGGGGGGAATTTTAACACCCAAAAACGAGTGTGTTTGGGTCAGTGGATATGTTAAAATGTTAAAAATCTCAAATCCAAACCCCAACAAGCCTTAAACCTGTCCATGTCCGGTTTTAACGGAGGTGAGATGGGGGTCGGGCAACCAATCCACTCAGGAGGTGAGTTGATGATTGAAACCTTTTAAGGAGGTTGCATGCCTTCTTTTTAACAAGGTTTCTATTTTAACCCATGTTTGCCAACTTTTCCTGACCTTGGGAAACCCAGCAGGTAAAAGAAGGTGAGAAGGGCTGGATCCATAAGATAAGGCCAGGAGGAGAAGTGTTTTCTCCAGGCCCAAGAAGTTAACCTATAAACATCCCCCACCTCCATGATCACCCCCACCGAACCAGCCCCATCACCAACCCCTCCTCTCGATCACCAACCCCCCCTCGGTCTCCCTTACAGTCTCTGATTCCCCCGGATCTCTAACCCCCCCTCCAATCTCTCCCCAACCCCTCGTGATCTTCGACCTCCCTTCAATCACCACCCGATCGCTACCTCTATCCCCAACAACCACCAAACCTACCCGATCCTGGGTTGCGGAATATGCCACAGGATTTGCCCGCCCGACAGCAGATTCAGGGGTGGGGAATCCAGTACTGCAGCAGCCGTATAAAACATGCCAGTTTTTTTTGCTGGCAATCAATTGGAGAAATCTACAATTGTATTGAGACAAGTCTCCCAGATGTATTAATTTAGCAAAGAAGTTCTGCTTGAAGAAACAGGGGGAAGGAGGTTTCCCCTGTTTGGCATTCCAGATTTATCCTCTCCACAGGAAAGTAATCAACACTGCCTAGTAAGAGATGGCACAATGAGTCAATTCAGTGTGCAGAACCTGGAGACACTGGCACTAAATCTGAAGAAAAAAGCCAAAGTAATTTAATGCACCAGCAACTTACAACAATTAGATAGGCAAAGTATGCTTGTCATGTAGTGATTTCTCACACCCTGTTTCACATGGACTGCTGTCCCATACAAAACATTCAGCTTACCTTCCAGCTCTTTGAAAGTTTACTGTGCATGCCCTTACTACAGCAAGGCACAAATTATCACTGAAATCTTAAAAATATTTCACACAAAATACCATGCTGAAAAATTTAGCTGCACCATACATGTTCACATTCTCACACCCACAACATCCCTGAATTCCCTCAGAGCAGCTCCCACTCCGCTGCTGTAACTTTTGCCGAAAGTGAGGGGGGGCAGCTCTGAACAATTCCGGGCCAGTCTCTGCCGTATGATCACTTGAGTGTCATTGGATGTGCTCCTGATGATTCCGAACATTTTTATATTTCTCCACTTAAAGGACCAAGCATCATATAACAGAAGGGAGTAGACCAGAACAGGGAGGAGATTCGATAGCCTTTAAGGAGGGAATATAGGAAATCCTACACGTTGAGAAGATTGTGAGAGTGGAGCAGGATGAAATCAACAGCCTCCTCCAAGCTGAAGGTTACTCCCATCTTTCTCATGTTCTTTCTCTGCCTACTCATTTACTCAGGGAAGCAATATTTCAAGGGGCGATGCAGTCAGCATTCTCAAATACCATCCTATTTGTTTTATAGGTGTTCCATAAGAACCAGCCACAGCTCAGGAATCCCAATAGAGAAGGCAACAACTAACAGCAGCCAGCACTACTTACTTCATCTGTTGCAATCAACATCAACCTCGATGGATTTAGGTAATGCACTTGAGGACAATGAGCCAGCAAAAGCACTGAGCTTGAGTGAGAACAAAGCGAGCCAGCTCACGTCTTTCCTCAGTTGCAGAGCTTGAGATTCTGACCTCATGGTGCATGCTTATAAAAGTCAGTTGTTATCTGAATATGAGCACCTTTGGGAATCATTTAAAGTTATCTAAACTACCATGCAAGGTAATGGCAATGACTATGCCCATTAACCATATCTGTGCAGTGGTGTAAGAAGGCTTACTGGACTGATTATTTTTACCATGGAGTCGCGTTGTGTAAGGGGGCCCTGGATTACATCAGGAACCCGAAAGTTGGAAAGGCACATTTTGGAGTGGCTTTATAACGAGGTCACTGCAACTGAATGAGACTCCCGGGTTCCCCAACCAATTATCTGGAGTGGGTCCGATGACGTCACGGATGACTCAACTTCAGCTGAGCTATTTAAAGGAGCAATGGACAGATGTTACTTGAAGACTGGTGGAGGTGGAAGACAGATTGTGACAGAGGAGAATTGTTTGCACTACAACACTTTGATAATACTAAACCATTAATTATGCAGAGTCAAAGGCAGAAAGCAGTCCCAAGATTAAGTGATACCTCCTTGGAGTTATAACTCCAAGGGGTAAGGGGCCTCAAAGGCATCCTGTACCCTGCCTGATGGGTTGAAGTGTCCACCAGCACTGATGAAAACTGCATAGCTGGAGATTGCAGAAGAAGTGAGCAACAGGAGTGTTGTTCAAAGGTCATGATCTAGTGTAGGAATTGTTTTAACGACTTAATGAGGTCAGGAAAGATGCATACAATGCCACATTGCCACACATCGCGATGTGCGTGTCACCCCAACCTCCTCACTCTGCCTTCTCAATCCTACTCCTACACCACTCACCAACATACTTTGCAGGTGCACCCATCCCTCACTGTCTATGCACCTACTCACATCCTCATCTGACCATCCACCACTGACACCTATCCTCATCTTAATACAATATTACGCCTCCCTCAGAGTCACTCTCAACATATCTTGCCCATCCATCCCTTCCACTCATTCCATGACTCTCACTCAACGTTGTTTCCCCCCTGGCAGAAGAAACATAGAAACATAGAACATAGAAACTTAGAAGATAGGTGCAGGAGTAGGCCATTTGGCCCTTCGAGCCGGCACCACCATTCAATATGATCATGGCTGATCATGGAACTTCAGTACCCCATTCCTGCTTTCTCTCCATACCCCTTGATCCCTTTAGCCGTAAGGGCCACATCTAACTCCATTTTGAATATATCTAACAAACTGACCTCAACAATTTTCTGTGCTGGAGAATTCCACAGGTTCACAACTCTCTGAGTGAAGAAGTTTCTCCTCATCTTGGTCTAAATGGCTTACCCCTTATCCTTAGACTGTGACCCCTGATTCTGGACTTTCCCAACATCGGGAAAATTCTTCCTGCATCTAATCTGTCCAATACCATCAGAATTTTATAGGTTTCTATGCGATCCCCTCTCCTTCTTCTAAATTCCAATGAATATAAGCCTAGTCGATCCAATCTTTCTTCATATGTCAGTCCTACCATCCCGGTGAACCTTCGCTGCACTCCCTCAATAGCAAGAGTGTGTGTCCTCAGATTAGGAAACCAAAACTGTACACAATATTCAAGGTGTCGCCTCACCAAGGCCCTGGACAACTATAGTAAGATCTCCCTGCTCCTACACTCAATTCCTCTCGCTATGAAGGCCAACATGCCATTTGCCTACTTCACCACCTGCTGTACCTGCATGCCAACTTTCAATGACTAATGTTCCATGACACCCAGGTCTCGTTGCACCTCCCCTTTTCCTAATCTGTCACCATTCAGATAATACTCTGCCTTCCTGTTTTTGCCACCAAAGTAGATAACCTCACATTTATCGACATTATACTGCATCGGCCATGCATTTGCCCACTCACCTAACCTGTCCAAGTCACCCTGCAGCCTCTTAGCGTCCTCCTCACAGCTCACACTGCCACCCAGCTTAGTGTCAGCTGCAAACTTGGAGATATTACCTTCAATTCCTTCGTCTAAATCAGTAATGTATATTGTAAATAGCTGGGGTCCCAGCACTGAACCTTGCGATACCCCATTAGTCACTGCCTGCCATTCTGAAAAGAACCCGTTTATTCCTACTCTTTCCTTCCTGTCCGCCAACCAGTTTTCTATCTACGTCAGTACATTATCCCTGATACCTTGTGCTTTAATTTTGCACACTAATCTCTTGTGTGCGACCTTGTCAAAAGCCTTTTGATAGTCCAAATACACCACATTCACTGTTTCTCCCTTGTCCACTCTACTAGTTACATCCTCAAAAAATTCTAGAAGATTTGTCAAGCATGATTTCCCTTTCATAAATCCATGCTGACTTGGACCAATCCTGTCACTGCTTTCCAAATGCTCTGCTATTTCATCTTTAATAGAAACATAGAAACATAGAAAATAGGTGCAGGAGTAGGCCATTCGGCCCTTCGAGCCTTCACCACCATTCAATGAGTTCATGGCTGAACATGCAACTTCAGTACCCCATTCCTGCTTTCTCGCCATACCCCCTGATCCTCCTAGTAGTAAAGATTACATCTAACTTCTTCTTCAATATATTTAGTGAATTGGCCTCAACAACTTTCTGTGGTAGAGAATTCCACAGGTTCACCAATCTCTGGGTGAAGAAGTTTCTCCTCATCTCGGTCCTAAATGGCTTACCCCTTATCCTCAGACTGTGACCCCTGGTTCTGGACTTCCCCAACAATTGGGAACATTCTTCCTGCATCTAACCTGTCTAAACCCATCAGAATTTTAAACATTTCTATGAGATCCCCTCTCATTCTTCTGAACTCCAGTGAATACAAGCCCAGTTGATCCAGTCTTTCTTGATATGTCAGTCCCGCCATCCTGGGGATCAGTCTGGTGAACCTTCGCTGCACTCCCTCAATAGCAAGAATGTCCTTCCTCAAGTTAGGAGACCAAAACTGTACACAATACTCTAGGTGTGGCCTTACCAAGGCCCTTTTTAACTGTAGTAACACCTCCCTGCCCCTGTACTCAAATAATTGATTCCAACATTTTCCCCACTACCGATGTCAGGCTAACTGGTCTCGAATTCCCTGTTTTCTCTCTCCCTCCTTTTTAAAAAGTGGGATTACATTATCTACCCTCCAATCCATAGAAATTGATCCAGAGTCTATAGAATGTTGCAAAATGACCACCAATGCATCCACTATTTCTAGGGCCACTTCCTTAATTACTCTGGGATGCAGACTATCAGGCCCTGGGGATTTATCGGCCTTTAATCCCATCAATTTCCCTAACACAATTTCCTGACTAATAAGGATTTCTTTCAGTTCCTCCTTGTCGCTAGATGCTCGGTTCCCTAGTATTTCCAGAAGTTTATTTCTATCTTCCTTAGTGAAGACAGAACCAAAGTATTTGTTCAATTTGTCTGCCTTTTCTTTGTTCCCCATTATAAATTCACCTGATTCTGACTGCAAGGGACCTACATTTGTCTTCATTAATCTTTTTCTCTTCACATGTCTATAGAAGTTTTTGCTGTCAGATTTTATGTTCCCTGCAAGCTTACTCTCAAAATCTATTTTCCTTCTCCTAATTAAACCCTTTGTCCTCCTCTGCTGAATTCTAAATTTTTTCCAGTGCTCAGGTTTTCTGCTTTTGCTGGCCAATTTATATGCCTCTTCCTTGGATTTAACACTATCCCTAATTTCCCTTGTTAGCCACGGTTGAGCCACCTTCCCCGTTTTATTTTTACGCCAGACAGGGATGTACAATTATTGTAGTTCATCCATGTGATCTTTAAATGTCTGCCATTGCCTAGCCACCTTCAACCCTTTAAGTATTATTCGCAGCCTATCCTAGCCAATTCACGTCCCATACTATCAAAGTTACCTTTCTTTAAGTTCAGAACCCTAGTCTCTGACTTAATTGTGTCACTCTGCATCTTATTGAAGAATTCTACCATACTATGGTCACTCTTCCCCAAGGGTCCTCACACAACAAGATTGCTAATTAATCCTCTCTCATTACACAATAACCAGTCTAGGATGGCCAGCTCTCTAGTTGGTTCCTCGACATATTGCTCTAGAAAACCATCCCTTGTACACTGCAGGAAATCTCCTCCATCATATTGCTACCAGTTTGGTTATCCCAATCTATATGTAGATTAAAGTCACCCATGATAACTGCTGTACTTCTATTGCACGCATCCCTAATTTCCTGTTTGATGCCATCCCCAACCTCACGACTACTGTTTGCTGGTCTGTACACAACTCCCACTAGCGTTTTCTGCCCTTTGGTGTTCCGCAGCTCTACCCATACAGATTCCACGTCATCCAAGCTAATGTCCTTCCTTACTATTGTGTTAATCTCCTCTTTAACCAGCAACGTTACCCCACCTCCTTTCCTCCCTGTCTATCCTTCCTGAATATTGAACACCCCTGGATGTTGAGTTCCCAGCCTTGGCCACCCTGGAGCCATGTCTCTGTAATCCCAATTACATCATATCCGCTAACAGCTGTCTCGCAGTTAATTCATCCACCTTATTACGAATATTCCTCGCATTGAGACGCAGAGCCTTTAGGCTTGCTTTTTTAACACTCTTTGTCTTTTTAAAATTATGTTCTAATGTGGCCCTTTTTGACTTTTGCCTTCGATTTCTCTGCCCTCCACTTTTACTTATCTCCTTTCTATCTTTTGCTTGTGCCCCTATTTTACTTCCCTCTGTCTCCCTGCATAGATTCCCATCCTCCTGCCATATTAGTTTAAACCCTCCCCAACAGCACAAGCAAACATTCCCCCTAGGACATCGGTTTTGGTCCTGCCCAGGTGCAAACCGTCTGGTTTGTACTGGTCCTACCTCCCCCAGAACCGGTTCCAATGTCCCAGGAATTTGAATCCCTCCCTCTTGCACCATTCCTCAAGCCACGTACTCATCTTTGCTATCCTACTATTTCTACTCTGACTAGCATGTGGCATTGGTAGCAATCCTGAGATTGCTACCTTTTAGGTCCTACTTTTTAATTTAACTCCGAGCTCCCTAAATTCAGCCTGTAGGACCTCATCCCATTTTTTACCTATATCGTTGGTACCTATATGCACCACGACAACTGGCTGTTCACCCTCCCCCTCCAGAATGCCCTGCAGCCACTCCAAGACAGCACAGAACACCCAGGAGAGGCAGCGAACAGGTGGTGGCCTGCCAGTAACCACACCGTTGATTCAGCAGAGGAGGAGGGGCTGGAACTAAGCTATTTTGCAGAGCTGCTGGGGGTGGGAGATGGCGTGAGGGGGCCTCCAGGCTATCTGGTGACAGAAGTAAAGATCATACAGCCACATGGCATGCAACAGTCACTCAGGTTGACTTGATGTCAGCAGCCAGTGAAATACGATCACGTGCAGAATGGCAACTTAAAACATTCTTATCATAACAGCTCAAACTCATGTCTTTACTCTCCCACAGGCCCATCAAGTGTGACCCCCCCCCCCGCACAGAGAAGGAAGATAACTCCTCAGAGGAGGTTGCGTACTCTGAGGGTGCACCATCATACGACCCATGCACACCAAGCACCAGCGCAGATATGCACACGTAGGTGGGTCCAGTAAGAGAGAAAGTAGTGTTGTCACCTGGTGTCTCACACATCACATGTGAGCAAGAGCTGATGGTGGAGACAGGGACAGCAGTGGAGTGTCCTTGTCGGAGGGCGCAGGACGCTCCAAGCAGTCCTCAGCTGGACATAAATGCTGAACCTTGGGGGTTGTTGACAAAATGGAAGATTCTTGAGGAGCAACCAAAAACGTGGGAGGCTCAGGCACCCTTTCCAGCCGCGATGTGCTCGATTGTAGGGAGAATGGAGGAGTCCCTCTCCAACATGAGCGGCATGATGCCACAGGCCATGGCTCAGCTGCGTTTGTCCATGGAAAGGATGGCCACATGCTTGGAACATCAAATGTACCAGTCGAAAGCATGCATGCTTGCTGTGAACAGCCTACAGGTTCTGATTGCAGCCATATCCCAGATGGGTAGAAACCTAGAGTTGGCTGTTAATCACCCCATGGATGTGCAGCGAAGTGCTCTCCAGCTCCTTGCGAGAAGAGAAATGCGGGTGGGCCATGAGAGCGATGATGGTAAGAGGTGACATGGAAGTTGGGTGCTCTGCTCCTTTCGCTCCCACTTTTACCCCATTTCCACCCCACCCCCCACTCAGTCAGAGCCCCACATGCTGTCTCGTATCCTGATGGCTGAGTTTGACCCTGCACAGGTGCAGGAGGAGCAGTGTTTGGCCCTCACAGACTCCAAAACCTAATGGACGTCCGCCAAAAGTATCTAAGCAGTCAGAGCAGGGAAGTGAGCAGGCTGCCTGTACCTCTGCTGAAGCCACGGGGTTGCACAGTATAGTAGTTGTAGTAAAATAAAGAAGACACAATTGTAAATGTACATGGGTGTATTATAAAATTTAAGATGGTTAAGTTCCTGCTGAAGTTATAAACCACATAAAATTATTTATTTGCACCACTTTCCTGTTTTGTCCATTTTTGCCTGTTGCCTGGCACTTGGCCTTGTCAGTTGGAGTGAATGATAAGGCACTACTTAACCTCAAGCAAGCGGGGTATGTAACAGGAATGGTTTGGTCATTTTAGGACTGCTTTGTGATGGTTGGGGGAAGGGAAGATGATTCAGCATCTGGGAGCCATATGAATGTACTGGTGCAACTTAACTAAGTCCTGCCATTATAAGGCCATCCCAGTACTCCCGGGCAGCAATGTGCACCGCTGCTGGCTCCATGTCCACTTCAGGTTCCTTCTCCTCCTACTCCTCATTTTCCTCCTGCTCCTCCTCCTCATCTTTAACCTCCTATGAAGAGGCACCTTGCTCTGCACCTTGCTCCTCCTGCAGCTCCAATCCTCGCTGCTGCACATTATTGTGCAGAGTGCAGCATACCACAATCATTCTGGAGACCCTGGCTGGTGCGTACTGAAGGGCTCCTTCAGATCTGTCCGGGCATCTGAAGTGCATCTTCAGTATCCCAATTGTTTGCTCTATTACACATCTCGTCGACATCTGGCTTTAATTGTAGTGCTCTTCAGCCTCATTGCTTGGCCTCCTCAATGATATCATCAGCCATGACTTCAGTGGATACTCCTTGTCTACAAGCAGCCAGCCAGTAAGTCTGATCGGAGGTGCGAATAGCTGAGGGACGGTAGACTGACGCAGGTTGAATGAATCATGACAGCACCCTGGGAGTCTGGCACACATATGCATGAAACTCTTTTTGTTGTTTCAGGCGAGCTGCACATTGAGGAAGTGGAAGCCCTTACAGTTCACAAACACTCCTGAGTGATCAGGGGGGTGCCTTGATGGGCACATGTGTGTAGTTGATGATGCCTTGCATCTGTGGGAAGCCTCCAGAGCCGCAAAGCCAAATGTCCGCTCAGTTTGACTGGCTTCATCAGTGGCAAAGTGCGCATAAGTACCTGCCTTGTCAAACCTGAGTGATGCATTTGTGGGCGGCCGACTGCGATATCCTGCAAACGTCTCCTGCAGATCCCTGGAAGGAGCCTGAGGTGAAGAAGTTGAGGGCGGTGGTGATTTTGACAGCCACTGGTAACGCGTGTCCACCAGGTCCAGTTGGCAGCAGGTCTTCTTCCAGCAAGCTGCAAATGTCTGCCATGATTTGACGTGATAGCCTGAGCCTCCTGAGGCATGGTGTTCAATCATGTCCAGGAAGCTAATCCTCTCCCGATATACCCTATGTTGGGCGTATCACCTCCTGCGAGGTGCAAACCTGTGCTCATCCCCTCTCTCCGGTGGAACAGCAAGTCAGTGAGGAGAAGGCTGCTGCTGCTGCTGGTGTGGCTGGTGTTAGAAAGAAACATAGAAACATAGAAATCTACAGTGCAAAAGGTGGCCATTTCAGCCCATCGTGTCCACGCCGGCTGAGAAAGCCGCACGGCCCTTGGTTAGTGTAAGGGAATAGCAGAAAAGCTTCTCTTTCCTCGAGCGGCCCCCCTGATATAAGGGGTCGACACTCATCCCAATCCATGTAGCAACCCTCAAAGTCAATAGACGGAGACGGAAGGCAAGGTTCAATGATCTTTTAATCATGAACCATCCGGGAGCAATTTCTCAACACAGCCTCCTGTGAGTGGAAATGCTCAAAGAACCTCAAAATCAGCCATCTTTTATACACTGTTCAAAAGACCATTTTCTTCCCCAATACAATCTCCCATGACTCCTTGGATTGACAGACCAGGTTCAGGCCTTCCTAGGGTGACCTCACCTTGCTAGAATGTGCTGACCTGGTGGCCTTCTGGTTATTGGGGCTATCGAACTTTGTTATAATTACATGGTTAGGACTGGACCACACCTCAGAATTTAAACGAGCTAACCTCGGCCTTTGTAGTGGTCCATTTTATAAGGGTGTATAAAGGAAATAACATATCTGAGTGATTAATTACAGGAGGTCCCATCACAGGAATCCTAGAGGGGCAAGTAAACAGGGCAAGGGGTCAAAAGTGACAATGGAAAACTCCATCTGGTCAAGCAAGAGAGATAAGATAATATTCCAATGTACCCATAAACCTTTGAAACACAGTTAGGTTTATTGAGTACTGGAAATGGGATTTCAGCCACACCGCTTTTCTGGATAACTAACTTAAAACATTTTGTATATTCCCCTAATGTCAAATTTTTCCTCTTACAATTCCCCCCTTTGGCCCTTGGCTATACACCAAGTAGGCTATATTCCCCGAAAACTACTTCCCTGTGTGTGAGTCCCAGGTATGTCCGGCCGTCTGGGTGGCCATTTCCCAAACTGCAGGACCGCCTGTGACTTTCCTCCCAGGGCTATATAAGGTAAGTCCTTTCTGCTGGACTGTTCGACTTTCTGTCCCTCATTGCATTAACCACCGTGCGTGCCATAGCATGTCACCTGCCCCGATTGATTCGTGCACAGGTTAGCCCCACCAATATTATCAGTACCAGATCCTGTATTACAACAAGTACATGTGATATAATCCTTATCCATGGGTGGATCTGAATATTAAGTCTAATGTCCCACAGTTTTGAGTACCAGGGCTGATAGGCCAGCATCGCATTAGTGTCTATTTCTTCCATTAGCTGGATATACTGTTGTCTTTGGTTTTGGATTCCCTGCACCAGTTGCAATTGTTCCTCACTTAGGTCAGGTATTTGCCTTCCTTGCGGTTCCCATACCGCTTTCTCAAATGATGTCCATGACCGTCCCGTAGAAAATTTCCGTTATTTCGGGGTGTATGCGGTATCCATTTACGTCTATATCCCCCATGGGGCTAAAACAAAAGTTAGGTCTGAGGGTGACTCCTCCCTTGGTCTTAATCGTCAGATTGGTTGCTCCTGTACTCACGCACCAGTCTCCCTTCCCTTGTGAAGCAGCGATTCTTTCGGAATCGCGTCCCAGGGGGGTAATACTCAGTGTGCATTCATTAGTTTGTTGGAATCCGCAATCATCCTCCTTCATTCTTGGCGTGCCTTGACACAAAATCACTTGGTTATTTTTATAACAGTCGGTTATGTCAATGCCTTTGGTACTATTGTTATTTTTAATCTCATGTCTGGAGGGTTCATGGTAACACAATTGTGTTCGGTTTCTTACTTCTCCAATATTATCAGTTTGGTATAAGGGATCTCCCTTTGTTAAATCATACTGTGGTATTGTTAACACGAATCTGATCATATTCACATGTCCAGTAATACATTTAAATTTTGGCACCCATGCGTGACTATTTTTCCGTACCTCGCCCGTATTATTCATGTTTTTGTCTAGAGTGCAATTATTAAATATGTCGTTCGGGACCCAATCTAGTATGTACTCATTTTGGAGTTGCTCCAGGTTATGTTGTACTTCACTAAGTATCCATGTTCCTTACCCGGAGCAAACTATTTCGGCTTGCAATCATTTACTTAGGTCGTTTCCCATTGCGTGGATCAAATTTATGGTCTTGGCATGTTGCTGGGACACTTGTAACAGTTCCCCTTCCGCATCATCTCCCAACCGCGCTTGTAGGGCTTGGCTATCTATTTCCCTCCCCAATAAACCCCTTAAGGTTTGCGTTAAAGTGTTAACTTGGTCATCTATTGCATACAGGTCTATAGTCTTTTACCGTTGCAACCCCCTCCCTGTGGGTGCATCTTCCTCGTTCTTTCTCTAATACAAAACACACCGCGGTCTCATTTACTGCTAGTATTATGCCCTCGTTAGTGGTCCACCCCCACTGTTGGTTAGATTCCCTATTAAGTTGTTTTATGCCCATTAGTCCAATGCTACAATTTAAATCCACCATTGTGCCGACTCTCATCATTAGGGTTCCTGAATTTGGATCGCAACTAATGTTTTCCGAATCCCTGTAATACAGGCCTTGAGGTCCATTACTTCCTCCATCAGTGGATGTTCCTGCTCCAAGGAGGGATAAAATCCTGTAAAACATAACATTTCCGATGGCCACTGGTTGGTTAGGATCCATATCTTTTCAACTGAGTCCAGTGTTTCCATTTGCCGATACCTCCCATGTCTATGCAAGCGCATGTATCGCTAACCATGATCACCTGGTGGGGTCCGGTCCATTTTGGTGAGAACTCAAGTCTTTCGGGATTTATCTTTACCATGACCCAGCTCCCTATTTGTGGTACCTGAGCCTTTTGTTCCTTCGTGTCCCTTTCTAAATCCCTAATAGTTTGTTGATCTCTGGCTTGCGCTCGTAATCCATGTGATTGTTTACAGAGTTCCATCACGAACCTCCATATCTTGTCCTTGTAGGGTTCTACGTCTTCACTCCCAGTAACCAGCACTTCTGGCAGCCTCATGGCTCTTCCTGTCATTAGTTAGACCGGTAGCCCGATTAGGGGTTGCTCTTAATTTCATTAGGATTCGTGGTAGTAACTCAACCCACCCTTGTCGGGTCACCTCGATTGCCTTAGCCAGTGCTTTTTTAAGGTCCTATTCATTCGTTCTACCAATCCGAAGGACTCCGGGTGGTATGGGATGTGAAATTTTTGTTTAATCGCTAATAGGGCACAAGCCTGCTTCATTATTTTTCCCCTTTGGCTGAGTAATGGTCCAGTAAAATCTATTTGTAAGGCTTCCCAAAACAGGGTTCACAGCTGTCTATGAAAGAGTTAACTTCCTTTGTTTCAAAAGCTGACAAACACAGACACCATCAATCAATGTCGACTTCAGCCTACAGCTTTTTTCAGTTTAAACTCTCCAGTTAAAAATTTTCCTTTTATAAAGTCTGCGTATTTTTATTCTCAAAATAAACATTCAGAAAAGCAACTTTGCACATGATAGCAGAGAATTTTAAAAGTTTGGTTTGTAATAGGTTAATTAACCTCAATAACTCCAATGGAAACATGAAAACATAGAATATAGGTGCAGGAGTAGGCCATTCGGCCCTACGAGCCTGCACCACCATTCAATAAGATCACGGCTGATCATTCCCTCGGTACCCCTTTCCTGCTTTCTCTCCATATCCCTTGATCCCCTTAGCCGTAAGGGCCATACCTAACTCCCTCTTGAATATATCCAATGAACTGGCATCAACAACTCTCTGCAGTAGGGAATTCCACAGGTTAACAACTCTGAGTGAAGAAGTTTCTCCTCATCTCAGTTCTAAATGGCTTACCCCTTATCCTAAGACTTGTGTCCCCTGGTTCTGGACTTCCCCAACATCGGGAACAATCTACCCGCATCTAACCTGTCCCGTCCCGTCATAATCTTGTATGTTTCTATGAGATCCCCTCTCATCCTTCTAAACTCCAATGTATAAAGACCCAGTTGATCTATTCTCTCCTCATATGTCAATCCTGCCATTCGGGAATCAGTCTGGTGAACCTTCACTGCACTCCCTCAATAGCAGAACGTCCTTCCTCAGATTAGGAGACTAAAACTGAACACTTATTCCAGGTGAGGCTTCACCAAGGCCCTGTACAACTGCAGTAAGACCTCCCTGCTCCTATACTCAAATCCCCTAGCTATGAAGGCCAACATACCATTTGCCTTCTTCACCGCCTGCTGTACCTGTATGCCAACTTTCAATGACTGATGAACCATGACACCCAGGTCTCATTGCACCTCCCCTTTTCCTAATCTGCCACCATTCAGATAATATTCTGTCTTCGTGTTTTGTCCCCAAAGTGGATAACCTCACATTTATCCACATTATACTGCATCTGCCATGCATTTGTCCACTCACCTAACCTGTCCAAGTCACTTTGCAGCCTCTTAGCGTGCCCCTCACAGCTCACACCGTCACCCAGTTTAGTGTCATCTGCAAACTTGGAGATATTACACTCAATTCCTTCATCCAAATCATTGATGTATATAGTAAAGAGCTGGGGTCCCAGCACTGAGTCCTGCGGCACTCCACTAGTCATTGTCTGCCATTGTGAAAAGGACCCGTTTATCCTGACTCTCTGCTTCCTGTCTGCCAACCAGTTCTCTATCCAAGTCAGTATATTACCCCCAATACCATGTGCTTTAATTTTGCACACCAATCTCTTGTGTGGGACCTTGTCAAAAGCCTTTTGAAAGTCCAAATACACCACATCCACTGGTTCTTCCTTGTCCACTCTACGAGTTATATCCTCAAAAAATTCCAGAAGATTTGTCAAACATGATTTCCCTTTTATAAATCCATGCTGACTTGGACCGATCCTGACACTGCTTTCCAAATGCGCTGCTATTTCATCTTTAATAATTGATTCCAACATTTTCCCCACTACTGATGTCAGGCCAGCCGGTCTATAATTACCCGCTTTCTCTCTCCCTCATTTTTTAAAAAGTGGTGTTACATTAGCTACCCTCCAGTCCATAGGAACTGATCCAGAGTCAATAGACTGTTGGAAAATGATCACCAATGCATCCACCAATGTATCCACTATGCATCCACTTCAATATTAAACTTCCCAATGCCACTTTAAAAGGGGGGAGGAGCCACAGCCAAACAAAGGAACAGCTGCACATGTTTTCCTAAAACTTTACTGAAACATCAAAGATAAACACAAGAACAGTAAGAAAGAAACATGGTCTTCCCTTTTCTCCTTTTGATTCAATCATAACTATTTATCCATTATTCCTTAAATCAATTTTCAATTTCTGATCTCTATCCTATCTCCTCTAAACCTCCGTTCATTTAGTTTAAACCTATGCTCTCTGGTTGTTGAACTCTCCGCCAAAGGAAACAGGACCTTTCTATCACTCTATCTAGGCCCCTCCTAATTTTATACACCACAATAAAGTCTCCGCTCAGGCCTTCTCTGTTCCAAAGAAAAGCGACCCAGCATCTCGAATCTTTCCGCACAGCCAAAATTTTCCAGTCCAGGCAACATTCTTGTAAATCTCCTCTGCACCCTTTTCAGTGCAATCACATCTTTCCTGTAATGTGGTGATCCAACTAGAGTTTTCTACAGTTCAAGCATGACATCTCTGCTCCTGCGTTCCATACTTCGACTAATAAAGGCAAGTATTCCATATGCCTTCTTAATCACCTTATCTACCTAGCCTGCTAGCTTCAGGGGTTTGTGAACCTACACTCCAGTGTCCCTTTGTTCCTCTACACTTTTCAGTGTTGTACCATTTAATGTTTGTTTTATAATCTGCACCATAATCTGTTGTCTCTGTAGGTTTTAACACTTTTTGCTGCTATATGCCTACACTTCATGGTTTGAATTCCCACGAAACATCTCCTTTAAAATTGCTTCCTGCTTTTTTTTTAAATGGTCACCATAGCAATTAACTTCAACCCCTCGGTTCTTGCATTACAAAGAGCCTCTCTCTCTACATTTCCACCATGTTTATCAGTCTGTTGCAGTTATAACAGACTTCGGGTGTCTTACCCACACTCCCCCCCCCCCCGCACTGTTTCTAATTGATGGGGGCTGCTGGCTGTTGTTCCTGGATCAATTTAGTGTGGATCAATTTCTTTTACTTGTTTCCGATAGCAGGTGAGGATAATTACTTGGGCTATTTCAACCTTGCGTTTGGTCTGACTATCCCACCATTTTTTCTGTCTATTGGGGGCATCTTCAGGCTGCCACCCTTTCTTTTTCATTGTTTCTATTAGTTTTATGTAATGTTTGCCTAGAAAATCTAACAGAGACCCTTCTGGTCCCCAGCTACATTCTTCCTCCTGTTCTTGGCTGGCCTGGGGTTCTGTTTCCTCATCTGTTTTATTCACCTTTTTATTAACCTTTTTACCCATCTTACTTTAGGGAAGGTATAGGGGTTTCTGGTATTCCCTTTAGTTCGTGTTCAGGATGCAGGACGTCATCTATATGTCTCCCCTTTGCACCGTACACTCGTACTGCCATGCTTCTGGGACAATATGTCTCGTTTCCGCCAGGACATTGTCTATATGTCTAAGGGGTACGGAGAGAAAGCAGGAAAGGGGTACTGAGGGAATGATCAGCCATGATCTTATTGAATGGTGGTGCAGGCTTGAAGGGCCGAATGGCCTACTCCTGCACCTATTTTCTATGTTTCTATGTTTCTATTTTTCTATATGTCTCCCCTTTGTGCCGTACACTCGTACCACCACGCTTCCAGGTCAATATGTCTCGTCTCAGCGCCGTACACCCATACCGCTTCTGGGTCAATATGTCTCGTCCCTATGAGGACGTCGTCCATATAGTCTTCCCTATGCGTCGTACCTTCTTGCACTGCCGCACCTCCTACACGCACACGTCCCAGAGTATACCCTTAACCCCCTCTCATTCCCTGATCATTCTTGTCCTTTGCCTCCATCCCTCTGGGGCCTGCTACAGTTGCTTCTTTTGTACAGATGTTCTTCCCTTCCAGTCTACAATGTCACAGCTCTAACTTGAAGGTGGTAAATCAAAACATACTCACCCCAACAGCTGGATCATTGTTCCGTTCGGGAAGTCTATACCCTGCTCGCAGCACCAAATTGTAAGGGAATAGCGGAAAAGCTTCTCTTTCCACAAGCGGGCCCCTGATATAAGGGGTCGACACTCGTCCCAATCCGTGTAGCAACCCTCAAAGTCAATAGATGGAGACGGAAGGCAAGGTTCAACGATCTTTTAATCATGAACCGTCCAGGAGCAATTTCTCAACACAGCCTCCTGTGAGTGGAAATGCTCACTGAAAAGCAAAATCAACCATCTTTTATACACTGTTCAAAAGACAATGTTCTTCCCCAATACAACCTTCCACGACTCCTGATTGGTTACCTTATCAGTAATACCTTGGATTAACAGACTAGGTTCAGGCCTTCCTATGGTGACCTCATCTTGCTAGAATGTGCTGACCTGGTGGCCTTCTGGTTATTGGGGCTATCGAACTTTGTTATAATTACATGGTTAGGACTGGACCACACCTTGGAATTTAAACGAGCTAACCTCGGCCTTTGTAGTGGTCCATTTTATAAGGGTGTATAAAGGAAATAACATATCTGAGTGATTAATTACAGGAGGTCCCATAACAGGAAACCTAGAGGAGCAAGTAAACAGGGCAAGGGGTCAAAAGTGACAATGGAAAACTCCATCTGATCAAACAAGAGAGATAAGATAATATTCTAATGTACCCATAAACCTTTGAAACACAGTTGGATTTATTGAGTACTGGAAATGGGATTTCAGCCACACCGCTTTTCTGGATAACTAACTTAAAACATTTAATCTTTTCCCCTAATGCCAAATTTTTCCTCTTTTACAATCAGCAGCCCTAAAGGTTACTATGAACAATGATGGAAAGGCAAAAAACACCCAGCCCAACCAATCCGCCTCACTTAACTGCACACCCCTTATACTGAAACATTCTGCACTCCACCCCAACCAAAGCCATGTGATCCCCTGGGAGAGGCAAAAACCAGATAAAAACCCAGGCCAATTTAGGGAGAAAATATCTGGGAAAATTCCTCTCCAACCCATCCAGGCTATTGAAACTAATCCAGGAGATCACCCTGGCCTTATTCGATTCCCTATAATACTTACCATTATATCTGCGCCGTCCAACAAAAGGTCATCCAGTCTAATCCCAATTACCAGCACTAAGTCCATAATCCTGCAGGTTACGGAATTTTAAGTGCGCATCCAAACATCTCTTACAAGTGGCGAGAGCTTCTGCATTCACCACTCTTCCAAGCAGCGAGTTCCAGATCCCCACAGCCCTCTGCGTAAAGAAGCCCCCCTTCAAATCCCCTCTAAACCTTCCTCCAACCACCTTAAAACTATGCCCCCTTGTAATAGACCCCTCCACCAATGGAAATAGGCACTTACTATCCACTATGTCCAGGCCCTTCAATATTTTGTACACCTCAATAAGGTCTTCTCTCAATCTCCTCTGTTCCAATAAGAACAAACCCAGCCTATCCAATTTGTCCTCATAACTAAGATTCTCCATTGGTTGATGGTTGGTATTGGGGCTCATCATGGTCCTCATCTGAGGTCCAAGGTGAAACAGCATAAGCGACAGCTAGGCTGATCTGATAGATGCCAGGTAAAGTGGAGATCAGATTGACTTCCAATGTAATGAGAGTGACTTCCGAATTGTAGAAATCACCTGCAAACTCCTAAGGTAAACTCTCAGCAAAAATGGTGTCAGCAGAGCCTTTTCCTTAGGCCAGGAAGCAGGTTTGAGGTGTGAGTATTTATGTGAGTTTTTTTTAACTGTCAATTATTCAACTGCCACAATAGCCGCTCTGCTCTTGCCTTGCTTTTACTGGCGAGGTTCAGAAATCCCGTGGACAACCAGTAAAAGCTGCAACATCAGGTTAAAAAAGGCTATTAATAGCCTCTTAATAAGCTCTAAACAGCTTTAATTAGGTCATCAGCCTCTCCCGAGGGGGTCTCTAGCACACTGACTAACCTGCCCGAGTTAAAGTCAGCTTCCCGACATGCTTACAATTTCAGCGCTTTTAACTGCCCACTGCTCGCAAACCCGCACATTCTTCAAACTGTAGTCCACCATGAAGTGTGTTAATTCAATGGACATTTGCAAAAAAGTTCCTAGTTCCAGTGATTCTGTACACAGTGGGAGCAATCTAATGACAGGCTCTCTTTTATGGCTAAGGGAGTCAAGAGTTATGGGGAGCGGGTGGGGAAGTGGAGTTGAGGCCACGATCAGATCAGCCATGATCTTATTGAATGGCGGAGCAGGCTCAAGGGGCCAAATGGTCTACTCCTATTACCATTTCTTATGTTCTTGTGTTCTTATATAAGGAGCAATAGAACCAATTCTAGAAGGTATACACTGTATGCTGTCACTGGGGAGAAGCACCAGTGTAAAACATCCTTGAGCACACTAGCTCTGAACATTTTTCAGAAAATATAAATAAGTTGCATTTTATTCAAACTTTGTCCAGAGAGTTTCTTTCTGCTGGTGCAGAATAGAGTAGTAGCAAGCACAGAAATGGGCTTCCACAGTAGTTCAGGTAGTACAGGTAGTGCATGGGACAATTTTGGGGTGATGTTTTGAGATTACTATACAGTGCACATATGGGTAGGTCTGATGAAATGGGGACGGATGTCAATCAGTTAGGTGAATTCCTCCTCTATGAAAACCTGGTGTACTGCTCTTCCTGTTTACAAAATTGTTTTGATGCAACATCATCAGGGTTATTGATAGTTTTGTCCTCTGCCACTGAAGACAGATGGGCCTCCAAATCCACTAAATCCACAGTTAGGCTTCATTAGATGGCAAAAATATGGAGCATGCAGCAGACAATGACAACCTTGGAAATCCTGTACAGCAATGCACTTGTCCAAGCATCTGAAGCATTGGTTGAATATGCAACTAATTTTCTCTTTGATCACCCTGGTAGATGCTTGGGCTCTTTTGAATAGGTATTCATATTCTTACTGTGGCTCTCATAAAGTGTAATTAGGCAGCACTGCTGAGGTATGACCTTTGTTTCCTAGGAGGCATCCTTCAAATAACCTAGACAGAGAATTGGCTTAAAATAAAAGATTTGTGATCTGAATGATCCTGCACAACTGATCACTGACCAGCAGGACATTGGTGAGTGGAAACCCTTGCAGTTCATGAGCATGATGATACTGTACTAAGGGGCCTGAATAGCCACATGAGTGTCATAAAATAACCCTCTGGGCTTTGGGGAATCTTGCAGTGCAGAAGAATTGCAGTACTATGTCATTCTACTATTTATGGTTGGGGGATGGGCACTGGTCCCAGGTAGCTGCCCTTGCAGCATGGGTTTTCGGAAAAAGGGAAATATATTAGGGGCAGGAAATGCACCCACTATTAGGGCCAGGGGGTGCTTAAACAGTGCGGGGGTGGGGGGGAGATTGGGGGTGAGAAGAGTGAAGGATGTCAACAGATGGCCAGGGAGAAATTTGTTCAGGGACAGCTCCCTCGGGAGCTGCCATCCCGTCCGCCATCTTGAGCCCACCAGGCTACAGGCGGCTAAAGGCCGAGGTCCAACAAAAATCTGCAACCTAAAGAATAGATGATGGGTGGAGAAAGCACAAGAGATCCAGCAGTTGGTTGACAGCCATGATGTGCGAGGATTCTTCACCGCAGTTAAGTCCACCTACAGCCCAAGCACCCAAGGCCCAATCCCACTGCTGGCCAAGAACAGGGAGACACTCATTAAGGGCACCGAGGCAGTCATGGCCCGCTGGAAGGAGCACTTCGAAGAACTCCTTAATCGAGACTCTGCCTTTGACATGAATGTCCTCGACTCCATCCCGCAGCATGCTACCTGCCACCATCTCAGCAAAACCCCAGCCCTGCACGAGGTAGAAAAGACCATCCGTCAGCTTAAGAACAACAAGGCAACAGGAGCAGATGAAATCCCCGCTGAGGCACTAACGTGTGGCAGAGAAGTACTATTGACACGAATATATGATCTCATCTCTCTTATCTGGAAGGAGGATAGCATGCCGGAGATCTCAGCGATGCCGTAATCATGACCATCTTCAAAAAAGGGGACAAGTCTGACTGCGGCAACTACTGAGGAATCTCCCTACTTTTGGCAACTGGGTAAGTCATCGCAAGAATCCTCCTCAAACGTCTTCCCCCTGTGGCTAAAGAGCTCCTCCCAGAGTCACAATGCGGATTCCGTCCACTAAGGGGGATAACGGACATGATCTTCACCGCGCGACTACGCGAGAAATGCAGGAAACAGCACCAACCCTTGTACATGACCTTCTTTGACCTCACAAAGGCTTTTGACACTGTCAACTGTGAGGGACTATGGAGCGACCTCATCCATTTTGGCTGCCCCCAAAAGTTTGTCACCATCCTACTCCTGCTCCATGATGACATGCAAGCCGTGATCCTGACCAACAGATCCACCACAGACCTAATCCATGTACAGACCGGGATCAAGCAGGGTTGGATCATCGCATCAACGTTCTTCTCGATCTTCCTCGCTGCAATGCTCCATCTCATTCTCAACAAACTCCCCGCTGGTATGGAACTAAAATATAGAACCAGTGGGAACCTGTTCAAACTTCGTCGCCTCCAGGCTAGATCCAAGGTCGTCCCATCCTCTGTCGTCAAACTACAGTACGCGGACAACGCTTGCGTCTGCGCACATACAGAAGCCGAACTCCAAGGGCTAGACTTTCCACTATGATCACTATTGCCCCAAAATGGGCGATATTTCCAGTGTAAGTACTTTTTTTATTTTTCAGGATCGCTGGAATAGCGCCCATTTTAAAAATCGCTAGTTTCGCCTTTTTAATTTGCGTGATAGCTTTAGCGATGTGAAATGGACGATAGCAATGTATTCAGTCATGCAAGGCTGGCGTCCATAGCAACGGCCGTTCTGCGCATTGCCGTAATTTTTTCAGACAAAGAACATTTCCCGTGATTAGGGAGGTCGGGGGTCATCTGTGCATGCTCAGAAGGCAAAGGGAGGGAGAGAGAGAGAAGGAAGGTTTGTGGAGTCTTGTGCATTTGAAGGAATTGATACAAATAATCAGATAACATGGAGATGGAGCATGAGGAGTCAGGTAAGAGTGTTGAGGAGGTTGCAGGGAGAAGGAGGGTGAAAGCCTTCACCGAAGAGGTGAACGAGGCCTTAGTCCATGAGATGGAGACTCGGTGGGGCCAATTAACCCAAGGTGGGCGTGGGAAACCCCCCAAGAGTATACCAGCGAATATGGGCAGATATCGCCGTGATAGTCTCATCGGTAGCCCGCGATAGAAGACAGGCAGACCAGTGCCGCAAGCGCTGGAACAGTCTTGTTTCATCCGCAAGAGTAAGTATTAAATTATTAAATTTATAATTGTAATGATGCACTGGTTCATTAATTAGAATGTAAATCTGCCAGATTGTAATTAAGCTGGGTAATCTTGGGTAGCTTCCCTGTTGAGATTTGGACTGGGGTCGTAACCTGCGCCCTTTTACTTTAATGTTGCTGAGATGCCTTAAACTTAATCAACAGTATTAATTATTATTTAAAGGCTTCGATCGAAAATTGTGGCCAAAGGAATGACTGGAAACAGACAGACCGCAAACACTCGGCATTTCTACCACTTTAGTTAAGAAGGAGAATTATTAAATTATATCGCTGCTTGTGTGCTGTGAGCAAGTTGGGCACCGTCTCCTTTTTGGTTAGGTTGGTGGATGGGGGCATGACTGAGCACTGAGGAGTCCGCTCAGCTTTGCCCAGACTGTGTGAGTCTCTCCGGCTGCTATCAGTCACAGAGTGAGCCAGCCTGGACTGGGGGAGAGCCCTGGGACACTTTGGGACATTAGCTCCGGCCACACGGAGGTCTCCAAGCACAGCCCAGGTGCCCCCTCCCTTCATGGTCCCGTCATTGCCAAGCTCACCAGGTCAACAACGGTCCTGGTTTCCCCCTCCCCGGGGACCTCCATCAATTCTAATAAACCACCTCCCTCCCCTCAGACGCCGAATGGCATGGCCCGTGGATGGGGCCTTTCCTCGGGATTGTACGCGAGAGGGTTGGTGTCAAGCATTAGTTCCTAAACACGATCTTATTAAATATTTTCACCGGACATAGATGTTATAACCATGCATCCATTGGATACAAACCGTATTAGCATATAATGTTGACGATGAATAGCATGTGGGGTGACTAATTATGGATTACAATATCTGTTGTGTTTCTGTAATAGTACCTAGGCAATTAGCTTATGCCATGCTCGTCACGTTTGCAGAGGAAGATATCTAAGAATCAGGCGGAGTGGAGGCGGACCAGAGGAGGGCCTGCTGACCTTCACACTTTGACCGATCTCGAGGAACGTGCCACAGCCATACTAGGCACACACCGTGGTGGTGCAGATCCCGTTGTGCCAAGTGAGTAATGTGTAAACCAGTGGTAAGTTAAAGTAATTTAATGCTATTTGATTAGAATATATGAATGGTGTAATGTTATGCATGCAGCTTCTGTACTCTTCTGTACTCTCATTTTAATTGTATGTAACGTCTCTTGTTCACATTTCTTGCAGTAGTGTTGCTCCTCGTACATATGCCTGTGCAGCGCAAGCATTCTCATGTTTTCCACTCTCTTCTACTAACCTCAGTTATGTTTCCCAGCTCCCCAGGTGCAACGGGAGGCCCCTGGAGCATCACCCCAATATTGCAGGTCATGCTCACCACAGGGGAAGAACAAGATACTGTCATGTATTTAACCATCACACAACTGTAACCTTCATGTAACTGTAACCTTCATGTAACCACTGCACACTGTCCCGATTTTCACCTTCACTGGATGACGGATTTCGAGCCCGCTGTCAGGAGTGGAGATTAGGAATGGATTAGAAATGCACACCTTGACCACAGGGGGTGAACTTGTGGGAGACACTCCTCACCTGGGCATTCAGGTATTAAAAGGGAGGTCCCACGCAGGGTCATTACTTCTTGGTCCTGGGAATAAAGGTTAAGGTCACGTAGTGACCGTGTCAGCAGTACATGCCTCGTGTGATTTTGTAGCAAAGTGCAGGGACACCACATTTGGCGACGAGAAACGGGAATCACCGAACAACGAGGATGGCCACCGGTAGCACAGAGGAACATTACTGTGTGGGTAAGGACTGGGACGATTTCGTGGAGAGACTCCAGCAGAGCTTTGTCACGAAGGACTGGCTGGGAGCGGCAGCGGTTGACAAGCGGAGGGCGTATCTACTGACAAGCTGCGGACCACAGACATATGCACTGATGAAAGACCTGCTCGCACCCGAGAAGCCGGCGGACAAGTCCTTCGAAGATCTCAGCCAGCTGATCAGTGAGCATCTCAAACCGGTGAGTAACATACACATGCCCGGCACCGGTTCTATACACATCGGCATCGGGAGGAGCAAAGCATCTCGGACTTCGTTGCAGACCTGCGGCGCTTGGCCAGCCTCTATAAGTTCAGAAACGCCTGCAGGGGGGAGATGTTAAGGGATTTCTTCATTAAGGGCATTAGTCATGCCGGGATTTTCAGGAAGCTCATAGAGACCAAGGACTTGACTTTAGAAAGGGCGGCATTGATAGCTCAGATCTTCATGGCAGGGGAAGAGGAGACCAAGCTAATTTACGCACGCAGCTCTGGTTCCAACGTGGCGATGGACCAGGGAGTTAACACGGTGAACGCGGCTCAGGACCCCGCAGGCAGGCAAGGGCATTTTGAAACCGGCCAGGCAGCAACAGACTCTAGGGTGGGCCCGCAACAGGGACAATGGAAAGGGGATCGGCAATTCACACAATCATGAGGAACAATGTGTCCCGTGATGGGACCATTGATACCCACCACCAGAGTGCTTGGAAACAACCAAAGGGACAATCAGAGAGGAATGTCTGGTAACAGTCCTTTTGTTAACAACAATCTCAGCTCATGCTGGAGGTGCGGGGGTAGACATACTGCGCAAAGCTGCAGGTTCCAGCAATTTATCTGTAGGAATTGTAACGTCAGTGGACATTTGGCCAGAATGTGCAGAAAGGCTGTAGCGAGGCTAATATACGAGACAGAGGAACCAGACAAGAGGTCTGCAATGCAGGATGATGCTTGGGGCAAAACCATGGATGCTGAGGTTCAGCGGGTTCATGTGGCTGACATCCACAGCTCATACACCAAAACGCCACCCATGATGATGAAAGTTTTATTGAATGGCACCCCGGTGCGCATGGAGCTGGACACAGGAGCCAGCCAGTCACTTATGAGCGCCCAACAATTTGAGAGACAATGGCCACACAGAGCTAGCAGGCCCAAACTGGAATGCATTGACACGCAGCTACGGACGTACACCAAATAGATCATCCCAGTGCTAGGCAGTGCAAACTTGGTGGTAACACATAATGGATCACAGAACCGGCTGCCACTCTGGATTGTCCTGGGAAATGGCCCCGCACTTTTGGGGAGGAGCTGGCTAGCCGAGATGAACTGGAAATAGGGGGATGTGCACGCCATTTCATCTGTGGAGAGAAGTTCATGCTCACAGGTCCTACAAAAATTCAGGTCACTGTTTCAACCCGGTGTCGGAACTTTCAAGGGCACCAAAGTAGTGATACGCATCACCCCGGACGCCAGACCAGTGCACCACAAAGCCAGAGCAGTGCCGTATGTGATGCGTGAGAAAATTGAAAGTGAATTGGACAGGCTGCTCAGAGAGGGCATAATTTCGCCCGTGGAATTCAGTAACTGGGCAAGCACCATCGTCCCTGTCCTTAAAGCGGATGGCTCGGTCAGGATTTGTGGCAACTACAAGGCCACCATCAACTGAGTGTCCCTGCAGGACCAATACCCGCTCCCGAAAGCGGAGGACCTTTTTGCCACGCAGGCAGGTGGCAAACTGTTCACTAAGTTGGACCTCACTTCGGTCTACATGACTCAGGAACTAGCTGAAGAATCCAAGCTTCTGACCACCATCATGACGCACAAGGGATTATTTATCTACAACAGGTGTCCGTTTGGCATTCATTCGGCGGCTGCTATCTTTCAGAGGAACATGAAAAGCTTGCTCAAATCCATTCCTGGAACAATCGTATTCCAAGACAACATCCTTATAACGGGACGAGACACCGAGGAACACCTCCACAACCTGGAGGAGGTGCTACGCCGGCTGGACTGGGTAGGCTTGCGGCTGAAAAAGGCCAAGTGTGTGTTTTTGGCCCCAGAGGTCGAGTTTTTGGGCAGGAGAGTTGCCGCTGACGGGATCCGGCCCACCGAAGCTAAAACGGAGGCAATCTGCCGGGCGCCCAGGCCCGGCAACACATCAGAGTTGCGATCATTCCTGGGATTTTTGAACTATTTCGGGAACTTTCTGCCGAACTTAAGCACATTGTTGGAGCTGTTACACGTGTTCCTGCGTAAAGGTTTTGAATGGTTTTGGGGGGACTGTCAAGAACGGGCTTTCAATAGGCGAGGAACCTGCTTTGTTCTACCAAACTGTTGACCTTGTACGACCCCTGTAAAAAACTGGTTTTAACGTGCGATGCATCATCCTACGGGGTTGGGTGCGTGTTGCAGCAGGGTAATGATGAAGGCTGACTCCAACTGGTGGCTTATGCCTCCAGGTCGTGCTGCCAGGCAGAGCATGGTCAAAAAGGAAGCACTCACTTGTGTTTACGGGGTGAAAAAGATGCACCAGTACCCTTTCGGTAGACGGTTCGAGTTAGAAACGGACCACAAGCTGTGAACATCCCTGTTGTCCGACAGCAAGGCTGTCAATGGCGATGCGTTAGCTCGTATACCGCAATGGGCTCTCACGCTGGCTGCGTATGACTACACCATACGGCACCAGCCAGGCACCGAAAATTGCGCTGACGTGCTCAGCAGACTCCCACTAGCCACCACGGAGGGGGCGTCGGAGCAAAGCGCTGAGATGGTCATGGCCTTTGAGGCTTTTGACACTGCAGGCTCCCCTATCACAGCCCGCCAGATCAATATCTAGACCAACAGAGACCCCCTTCTGTCCGTGCTGCGACGGGCAGATGTCAACGAGGACATGTTATCACTGTCGAGGGCAAGCATCAACATAGGTCGAGAGCTCCTCCAGGCAATTGATGGGGTGACCGGCAACATTGCCACACTATCTGCCAGAATGTCGGAGGACATGGTGC